>NC_080566.1:17114500-17465500 GCF_030253575.1 Rhododendron vialii
TATACACAAAGTAAAAATTTAATGAAATACATTAACATTAATTGTAAGTTATTCAAAACAATAAATGAATAATTATTTTTACAATAATATTTGTTAAATACATAATTATAAATAATTTAATAGAATATATTAAAAAATGAATATAAAATAAAGGAAATTTTTTGGCTTAAATAATTAGTTTCAAAAAATTGTTACAATTGGTTTACAAATTAAATATTATTAAATTATAGTTATATTTTCACCAAATATTTGGTAGTATATTACACAAATGATTAGAAAATGTCAAAAAGTAGGGGAAATAGGACAAAAAGTGGGGTCAATTTATAAATTTTTAATAATTAAAAAAATTTCTGCAGAAAGGTTCATTTTCCCGCCAAAAAAAAAATTTTCCTGCCAAACCTGGAGAACTGGTTAAAGAGAGAGAGGGCAAAAAACGTTGAAGTCTAGCCTTTAGTTGTGGTAAGTATACAATATTTGTGTGGTAAGTATCAGCATAAAATATGGTAAGAAGAGTATGTTTTCATGGTAAGTATAATTACGTTTTTTAACTGAAAAAATGCAAAACCACTTCACTTTTTGGGGATGGTTTTGATCAAAGGGCTTAGATTCACCTAAAATTTGATCTAAAGGTCCATATTAAATGGGGGCATCATGCCCCAATACCACATTGGGGCATCATAGAAAAATTGAGCAATAAGAGATTTGCATATAATACGGATAAGGTAACTTTTTTATTGCATCTTATTACCTTAACACGATATACATCCAATGGTGGCCTTGAATAAACATCCTTACCCAAAACCCTCAACTTCAGTACCTAGATGGTCCAACGGATGCAGTTGTAATCTTTCTAAACTACAAGAAACAAATGAAAAGGCCTCTATTATCTCTGGTTGTAAATAAATTAACATGTACTACTATACTAGGTGTATCATAGCAAAGAAATCAAAACCCATACAAAGTTTCTGAGTTTGATTGTTTAAATCAAATACTTTATGATGCTTAACCACTCGTCTTCCTCAATTGAGCGGAGTTGTCGGACTCAACAACAAAGTGGTCCCACACAAATCTCTCTTCTTCTTTTTTGGCCGAAAGATAAAAGGGATATAATTAAGTTCACTAACCATTTCAAGCTCTGTTAATTTTACACGAGTGACCATCAAACACAATAATTCATACAAGAGACCATCAAACGGTTTTTCCCATATGCTATAATGGATCAAATGACAAGCAATCACTTCGAATCTGCAGTTTTCTGCCATGATGTTCAAAGTTAACAGTCAATGATAGAAAAAACACAAATTCTGGTTTGAAAAGTAAAAGAAACAACAATCTCATGGTTGTTAAGTTGTTATCAATTAAAAGCAAAGTCAGCAGACCTACATGGAATCCCTGAAGCACCCAACATAAAAGTAGGAGATGACCATCAAGCAACATCGAGTGTAAAAGTAGTGAATCAGAGAGTAAGAAGAAATTGGATACCTCGCTTCAGCAGCCCAAAACCACCACGCCGTGGAAAATACCGAACGCCGACAAAAGAACCGTCGTGAAGCCAGCAAATCGTGGAGAAGAGAACAGATCAGGGCAGATCGCTCCCGCTACCAACCCAACCACACGTCTCCATCCCGCAAAGCAAGCAAGCCATGATATCGCCGGATTGTTGCAAAGAAATATGCCAGAGACATCTTGTACACCACTGGGGACACAAATGGACTCCATTGAAACCCCATTTGCAGAGATGGAGGGCTACTGAAACACAAACCCTAGAACAGGGCCAAGAACGATAGTAAGAAGCCCCAAATTACACTTTAGTACGAAGCACAAGTGCGAAAATTTTATGATTTTTTATTTTTTGAGGTCGAACACTATAGAATTCAATTTAAACGCTATCAAAAATACAAAGGTACGCGGGTCAGAATTTTTTTACGATACACCTAATAGATAGCGTGATGGAAAAAATTCTATAAGCCAACGCTATTAAAAGCCACTTTTGTTTTAGTGTCTAGTCATTAAATTCAAGCATCCAAGAATCATTTACAGCACTTTAGACTGATTCTAGCGATTTGAGGCACTAATTTTTCCAAGTTTTGAACCTACATTTCAAATATTCTAGGCTGATTCTAATCTATAATATTATCTTGTTTTTGGAGAGTCTGTCCATCTTCTAGAAATAGAAAACCATGTTTATAGACAAGATCCAACACAGCAATAACCAACCATATATAGTAGAACTAGGAGTGAGATGAATATTGCAATTTTAGTTTGTCGATAGCAAGTTTAACCCCCTAAAAGAACCACGTGGTGAATACTGATTCTGGAATCCATGTGAACTCAAATGATGGCATCCATGAGTTTCATTTCGATATCCACAATCTTATCTTGAGCTTCAATTACCAATTTGACCAAGAATCAATAGATATATTCCAAAGGAACTACTTATGAACATGGTGAGCAAGGCCTTATTGGAGTCACTCCCATTATGTCAAAAAGATGAAAAGGGGGAACCACAAAAAACAAATCATAAAAACCAGTAATCCAACAATACAATTTCTATTTGGCCACATATAGATAAACTGCAAGTATAGAAATGAAAAACGCCAAATCAAGCTTGCAAATTCTTTTAAACCTTAGTTGAAAATAAAAACCATTAAGCATCTGTCAGATAATTCCCTTTGCCATGAAAGGGCATGTACAACGAATACAATGTAGACTCCTCCCAAACGGGGCATCACCATATAGATTGATCGTCATTGGTTGCTTGTTTGGTTGTTTGCTTCATAAACCAAGATTGTGGATATTCCCATGGCTAGGAACATCGCCACACGATAGTAGTTATCATTAAAATAGAGTCGCTACCTAGTTTATGAAAACTAGGAAAAACAGATAGAGATTCCGGGTACGGGAGTCAAAAGTACAATGAGGGGAAGGTGTTAGGCACCCCTCTTTGCCCAGCCGTGAGACTGGCCCATAATTGTTCGACATATGATTAATGCTTGCTTTATTTAATTCTAAACAAGTAATCTGTTTAATTACCCTTTACGCAGTTAATGGTGAGTCGAGACAGTAAATGAAAGCATGCATCAGAAAAGCAGGATAAAACAAATCTGTCCCATGGAGATGGATCCCACTGCCGGTGAATAGATGTCACGGCCAAGGGATCCTCCTGGTTTGATGTACAGGCCGATGGATCGAAGACCCAGTCGATGTTCTTCCTCACACCAGACTAAACAACTAACAGAGAGTTAAAGTACTACGATTAGCATGCATAAACTGAAAATAAAACAAACCAAAGGCCCTTGGGCCTCACCACCTTGATCCCTTAATGGCTTGATTGATTTGGATTGAAAGAAATTGACCGACTTCTTTCTCGAAAACCCTAGGGTTAGGGTTTGAACTTTGGGGTTTTGATCATCGGATTGTGGCTGCCTTCGAAAGGTTAGGGCTTTTGTAGAGGGGATATGAGAGAGTATATTTGCAGAGTTTCGTGGCTAGAGAGGGTGTGTGTACATCTTAATTTCGGAACCCTAAGGGCCTCTTTATATAGGCAATTTGTGACTCACTCCAGCCAATCAAATGACGTGAATCAATAAGGATTTCTAGGTCAATAAGATCTCTAGACGAATCTGCTTTCGTAGCCCAAACGCATCGGAGAAAGGCTGCTAGGGTTTTGGGGATCGGATCAAACGTATGACAGAACATTCCAGAATCTGGAAAATAGACGATTTGGCGATCGGTTGAAGGATCTGGCGGCCGAAGGATAATTCTGGCGGCTGATGAGCACCTAATATTGTAGATATTTGGTGCACCTAGTCCCGTGTTATTTCATTTGCTTTATGTTTATTTGCTGTTTTAAGTGATTTTGCGCGTAAGGTTTCTCGTTGAGCGTTTCAGGTAATACGTGAATAAGAGGCCTTATTTTGGTGCTTTGTACAACCCTTGAGGGAATCTGAGTGGCGAGGCCTTGAAGAATACAGCCGTCGGGTTTTGGAATGATCAAACAGAAGGTTAGATAGTGCCAAGGGCCGTCGGGTGCCAAAACTGGGCACGTGGGACTTGATTTGCCAGGAAACAGATCCGTATCGATACAGTTCATGGCGTATCGATACTTCATTAAAACAGTGGGTTTTGCAAGCTTTAGTGTATCGATACGAATTTCGGAGTATTGATACGGTTCCTTTTGTATCGATACGGTTCATCTACGGGGAATCCTGGATTTCAGAGCAAAACAGCTCGGTATCGATACGGAGATGAAGTATCGATACGGGAGGCTTACCGACTTACTTTTTGACAGCTTTTAACTTTCCATAAGTGGCAACTTTCTACTTTTGGTGTATTTTTGGATATTTTGGAGAGAGATAGTCTTTTTGTATAAATAGGACCATATCTCTCCCTCCTTTATTACCTAGTCCATTACTTTCTTAGTTTGTACTCCATTAATGTCTCTTTAAGCTTTTCAAGTTTAATTTCCAAAGAACTCAAGTAAGTCATTCTTATGTGTTAATTTCTTGTTTATTAACGTTGCAGCTACGAACTAAATCTTCCTTAATATCAAGTTTGTTTTCATTTTCATCGGTTAAAAAATCATGTCTCGTTTTTATGCTTTCTTATGCTTTAGCTATGTGTGAGTAGTCGTTTGGCTAAGTCTCGGGATAATCTTTCCCGAGGACTTAGGAGGTTATTTGGTTCTCAAACATTCGGGCTTAAAATTTTGGTTTTCGGAATTGAACTAACCTAGCCATTTTAGTCTAAGCGAGGGGTGTTAACTCCTTAATATGTCGTTTAGTCGAGCGGTCTTGGCAAGCGGCATATTGAGGGCTCGTGGCCTCCTACGTGTTAGATACATTAGCAAAAATACGTTTGTTTAGCTCCGCTTAATCACATCTTTCTTTAAACCTAATCGTTAAAGCTAAATCTTCCGGGTGTGAGCACGCGGTCGTGACTCTTGCTCGAGTTATATTAAGAACCGGTAACGGCCTTCGTCAAGGGTTAGACGATCCCTAGACTTGCCTTTTTTAGTTTATAAAGCTCATTTCTAGTTGTCGTTTTAGTCTTTCCACCATTTAAAGCAAAACCAAGTTGGTCGTCTTAAACGCCCAAACCACCATATAAAACCTTCAATCCAATTGAGCTATATTCGATTCTCTGTGGGAACAATCATGGACTTTCCGGTTATTATGCTATCGACGACCTAGCCCTACGCTTGGGGTTTTTCTCAACCTTATTTGAAGGCGAGGTTTGAAGGCTAAGCAGCGGCCGAAGAATCGATCTGGCTGCCGCGGAATCGATCTCTCAAGGAGATTTTCAAGCAACATGTTTCACAGGTGACAGAATGATGTTGAGGCTGTGAGATCAATGTTACAGCCGAAAGATAGATTTTTCTAGGATACTATATTTCTGTCTGAAAGGCTATTTGACTCTGGATTGGGTCCTATAAGTGGCTAAAAGTACTCACCATAAGTCCATAGGTTCACGAGAAGTCAATCAGCAATCACTGTATCCATTCATCATCGGGATGGTCCCCCAGGTGGGACTTGAAATAATCGTTAGGCCAAATTGGGGTGTCTACAGATGCCCCTCTTTGACTGAACTTAGACAGATCGCGAGACATGTTTAAGTAAGAGTCAAAGCCGTAAAACAACTTCAATTTGGTCGAACCACTATTCTAAGGGTTTTTGAAAAAGGTTTTGGCTATAGTCGGGCCAGGAGGTTGCCTACGTATTCCACAAGGGAAATTTAGACCAACTGTAGTTCGGGAGCAATAGAAAAAAATAAAAGTTTGGAGGGTTGAGAACAGAAGACGTATCTTCAGGCTTTAAGAGCCGTAGTGCAACGTACCCAGGTAACGCCGGGATTTTGGCAGAGAGTAGTTGAAGGAGCGCAGAGCTGCCGGAGAAATTTTTTGCAAAGAGCATCTTTAGTATTTTGAGGTAGATCAATACATAGCGGGCGAGTCGTTTGCTTTTCTTGATCATCTCTACTTTGACTGAGGGGAGCTCAGTAGAATAGCCTATCCTTGCGAATGAGCTTGATGGAATAGATGTAATTGGGTGGAATCCAAACCATCTTTTGGAGACAATCGGATGCCGGTTTTGAGATATGGGGTGGGATCCAAGCCATCTTCTGGAGACAAGTTGGACACCAGTTTTTGAAATATGGGGGGCACAAAGCCAGTAACTGGAGCGCAGAGCTTGAGATGAGAAAATTGAGGCACGAAGCCAGAGTTTTGGGCTTGAGGTGATAGAACCGAGGCGCGGAGCTGGTATCAATCATATGGCGAGAGCTTAGGATGTTGGAGCTTGGAGCTTGATAGAACCAAGGCGTAGAGCCGGTTGCAGTCTGAACGTCTATGCACGGAGCTTTCCCATCATAAATTTTGGCGTAGAGCTAGAGGATCGAGGTACTGGATCGATCAATAAAACTGCGGCGCGAAGCCGAATGATTGCAGGATTGACTTGTTTGATGAGTAAGAAGAGAGATGCAAATTATAGTATGTGATGATAATGGTGATGGTTAGATATGATAATGGATATGGTGATGTAATTGATGTAGACTCGATGTGAACAATGCAATATGTGTACGGGCCCGTGCGTGTGTGTTTGTTTTAAGCGTAGAGCTTCTTTCAAGTTCTGGACTTGAGCATTCAGAGCATAGAGCTCAAGCATTCGGAGGATGGAATCCGAGCATTCAAAGTGCAGGCTTTGAGCATCCAGTGCACAGTGGTTGGGCATTCAAGCGTAGAGCTTGAGCATTCAAGTGTAGAACTTGAGCATCTAGTACACAATGGTTGGGCATTCGAAGAGCTTTGAGCATTCAAAATGTTGGATTTTGAGCATTCAAGCGTAGAGCTTGAGAACGAATGATATCTTGTGGGTTGGTTACGGCGTGGAGCCAGTTGAGATAGTGGGCGTAGAGCCGTTGAGTTGATGGGCACAGAGCAGCTGAGATAATGGGCGTGAAGCCATTGAGATAGTGGGCATAGAGCCGTTTGTGTTTGTGGGCGTAAAGTCGCTGGAAAATGGAGATAGCGGACATGGAGCTATTGAGCGTAGAGCTGTTGAGCAATAGTGAATGTGGGCATAAAGCCGCTGTGGTGATGTGCATAGTGCTGATGAGTACATGGTGCTGTTGAGGTGATTATGAGTGTAGAGCCATTGAGCAGCGGGTGTAGAGCCGCTGAATGAATGAAGCTGCTGAGATGATGATCTCAGGGTTGTTAGGCAAGCTTAGAGCTGCTGAGATGGTGAGCTTAGAGCTGCCGACAATGACTTGAGCTCAGGGCTGCTGGAGGAGTGATAATGAGCATGGGCGTAGAGCCACTGAATAGCTTGATAGTAGTGAGCATGGAACTACTGAAATGGATAGTGAGTTTATGGGCACAGGCCCACTGAGCTGTGAGCATGGAGATGGTGAGCACAGAGCTACTAAATGGTTGAGGTAGTTGGCAAGGAGCTGTTGAGTGACTTGAGCACAAAACTGCAGAGATAGTGAGATAGTGAGCATGGAGTCGCTGATTGTCTTGAAGCAATAAACGAGTACAGAGCTGTTCAATAGTTGAGGTAATGGGCACAGGGCTGTGATGAGCACCTAATATTGTTGATATTTGGTGCGACTAGTCCCATTTTATGTTGTTTTAACTTGCATTTATCTAGCTTTTATTTGATACTGCACGTAAGGTGTGTTTTTAGTGTTTTCAGGTAAAACGTGCAAATAAGACGCATTTCAACGCTATGGATGGCCCAAGTACTTCCAAATACCCGAAGACCCTGTCGGCCCCTTAAAATCTGTCTAAGTATGGAAAAAATGACTTTCTGGAAAAGTATCGATTTTCGAGATTAAAAATGGCGGTAATTGATCCTTGAATTTTTCTAAGAGTAACTACAATGTTACAAGGTTTTATTTGAAGAGCAAGGTCATGTTTTGATTCATTTTTCTTGAGAAAAATGTGAAGTTCTCCATTTTACACTAAAAGTGGGGGGTTGACATTTTGATTTAATTGGAATCTTGAAATTCTGGTAATGCCATTGTTTTCAAATGGGGGATACTTTCTTATTTTCATTAAATAAATTATAAAGTAAAGAAAAGGTAAAAGAAAGGTTTAAAATGTAGTCTTTACTTAAGTTTAGAGAATGAAAATAAGGTGCTGTGAAGCTGTGGAAGCTGCTGGGAGCCGTCGGGTGCCAAGTTTTGAAGGCTGGCCTAAAAACTGGAGATAACCTCCCCGTATTGATACAGCCTTATTCTGTATCGATACACATTAGCTTCGTGGGAAGGCAGGTTTTGTTGTATCGATACGGCCTTAACCCGTATTGATACGGGATCACTACGGGGAAATGCCCTTTTCAACTTAGCAGCGTGGTATCGATACTTTGCTTAATCCGTATCGATACTACGAGCCTTCGGCCAGATATTTGCTGCTTTTTGGACCTTCCATTTATGGAATAGTTGCTACTTTTGGTATGTTTATAGGATATTTGTTGGGAGAGAAGTTGAGTTGTATAAATACCCTTCTCTCTCACTTTAGTTAAAAATCTACTTTATGCTCTAGGTTAGTTTTCTTTCTAGTCTTTTTGCCATTGTTGTTCTTAGTTTCAAGCTTCAATACTTGTAAGTTTAATTCCTAATTTGATGCTTTCTCGTTTATTAATGTTGTAGCTACGGACTAGATTCTCCTTAATACCAAGTTTATTTTCGTTTCTATCGGTTAAACATGTTTTCCAATTCTAGCATGCTTTCTAGTCTTTTCCTTATGTGTGAGTAGTCAATAAGGCTTGGCCATGGGTGAATAACACCTTGTGACTTATGTTTATCTTGTCTTTCTCAACTCATGGCTTGAGGTTTGGTTTGTAAATGTGCGTGGTTCACCTTCTATGTAACAAAACTTGTCGATGTTAACCTCCGGTGATCATGTGCTCGCTCACATGGTTTCGTGAGCTATGTCTCGCCTTGTGTTTGCCAAAAGAACCAAAGAACTTGCTCGCTTTCCAAATTGTGCTTTGAGTTCATGACCTTGATATTTAGTTTGAATACAAGTCTTGGCGTTGTTAACCTCTGGTGATCATGTGCTCGCTCACATGGTTCCGAGAGCGATGTCACGCCTTGTGTTTAGCTTGTTATTCAAACTCTATATCAAGTCTAACCATTTTCATAGCTAAATCTTCCGGTTGATAGCCTATGACGTGCAATTCAACCGTGTTTTCGTTGAGAATTGTTAGATGGCTTAAGTTACGGGCGTTAGTAACTCCATTGCCTTGCCGCCTTTAATTCTTAGTTAAAACTCATTTCTAGTCTTTTCCATAAGAGTGTTTCTCCACCTTTCAAAGGAAAACCAAAAGTTGGCCGTCTAAACGCCACAAACCCTTACACCTACAATCCGAACAAGCTATATTCGAGCTCCCTATGGATCGACTCGGACTTCCTCGCTATACTATGCAAATCTTTAGTTGTAGTCCGATTAATAAATAATTGAATTTGACGGCCGTTTGGTAAACTTCAACGACTACCGAATTTGGCACCATCAGGCTGCTAAGCTATCAAGAGTATAGTGCTTGCTTAAGGGTTTGAGTAATGAGCACGTGGTGTTTCTGAGCTGCTAAGATGCTGAGGCGACGAGCTCGGGGCAGCTGAGCTAGCTTAGAGCTGCTGATGGTGGAGTGTAGGGATGCGATAGCCATAGCACTTCTGAAGTACAATGATCAGAGACATCAAAGATCCTTTGATCAGGTGAGAAAGCTTATGGAGAATTCCAAAATGGGCTTGATACCCGTGCTTGAGATTCCATATGCTCGGGGATGCCCCAAGGCTGGTTCTGATCACGTTGCATTTACTCGGGAGTACCCCCAAGGCTATTTTCGTCATCCACAGTCATTTATTTTGTTGGTCGAGGACCCAGAATTCCATAAGGGCTTGAATTGGTGCATCAAGCGAAACCTGATGCTGCTATGAGTGACTAGAGGGCCAGAAGATCGATCTCGCGGCTGAATAATTGATGTCTCGGCTGAAGGATCGAAGTCTCGGCCGTGTAATCGCTTGGTTTCCAGAGCTTTATAAAAGGCCACGACCTTGGCGTTTTATTTTCATTTCTCTCCTTTCTCTCTCTTCTCTTCATTCTCTCCACATTCGAGAACTCCTTTGGTTTCTTCATTGGGCTCGAGTGACGGGGATATGCCGGCGTGGCTGGCATGCACGGAGGGATGCCGCGCCATTCTTGGTCCTGTCTTGATGCTGGACTTGGGACCCTCGCGTGGGGGGACTTGCTTACGTGACGTGGAACTTCTAGGGTGTCGCTTGTACATGGTATGATGATTTTTCTGGGCCATGTGGTGATTCTTTTGAGCCATGTGATGTCTCTTCTGCACCGCAGCACTTCTCTTGTATACGTCACCTTGGGGGTGTCCTCTTCTTTTTTGCACATGGTCTCTGGTGTTCGGACCACTAGAGGATTCGGCATATCCTCTTCTCCTTGTTTTTTTTTTGATTTTCTTTCTGCATATGTTAGTCCGACAGGAAACTGATGTATAGTTTTTAGGAAACATGGGATGATCCACCTTGTGATGTAAAAAGCTTTTGTTATATAAAACAAAATCTTTTCTTTTGATATGTGATTGTGTATGCTGCATTTGTATTGTTTTGTTTAGTATGAAATTCGTATTTCAATCAACTGGACAAAACCGTGAAACTTCTCTGTAAAACAGTCGTTCTGGCAGCCAAGCCATTGATTAGGCGGCCGAGAGATCGATTCGTTTTCTTTGGGTTTGACTTTGAGTCAACCCTGATTGTTCACGGGCCAAGGAATAGATCCTACAGCCGCCATATCGAAGTGTCGACCGAGAGATCGACTGGATTAATACAAATTTAAATCTGATTCCGATTCGAACTAGGACTCCACCTAGCTTATAAGTACGCGTTCTACGAACCCAATGGTTTCGTCAGCAGTAGTTTCTTACATATGGCACAACCGGTTCTTGATCAGTGGTTGAATTCCTTCAATGGCCTCGACCGTCTACTCTTTAAGTCCTTTGGCATGGATTTCCTCTTCTCCCTTCGCCAAATTCTGGTGAATTTTGCTTTTCTTCGTGCAACCACCAGCTTGTGGGATCCTGTTCTTTATGTTTTTTGATTTAGAAGGGAAGAGTTGTGTCCTACCATCGAGGAGTTTGCAGCCATTATGAGTCATTCGGATAGAGAAGATCTCATTATCCCTAACCCTCCGTTTAATCGTGGTGACCTTTTGAAGGCTCCATTCTAAGTTCAAAAACACGAAGTCAGATTCTTCATGGTGAACGGAAAGTTGGAAACTCTGCAGCATATTAAGCGTTTTGGTGTAGCTGAAGCTCATTTCCAGATTCCTCGACAGTAGGCGTGCTTTCACACACTGTGTCTGTCTTCTCCACTATCACTTGCTTGGCCCCTCCTTTGGCCATGCTGATTCTATGTTGCTTGATTTCGCCCAATACATTGGAAACCGTGTAGGTTTTGCTGGTTTACTGTTGGCAGAGACCTTGATAGGTCTTGATGCAGTGAAGGGTAATTAAACAGCCCAGTTCTCAGGCAGTCCTTTGTTACTACCTATGAAGCACGGGTACTTCGAAAATGTCGCCGTACCCGTACCGGGTACGGGTACGGGTACGGGTACGGCGTGGGTACGGCAAAAACGTACCCGGTACGGCAAAATTATGTCGGGTACTTTTGGTAATTTTGGGTACGGCACGGGTACGGCAAGGGTACGGCACGGGTACGGCAAGGGTACGGGACGGGTACGGCAAGGGTACGTTTTAGCCCAAAATGAAATTTTTTCAAAATTTCTGGGATTTTTTTGTAAATAATTATAAAATGTGGGTTTATTACGTAATTTATTTGTCATTTATAAACACCTCTCTCTCTTTGTCCCTCTCTCTCTCCATCTCTCTTCTCTTCGTCTCTCTCTGTATATTTTTTTTATCGATCGGAATAATCTCTCTCTTTGTATATATGTACGAATGTATGCATGTGTAATGTATATGTATATATGTATCGGAAATTCTGAATACTAATAGATATGCAGTATATATGCAGTAGATATGCATATATATACCGTACCCCCGCCGTACCCGTACCCTACTTTTTTGGGGTTTTGCCGTTTCCCGTACCCGTACCGTACCCGTACCGCGTACCGGTACACGTGCTCCATAGGTTACTACAGGTTCACTTTTTACTTGTTTATTGTCAAGTTATCTTTCCGCTCATCACTCTTTTATTTTGACTCACGTGTTCTCACAACTCGCAATTTTCCCTTGTTTTCTATAGGCATGGCTTTATGAGAAGCTGAGGGTATGGGATGCGCCAGAGTGACTTCCCTATAGTTCAGATCATTGCACGGATCGTCATGTAACCAGACAGTTTCCAACTGAGGCTGCTTGGAAGGCGTGGATGGAGACTCGCAAAGGCAATCGAATCCAATGGGTTTGCCCCTGGTATGGCATTGGAAGCATGAAGATGAGTACCATGGGCCATTTTGGTGTTGCGGTGATTGGTATCACTCGAGTTACCTTCTACTTTCCTGTTCGTTTTCAAAGACAGTTCGGGGCTGAACAAGCTAAAGTGCTGGGTGATCCTGAGTATGCTGTTTTTCCAAGGCCCATAATGTCAACCTTCGTTGCAATGTGCTTTGTCTATGGTCGAATCAGGTGATGCAAGATATTTGTAGCGACCCGTATTTTCAGAAAATTATTTAAAGGTTTTATAAATATCGAATTTTGGGATAATAAGAAAAGGGTGAGATTATTTGATTTGGGGTTTAAGTGATGGAATGGAAACTAGAGGGAGTGTAGGTGTTATTTTCCCTTTTGCTAGTATATATAGTGGTGTGTGTGAGTAGGAGATTAAATTCTCCCATATCTCTCTCATCTCATCCCTCTCTCTCTCTACCATCTCTTACTCTCACTTGAAACTCCACCATATACCTCAAAAACCTTAAGAATCCATCTTGTTATCACCTCTAGAACACAACCCCAAGCTCGTATCGTGTTAGGAGAAGCTCGAAGAGGAGATCTCAGTTGATTTCAAGGAGCTCGGAGCTAGGGCTCGTTCAAATCTCTTGGGTTTCGGCATTTGACTCGAGGTAGGGTCTTCTTTACCTCTTCTATGTGTATATATGTTGATTTGGTGTATGGATCGTGCTTGGATCGTTCCCCTTTGTTGCTTTGAAAGTCTGTCAAACTGCAGAAAATCGCCTCGAAACAGCGGGGTATTGATACCCAAATATGGGGTATCGATACCCCATCCTTCTTTGGATTTCCAGCTTGTCCGGTATTGATACCCGACTCAGGGGTATCAATACCCCTTGTTGTCCTGGATAGCTTCGATGCTGTCTTGTGTTCCTTCAATCATTTCAATTCCCAATCGCTTCTAAACCCTTTCGGATGCCTTCTAGTCCATCTTTTGCTTATCTAATTGACGTCCTATGATTAGTGAATGTTATTCTTGACCGTTGGCCTTCCATTAATAAGGATTAAATGATAGTTTACTTGGTTGAAATGTCAATATGATGCAATTTGTGATTGATTGATTATTTATGAATGTTTGTGGCATATTTGAGATATAGTTGGCATGTCGTAACATATTTCATGTATGATTGCGGTCTTGGGACGGTCATAGCTTGTATATCGAGTAAGGAAATAGTTATTTGTGTCGGAAGTTGATTTAGGAAGTCTCGTAACGCAAGGGGTGGTAATACGACGACTTAGATGGTCCCGCAACGCAAGGGGTGGTAATGCAGTGACCCAAGTTGTTAGGGATCACCGTGACGCAAGGGGTGATAACACGGTAATCCTCGTGGTGTTATACGGTAACGCAAGGGGTGGAAATACCAATGGAGATGATTGGCGATAGTGAGTTGTGTCAAGGTTACTTGAGTTGTTTAACTTCGTGTGAACTTGGTGGTACATTGAGCTATGGGCATGCGTTAGGATGATCTTATTGAACGTTGGAAAGCCTTTGAATCAATTGTTATCTATTGATTGAGCCGTACTTCTTGTCTTCATTTTACCTGCACATTTCATCGTGTTTACATATAGAATTGGTAAAGGTTTTCCTACTGGGCTAGTGTAGCTCAACCTAATCTTTCTTTTAGGACAAAATGCTGGATGATAAAGATGAGTTTTGGGAGCTAATACCGTTTTAGTTACTTAAACATCTTATATTGGCTTTCTTTTGATAAAGATGAGTTTGTAACTAATTGTACTTAAATTCCTCTTGATTATAAAGTATGTAATATCTTAAACAGGTTCATACTTGTATTTAAGTTGCTTTGGGTCGTAGTGCCAAAGTTGTAATTACTTAAACTTGGGGACTCATTTGTAAAGTTAAATTGTTGGGAACTCTTTTGGGTAATATTTATGTTAGGCAAGGATCTTTTATTCAAATGGATTATTTAATTATGTTGAAATCAAGTGCGTGACAATATTGCTGACAAGCTATCTGGTTCGTATAAGCGTTGGTTGGAGAAAAACCTTTTGGAAGATAAAAGTGCAAAGAGAAGGACGACTTAGAGATTGATGTATTGCTTATGCTGTAAAAGATGTTCTTTGTTTGATTCTAGCTTTCATTAAATCAAGAATTGTTGAAGCTTGCCTTTCCCCTTTTTTTTTCTTAAAACATTGGTTGTTTTATTATAAAAAAAAAAGAAGTAAGAAATCTTTGCCATGGTTTTGATAGTATGCTTTTAGGATAGACCTAGAAATTCGAAAGTGATAGTGATAACAATGGCCGAATCTCAATCTAGGGACTGCCTACGTATCCCATGGAGGGAATCAGGCCATAAACGTAGTTCCAAAAAGATTTGTTTTTTGTTTTGGCAAGGGTCCTCGAGTATTTTCTTCTCCTTTTGTGCTTTTGATTTTGCCTAAGCCGCCCTTGCGGATTTTCAGTTTAGCGAGCTCTTTATTTATGCCTTAGTTTTAGCCTAAGCTGCCCTTACGGGTTTTCGACCTGGCAGGCTGCTCTAATTTTTGTTTGGGTCCGCCCACCCTTGTGGTTTTCGGTCCAACGAGTGTCTCTCAGGAGTAATACTTCCTCAGCTTGTCGATATTGACTGGTGTTGCGAATTCCATCCTATCTAAGTCTGCAATGTATGCTGCTCCTCCAGATAATATGCATTTGACGAAGTAGGGTCCTCCCCAGTTTGGTTTAAACTTGCCTCTCGGGTCTGAAATGTGGCGACGGATTGATTTGAGTACCATATCTCCCACCTTGATGTCCCTTGGCTTCACCTTTTTGTTGAATGCTCGTGCAATGAGGCATTGATACCCTTGTACATGGTATAACGCCCTCAGCCTTCTTGCATCCAGTAATGCTAGCTCATCGTAGCGGTTCTGAACCCAATCCTCTTCGATCATTTCAGTCTCAGCCAAAACCCTTAGTAAGGGTAGTTCCAGTTCGACAGGCAAGACAGCTTCCATCCCGTAGACTAAGGAATAGGGGGTAGCCCCAGTTGAAGTCCTTTCAGTTGTTCGATAACCCTATAGTGCTAGGGGTAGCATTTCTGGCCAGTCTGTGTAGATGTAGGTTGTCTTCAATAGAATCCTTTTGATGTTTTTGTTTGCGGCCTCAACTGCTCCATTGGTTTGAGGCCGATATGTAGATGATCGATGATTCTGTATGCCAAATTCAGCGAAAAGCTTCTTCGTTGCCCCTTTGAAATGGGATCCGTTATCGCAGATGAACTCATAAGGTATACCATACCGATAGATGATGTTGGTGCGGATGAACTTGGCTACATGAGTAGCTTTGAGGGTCGCATAAGAAGTTGATTCTACCCACTTGGTGAAGTAGTCAATGGCCACTAGGATGAATTGGTGCTTGTATTTTCCTTTCGGACTTATACTCCCAATGACGTCTATTCCCCAGGTGGAAAATGGCAAAGGGGATGTCATGCTATATAATTCTGTAGGAGGAATGCGCAAACGATCAGCATGAGTTTGGCACTTATAGCATCGGCGAACATAGTTAGCACAGTCAGCCTCCATCGTAGTCCAATAATATCCTTGAGGTAGGATCTTCTTTGCCATTGTTGTCCCACTCATGTGCGGCCCACAAATTCCTTCGTATATTTCCTTCATCACCTTTTGGCTTTCTTCTGTTGTGACACAAAGTTGATTGGGGCCTAGGTTTGCTTTTCGATACAGTGCTCCACCACAAACTACGAATCGGGCGGCGAACTTTCGTAGAGCCATCTTATCCTTTGAGATAGCTTCGGAGGAATACTCTCCCTCTTCCATAAATTTCTTCACGTCCTCATACTATGGTTTTCCATCATCCTCACCTTCCTCAGTGAAAGTGCACTCACATGTCGGCTTGACCTTTTGCTCGATCATTAGCGGCTGCATTGTGAACCCCAGGGGTATCTCGACCATAGAGGCCAATGTCGCTAGTGCATCTGCGAATCTGTTGCTCACTCGTGGAGTGTGTGTAAAGACAATAGAGTCGAATTGCGGAATTAGAGCTTCTAGCACAGAGTGGTATAGTTTTAGCGTGTCTTCTTTAACCTTCTGGTCTCCACTTGCTTGGGAAACCACTAGGTTCGAATCTCCAATGACTTCTACCCTCTTTGTCCCTAATTCCAGGGCTGCATCCATTCCAGCTATGCAAGCTTTGTACTCAACTTGGTTGTTGGTGACTTCAAACCTCAGTTTATATAACAAAGGAATATGAGAGTCGTTTGGGGAAACTAGCAATACCCCTATGCCATATCCACATTGGTTTGATGCTCCATTGAAATAAAGCTGCCAGGTGTCATCTAGGAGAAATAAGATGCCTTCGTCTGGGAACATGAAGTCTTCTGCCTCGGCCTCTGTCACAGGATGATCTGCCAAGAATTCTGCCACAACCCTTCATTTCACTGATTTCCTTGTCATGTACTTGAGGTCAAACTCCGCTAGCAACAACAACCATCTAGCCAGCTTTCCAATAAGTGTTGGCTTCTCGAAAAGATATTTGATTGGGTCTAAACGAGAAACCAGGACTACCGGATGTGCTAATGGGTAATGCCTTTGTTTCTTTGTGGCCCATACTAGCCCCCAACAGGTTTTTTCCAAGGGAGTGTACCTTGTTTCATAGTCTATCATCTTTTTGCTAAGGTAGTATATGGCACACTCTACTTTGGCATCGTTTTTCTTGCGCTAGCATACATCCCATGGTTGTGTCCATTACTGAGAGATACAAAATCAATAGTTTTCCAGGGATGGGTGGTGATAACACACATGGATTCTGAAGGTATTCTTTGACTGCTTGAAATGCTTATTGGCAATCTTGGCTCCACTCAAAATCTGTATCTTTCTTCAAAAGCTTAAAGAGAGGTTCGTAGGTGGCTGTGAGTTTGGAGATGAATCTGCTGATAAACTGCACTTTTCCCAGAAAGCTCTTTACTTCCTTCTCTATCTTTGGTGGTGATATCTCCATGATAGTCTGTATCTTGGAAAGGTCTACGTCAATTCCCCTTTGAGTGATAAGAAATCCTAGCATCTTTCCAGCGCCCACCCAAAAGTGCATTTTTGAGGATTAAGATGTAGCTTGTATTGCCTAATCGTCTCAAAGAACTTTTAAAATGCTTCATAGTGTCTTTCCCTTTTCCTTTGATTTGACTATCATATCATCAACATATACTTCCACTTCTTTGTGCATCATGTCGTGCAGTAGTGTTGTTGTCAACCTTTGGTAAGTGACTCCAGCGTTCTTCAACCCGAATGGCATCACTCGGTACCAGTAAGTTCTCCATGGCATGGTGAAGGTGGTCTTCTCTCTATCTTCAGGAGACATCAGAATCTGATTATACCCAGAAAACTCATCCATAAAAGATAGCAATGCATGTCTTGTGGTGTTGTCCACTAGTTCATCTATGTGCGGTAATGGAAATTCATCTATCGAACTAGCCTTGTTGAGATCTCGGAAATCTACACAGACCCTGATTCCCCAAGTCTTCTTTGGTACTAGAACGATGTTAGCTACCCATTGAGGATATTCGGTGACTGTGAGAAAACCAGCGTTGATTTGGTTAGTGACTTCTTCTTTTATCTTTAAGACCCAATTAGGGCGCATACGTCTCAACTTTTGTTTAACTGGTTTTGCATCAGGATGGAGGGGAATTTTGTGCTGAACAATTTCGGGGTCTATTCCAGGCATGTCCTTGTAAGACAAGGCAAAAACATCTTTGTAATCTTTAAGTAAAAGGGTTAGTTTTTCATTCTCTTGAGAAGATAGTGTTGCACCAATTTTAACCAATTTGGGCTCGTTTTCAAAGCCTATGTTTGTTGTGATTATTTCCTCAAAAAAAGGTTTGGCGTGCCTCTCTTCTTCTCTCTCGATGAATTCTAAAATTTCTTTTGGAATTTCAAATTGAATTGTCAGAATCCACAAAGTTACTCATAGGCAAAGCGAAATACTCTAAATCTTCCTTCTCATTGCTAAAATTGTCAAGAGACATTACAAAGTCGAATTCAAAGTAAATACTATGCCTTGGTGCTTTGACCAAGCTTTTCTTGCTAGACTCGGTTGTTTGAAAAGATGAAAAGCTAGACTCAAACTGGGTTGACTCGAAGTCGGAATCAGAATCGGAACTTAGATGGGAATCAGCATTTTTTACTTAGTATTTTAAAGTGTGTTCTACGGTCCAATTTGGATAAGCCCCTTTTGCAGCATCCACAATCAGCTCAAAGCAATCTTTTTCCTCACCAAGGTAGATCATCAGCACTTCACTGTCACATTGATTCGCACTTTCATTATTGTCACCCTGCAAGTCTTGGAGGGCCATTTTGTTTGCCACTGTTGTTGCTTCTTCTAGTTGAGCTTCGATTTCTGCTTCATCGGTGTTGTTGGCTTTTCGCGTGCCAACAAATCCCCACCAGTTGTCAAACCTATCTGTGATGGGGTGGATCACCCTTATTTCATTGTTGGTAACCCCCTCATCAAAGAGTAGGTTTAGTGATATTTCATCTAGTGGATCATTGTCAACAAACGCTTCTTCTTTTACTTCTTCAACTTCGGGTCGTCGAACTTGTCTAGTGGCCAGTAGTCGTCAGTAGATGCATAGGGCTCATAGAAATAGATTGGGACCTTGCGAAGCCCTTCTTCTTCAATTATGTCCTCTATCTCTTCATCGTCGATTATCCTTGTGAACATGATGTGGTTATCCTCAGAGATAATCACCGTAGGCTTTGGTTAATCCACAAAAGTGATGTACTTGGAAGGGTCAAGAATCTGGGCAGCAGGATAGAATGGGCCAGACAGCTTGGTGACATTTTGAAAGTGCGAATCGAACATGAATAGTGATGCAGCCATTTTCACTTGAAAATTTTCCTTTAGTTAGATTGGTTTAGCTTACCCCTTTCTTCTTGATTTCAAAAGTCCCAAAGGTTTAACCTACAAAAGAGAACTTTACAACATACACATGTACAATGGGTGTGAAGAAGAACTTTTACAAACAAATGTAAGTAGGTTCCTAGCCTGCAGGTTCCAGTCTTATTTTGATATGTTCTATGGCTTTCTAACACATGAAAGGTTTGGATAGTCTCAGAGGTGCTCCGTTGTCAAAAGGGCACCAGTCATTTCACCAGCCCATCATAGGCGATAATCGGGTGATTCCTTTTTTGATATACCACTAGGTACATGTGACTATGGAGTTTGCTGGAACCCCTAACATAGCCCGTGACATGCCGAAATATTAGGTGAACACGAGGTTGCCTGCTCGATGCAAATGATAAAAGGAGTAGATAAACAAAGTGTTAATCCTATGTCGAACTTTCTGGTTATGGCTCTCAAGTCCCTAGCAGAGTCGCCAAAAACTGTAGCCACCTCCCAAATGGGGCATCGCCATACAAATTGATCGTCGTTGGTTGCTTGTTTGGTTGTTTGCTTCATAAACCAAGATCGTGGATATTCCCATGGCTAGGAACATTGCCACACAATAATGGTTATCATCAAAACAGAGTCACCACCTAGTTTATGAAAATTAGGAAAAACAGATAGAAATTCCGAGTATGGGAGCCAAAAGTACAATGAGGGGAAGGTGTTAGGCACCCCTCTTTGCCCAACCGTGAGACTAGCCCATAATTGTTCGACATATGATTAATGCTTGCTTTATTTAATTCTAAACAAGTAATCTATTTAATTATCCTTTACGCAGTTAATGGTGAGCAGAGAGTAATTGAAAGCATGCATCAGAAAAGCAGGATAAAACAAATCTATCCCTGGGAGATGGATCCCATGACCGGTGAATAGATGTCACGGCTGAGGGATCCTCCTGGTTTGATGTACTAACCGATGAATCGAAGACCCAGCCGATGTTCTTCCTCACACCAGACTAAACAACTAACAGAGAGTTAAAGTACTACGATTAGCATGCATAAACTGAAAATAAAACAAACCAAAGGCCCCTAGGCCTCACCACCCTGATCCCTCAGTGGCTTGATTGCTTCGGATTGAAAGAGATTGACTGACTTCTTTCTCGAAAACCCTAGGGTTAGGGTTTGAACTTCAGGGTTTTGATGGTTGGATTATGGCCGTCTTCGGAAGGTTAGGGTTTTTATAGAGGGGAGATGAGAGAGTATATTTGCAGAGTTCCGTGGCTAGAGAGGGTGTGTGTACATCTTAATTTCGGAACCCTAAGGGCCTCTTTATATAGGCAATTGGTGACTCACTTCGGCCAATCAAATGGCGTGAATCAATAAGGATTTCTAGGTCAATAAGATCTCTAGACGAATCTGTTTTCGTAGCCTAAACGCATCGAAGAAAGGCTGCTAGGGTTTTGGGGATCGGATCAAACGTATGATAAAACATTCCAGAATCTAGAAAATAGACAATCTGGCGGCCGGTTAAAGGAGCCAAGGGCGGACCTACACTAGGTCAAGGTGGGTCACTTGACCCCACTAAGTCCCAAAATATCCGTAGAGCAGGTATAGTTTGGAGGAATATTCTGTAATTTTGCCCCAAAAGATAATATTATTACCCTAAAAATCCCACAGGATTTACAACTCTTGCCCTCTTTGATTGTAACGTTATACAAAGAACTCAACGTTTTTTCTCTTTCCACAATGTTTTAAGAGTCTAAAGAACTCAACATTTTTTCTTTGTCCACAAAGTCTACGAGTCTATAGACTTCTATACTCTGGCTTGTTTCTCTCTCTCTCCCTCCCCAAAAGCAAGCATAGGCTCCTGCAAAGACAAAAGCAAGCAGTCTATCTAGATAGAAGCTGGGTCAGACAATTACCAATTAATGTAAAAAAGCTTAGATATGATAGTTTCTCCAAGTTCAAATTAAAAAATCTCTATCGGTGCACAGTCTATCTAGATAGAAGCTAGGTCAGACAATTACCAATTAATGTGAAAAAGCTTGGATATGATAGTTTCTCCAAGTTAAAACTAAAAACTCTATCTGTGCAATTTGCATTGTGGTAAGTAATCTTTTAGTGTTGTCCAATTTGTTACTCCCTCCCTCTCATTTTGTTTGTCCATTTTTGAATGTTGTTCTATTTTTTAATTGTTTATATCTTTCAATTTATAATATTTTGCATAATTTTTAGAAATTCATATTAGAAGATATAAACAATTGAAAATAGACAAAGATATCAAAAATAACAAACAAAAAAGGACAGATGGAGGAATTAAATATGTTATGTTTCAATTTTTTTTTTCTGCGGTTCTAAAGAGAGATTTGAAAAAAAAAATGCCATAAGAATCATCAATTCCTACAAGTAACAATTTTTCTTAGCAACGGTAGATGAGTTATGTACTAATATGCTAATATGATAGTTTCTACTCTTTGTTTTTCATTTTTGTATAATTCAATTCCTTATCTGATTTTTATGTACGAAAAACAAATTATATATGTTTTAGATATTTGACCTCACTGCTACTAAATCCTAGATCCGCCCCTGGATCTGGCGGCCGAAGGATAGTTTGGGCGGCCGAAGAATCAATCTGGCTGCCGCGGAATCGATCTCTCAGGAGATTTTCAAGCAACATGTTTCACGGGTGAAAGAATGATGTTGAGACCGTGAGATCATTGTTATGGCCGAAAGATAGATTTTCCTGGGATATTGTATTTTTGTCTAAAAGGCTATTTGGCTCTGGATTGGGTCATCTAAGTGGCTAAAAGTACTCACCATAAGTCCATGAGTTTACGAGAAGTCAATCAGCAATCACTGTATCCATTCATCATCAGGATGGTCCCCAAGGTGGGACTTGAAATAATCGTTAGGCCAAATTAGGGTGTCTACATACAACAAATTATGATTGGCTATGGACTTGATATGTAAACAAAGTAGAACATCAAGGATTCATGACAAAAGTGAAAGAGGAAAGGAATCAGTCCTGCATTAGCTTTCAAACTCTAGAAGGCACTCATTACTGATCTTTTTATCTATCCCAAACAATCCTGCTTTTTTAATGGCCCTTCTCTTGGTTATGTTCTGTTACTCTCATGGAGTTGTGATCCCCTCAATCAACAATCTTTCATCAGTTTTTGGATAAGATTAGCTAATTTAAGTCTATGATTAGTTCTCACAACCCAAAATGTTTCAAGTACTTAAAAACGTATGCGTATACACAAACACAAATCTAAACCTTTTCATATATACCAAATACTAACATCGTGATGATCGACATTGCATCCCAACATGAGACAACCAGGTGTCTGAAGTTAACAATAAGGCAAACCCCCAGTGGCCCCAAAGTTTGAAAATTTTGGCCTTTGTAAGATTCGACTATGCAACTTCTTGGGACAAGCCCTTTATAACTGACATTACATCCACTATGGTAACTCTAACATTTTGAGAAGTATGCCATGTTACAATTGAAGAGTAAATTAGTTTCATGCTCTATAAAGTATATCCAAGTGAACCAAGAAAGTAAATGAGAAGCTAACCATCGCTGAAATATTGTTGTCACATAAGTATTTGCTTATCAAATAAGTAGTAAACTGCAAAAAAGTTGATTAATCAAGGCTAGTCTTTAACGTCCACAAAGGGGGAGGACTTGAGTAACATCGTCAGATCCTTCATTCTATAATGGAAAACTTTCGGGAATTAATCAAAGACGTACCGTAAAGGATGAAATGAAAAGCAACGAGTGATTAATATTAATATAGGTAAGGAATTGTCCACCACGCATAAAAACACGAAGGCATTGTACCTAAATATTTTACTGATCCACACTAGCCTGTTTCTGCTCAAACTAACTGACAACAGTAAGTCGTCCCTCATATGGGCTGACTTGATGAAATTTGTTTGTGGAATCTCCAGTGCACACATTACACTATCCAAAGTTTTGACGGTTGCAGTCATTGCCAGAATGCAGTGAACATTACGCCTAGTATGAAGTAAGGATGCCCTGAGCCTCATATTTGAAGGCCGGAAATAATGTGACATGTACAAGTATTTTCTGTTTAGTCTAATCATCCGGTAATACCATGTTAGAAGGTTCTAAGTCAAATGGCATTGCAACAACTCACCATTCCGAAACACAATGAGATTCATCCACCACCAAAAAGTGATATCACTAGAGTGGCAGAAAATATATACATAAACTCTACATTTAAAAACCTCTGGTGAAACAAGGAGCACCTACGACATAAATTACAGTAGTTCAACTTTCAAAATGATATCGAGAACAAATATTTTAAGTATAAGCACCACAGAACACCTATCATATATACGTTTGCATAACAAAATGCCTGGTTTATGAATTCAAACAAAGATAGCAAAACTATCCTAATTACTTCAATACGCTTTTTTTCACACACGAAATGGAAACGATGGAAGGGCTACATTAGCTTTCAGATTCGGGTCATACCTTAGCGTGAGAAGATAGCCCTCAATCAATCGTCTTTCGAACTCTATTCCGTAACCAAACCCTAGCTTCACTGCTAATTTCTTTCAAAGCACAAATACAACGTTTTTTTAGACCCAGCAATTTAGGGTTCAGAAATTGTGGTTTTCGAACAACAATGGTGTTTTAGAGCGGTAAATAAACGTACAAAGCTAGAGAGGAGTAGAACAAACCTGTGGAAGAATGGTGGAGTTGTTGAACACGTCGTTGGGGCAAATGTGCGAATCACTGTGATAGAGGGTCGACCGGTCGAGGGAGAGGAGGAGATCGAGAGGCCGGTGGGTGATGGAGAGGGAGGGGGAGAGAGAGAGAGAGAGAGAGAGAGAGAGAGAGGGCGCTCTCGAAAAGCGGGCGTGCAGGAATGATTTTTTGGAAAGGGCGTGCAGGAATGATGGATCGTGGGTTTTTGAAGGAAGGATGGATCGTAGGTTTTTAAACGATGGATCGAGAACCTTTTTAATTTTTGTTACAAACAAAAGTGACATTGAAAGAGCAATTATTATCACAGCTTTTTTATAGGGAAAATTTTAAAAATGCTTCTGAACTTTCAGTAATTTTAAAAAAAATATTTGGATTTTAATTAATGATAAAAAGATATTTGAACTTATCATTCCGTTAACAATTAGGCCCCCACCATCCAATTTCGTCAATTTGTAACGGATGAGGCGTTATCCATCTATCATTTTTTTACTTTTTACTTTCAAAAATTACTTTTAACTCTTTATTTTTTTAGTAGTAAATAAATACGCAAAAAGTTTTTTTTCCTTAATATTTGTAAAAAATTACTTTAACACCATTTTTTTATTATTTACAAAATAAATTTACCTCCCCCTTTTTGACTTTCAAATTTTACTCTTTTTTTTTCTCTCTCTCCCCCTCCTTTTTTTTTTTTTTTTTTGACATTCGACTCCACACCACTAATCAACCTCACAACCAACCGCAAAAGCCCTTGCCCCAATTTCAGAAATTTTGAATTACTTTAACCTCTCTTTTTTTTACTTTATACTTCCAAAAATTAACTTTTAACTCTTTTTTTAGTAATAAATAAATATGCAATAATTCTTTTTTTCTTACTATTTTTCAAAAATTACTTTCACCCTTGTTTTTTTAACTATTTATGAAAATTACTTTAACCCTGTTTTTTTATTTTCAAATCATACATATCCTTCTCTCCCTTTTTTAAAAAATAAAAATAAAAAATTAACCCTACACCACATATTACCGAACAATGGAGTTGATTAGGTCTATTTACCAACTTCAATGGTCTCATGTATCCAAATCACCATGTAATGGTATCCTATTTTAATCACCATTCTGCCCTTCTACTAAGACGACATTGTGTACCTAGTACTCCTCAAAACCCGTTCCTTCCTCCCTCCTCTCTCTCCACTAGAATGTAACTCCTCCCTCTTTCCTCTCTCTAGGGTTTGCTCCCCCTTCATCTCCTCAGTGCTCCCCATCCTTGCAAGAGTTGCCCCTACCACAACGCCTGACCTTGCTCCCCAACTTCCATCCCCTAATCGGCTCCCTCATTAGCTCGAGTCCGTCAATCGTCTACGCTTCATCAGAAACGATTTCGATTCAATCTGTTCTCAACAATCTTCCCATCTACTACATGTCTCTTTTTAGGGTGTAATAAGAACCATTGAAATCATTGAAGCCGATTTTTTGCTTGACCAAAAAAAAAAGAAATCATTCAAGCCAATTTCTTATGGGGCAGTGCCGATCTTAATAAGAAACTTCACATGGTTAACTGGGACAATGTAACGACCCTGATTTTTGGTAAATAAAAATTTTGTTAAATATTTGAATTTTATTTTAATTACTTGGATTTGTTTTTTTTTAAATTCTTTTTTTTAATTTCTAGTAATCTGTCATAATTAGATTTGAGACTTATAAAATTTTATATTTTCACACCGAACAATTTATTCATTTTCTAAAGACAAGTATGCTTATAAAAGCACTTGTATATTTTACTAACAAGTTAAATAAAATCTTTAATTTTATTTCTTGGCTAGAAATCATACATGGCAAGTAGAATTAGTTTTCAACCGATTAGTTGGAGAAACCGAACTACCAATTCACCTAATTACAATCTCCTAACCCTAGATGGACCTTTTTTACCGTCTTTGAGCCTTGTGAACCCCTCCTAACTCTAATTGAACCATTAGGCCATTAGAGGTAATCATTATACCCCATGACTAGTCATTCCAGCCCATACCTATCTCTTTATATTTTTACCCATTGGTCAATAATTGTTAGGGAAACTTTTATCTCTTGGACAATAGACATTAGAAATTGCCAATGAATGTATTGACTTGACAAGACAAGTCATACCAAAAGAAGCCATCATTTTGCTTCTAAAAGAAGCAACCTTAGCCTTGCCATGCATGCAACCCTAGACTAGGAAATCATTGCACTTTCTTGACTAGTCAATTCTTGACTTCATTCCTCATCATTACATCTCCCAAGGGTATCTTTTCTCTTTACCCATTGAACAATAGTTGTTAGGATAATTCTTATCCTTTGGGTAAAAGGTTTTGTTTCTAACCATTAGTTAGGCGAACCTAAGTACCAATTGACTTAGTTACTTTTCCCTAGCATTTAAGAACCATTGGACAAAGATAATAATCATGATACTACCAAAAGTAGCACTCATAACCTACTTTAATCATGACTACTTGACCATAAATGTACTTTCGAGGAAACTATTAACCATTGGTCAATAAGATTACCTTTGGAAGCTTAACCTTTACAGAAATGATATTGGTACCGACGGGGTCGGTACCGAAATCATAGGGACGGCCGCGCCGGGCCGTCTCCGGCCACCGGACGGCCGATCCGACGAAAAAAGGGTGCTCGGATCAAGCACCTTACACACCTCGGATGCTGTTGATTCTCGCGCAGGCCCCCTCGTTTTTTTTTTTTAGAATTTTTGGACGGCTCGGATCGGCCGTCCGGTGGCCGGAGACGGCCCAGCGCGGCCGTCCCTACGATTTCGGTACCGACCCCGTCGGTGCCTGTAGCACTACTCTAACCTTTAATCATGACCTACCTTAGCCTTATAAGCCTACTTGGACCTAACCATATCTAGTCACATCTATCATCATTACCTCTTTAACCATTGGATAATATTTGCTAGGAGAATTATTATCCCTTGGTTAATGGGCTTTTGACTTGCCAATGAATGTATGACTTAGACAAGACAAGTCATGACCATCATTTTACTTCCAAAGGTGGCAATCTTTATGCATGCCATGCATGCAAGCCTAAGGTATAGCCCTAAGTCTAATTATCATAGACTTACTTTCCTAGATTTTCCTACACACACACACACACACACACACACACATATATATATATGCATGGTATAAGAGAGAGAGAGAGAGAGAGAGAGAGAGAGAGAGAGAGAGGCCGCGAGAGGAGAGAGGAGAGAGAGGCCGAGAGAGAGAGAGAGGTGCATGTGTGTGCTTTGAGATTTATACACTTGCACAAGCTACCTCTTTAGCCCTATTTTAGCCTTAAGTCCAATTGACTAGACAACTCATTCTAGTCAATTTCTAGCATAGAATCCTAGCCCTAATCATCCTATATTTGATTCCAAAGTAGCCTTTAATCATCCTAGAAATTGACTACAACCTAGACCTATGAATGACTAAACATGGAAGGCTATGCCTTAGCCTAATCAAACCCTACCCTAGACTTGTAAGACTTGCCAACCTAGATTATGATCACCTAGATTTACCTAGAAAGCCTAAGATCCTACTTGATTTTACAGCCTTATGCCTAAAGATTGGATTTGACAAGTCATGGAAGGCATGGCATGCTTGAAATGACAAGACATGGAGCAAAATCCAATGGGTAATGGGAGAGAGAGGAGGCCGGCCATGGGGGGAGGAGAGGAGCCCAAGTTTTGGCTATAAATAGGACCCCATACCTTCCATTCAACTCACACCTTCATCCTCCAACTTCTCTCTCTAAGAAAGTCTTGTGTTCTTGCTTGTTCTTGCTTAGTTCTTCTTTGTTCTTGAAGTTCTTCTTGTGTTCTTCAAGAAACTCATCCTAAAACCCCTTTTCGATCCAAAAAGTCAAGTAGTTTAGTCAAGATCAAGTTTCGAGAGAAACCTTTTTCTTTCGAAACTTCCGAAAGCATACCGTAAGAAGTTACTCCGTCCGACGTACCATTTTCCCTCTGTAGTCGCCACTACCGCCAAGAAGTAAGGTAGAAACCCTAGTCCAATAACTCTACGTATAGCATAGAATCGTACGTTGGAAAGTAGAATGTTCTTGATTCAAAGTATCAATATCTTCATTGTTTTCTTTAAGTAGATAAGGTTATCTATTATTTAGTTTCAAGTAGATAAGGTTATCTATCATTTATTTTCGCCATGCATGGTACTCAACAAGTGTATTGTAATAATGGAAGAATGAGCATGTTGAAATAATCAACTTTTAACGACGAATAAACATATGTTGTTTAAAACTTCTCAAAAAGGAGGAAAGAACGGTTTTTTGAAAAATAAGACTTTATCGTTGATAAGAAGTATTCGTATTTTGATCTTTAAGATGGTTATGAGCATGATTACTAATATAGAGTTGGATGATCTTGTTAGTTTAGTTTCAAGATTACCATGAATGATTTATGTTTACTTTTGTGATAAGTCATACCGCGGAGTCTATACATGAAAACGTGACACGTGACACGAGAATCGAGAAAGTTAGAAACATGACACCTAGGGTGTGTTTAATGAAAAGGCGTGTTTTGAAAAGGTGAAATGTTTTGAAAACCGCAATGTGGCCGGACATGGTAGCCCATTGTGTGGTGTGGGTTTTGTGTGTGTTCCAATGGGAATCCGGAATAGTGGAACCATTGTGATGTTGTGTGCGTTCCCATGGGAACCCGGATCGACGGAACCATGGTGAGGTATGGCTTGGTTATCCGCGGAGAGGAGCCAATGCAATTTGTGTGCCAATGGGAACTCGGCGCGGCGAAACCATTGGGAGGATACTCGGGAGACCGGCGCGGCGGAACCGAGGTTGGGTGTGTTAAAAACGGATTTTGGAAATGTTGAACGGTATGTGAAAATGAGACACAGTTTACGATGAGTCGCGTAGAAGAAACTCAGAAAGTCAGGGACACCAAAGCTAGGAAGATAGCGAATGTGGATGTGTCATTGTTATTCATTTATGCATGAGTTATGTGACAATCATGAGTTTGTGTGCTATATATATGACCTGCTATTTGTAAGTTAAGGGTTGGTGGGTATAGGATTATTCTGCTGAGCTCTTGTGGCTCACGGTGTTACCTTTGGTGACCCTGACATATTATATCGGTGGCGACGCTGGTATAATGTGTCAGACCTTGTAGATGATCAAGATGAACAGTACACCTTGGAGGCTTTTGGAGCTAAGAAGCTGGCTAGGATGAAGGAGCAGGCGGAGCAGCAGATAGGAACCCTAGTCTATCCTCCTTTTGTTGAATAAGATTACTCTTTTGAAATTTATTTTGTAATATTGAGCCAGACTCCATTTATTTTTTAATGAAATTGTCCTTTTAACGTTCCCAAAATTCCGGGGCGTTACAGACAAAATTATGCAAGACAAGGAAATAGGAGGCCTTGGCATCATAGTATTAAAGGAAATGAATGAAGCTTTGTCCCTTAAGTGGTGGTGGAGATTTGGCACAAAAAAAGAGGCTCTTTGGAGAAGACTCCTCAATTCAAATTACCACATCGATTTTGGCATTTGGCTGGCTAACACACATGGAGTTAAACAACAAGGTCTCTCCAATCCGGAATGCCATGTAAATTCAAACAAAAAGGCCAATTGCCTTTGCAAAATTGAAGGAAAATATCAGTATCAAGATTGGGGATGACACTAAGACAGTATTTTGGATGGATGCTTGGCTTGAGGCCCCATCAATACTATGTTCTACTTTCTCTAGAATCATCAGCATTATGTCACTCAAACAATAATCCGTGGCTGCAGTTTTATAGAGAAAAGAGGAACTAGAATCATGGGAATTCCTATTTAGAAGAATTCTATACTCTTAGGAAGCGGAATAGATAAATTCTATTTCTAAAATGCTGGAAAGGATAAGTTTTGATCTAGAAAACAATAGAGACCACTTGATATGGAAGGGTTGCATCTCAAACAAGTACTCAGTCTCATCCATGTACAAGCTAGTTGTTAACCTCAATCAACCTAATCCAACTGCTGAGGAAAGAAAAGTGTTAGAACTGATATGGCACAATGAAGCTCCTCATATAGTCCATTGCTTTGGATGGATAGTTAAACTAGGTAGATTGAAAACTGCTGACTACCTATTAAGACTGGGGATTCTACATGAAGATATGGATGCAGGTTGCATATTTTGTGGGGTGGATCTAGAAATTATGGATCATGTACCACTCCACTGTCCCTTAGTTTGTTGTGGATTGAAATCTTTAACTGGTGGGGCATCCAATAATGGCCCTCTTCACCCTCTGTCTCAACTCTTTCACAGAGCTGGAAATAGAGCTGTCCAAGATCGAGAACCGTGAAACTAGTCCGGACCGAATCGATCCGTGCCTTTTGAATTTTGTCTGTGGATTAATGGTCCGGATACGGATTCAAAAATTAAAAACTGTAAGATACGGATTAGGATTGGATTTTCCTTTCAAAACCATGGATTATCCTTTCAAAACCATGGATTAACTAAACCGGACCATGAGATATTTAAAAAAATAAAATTAAAAAAAATACATGTGTATGCGTAATATTTGTAAATAATTATAACTTTACTAATTGTTATGATTTTTTTAAATAATTTTACATATGACGATATATTAAACTTAAGGGATAATAAGTGTAATGTTATGGAATGTCATAACCAATAAGTGTTTGCACTTTGCATTTTTAGTTGGCAATAGCATCATTTTATTTTAATGGAAGGAAATCCGTGGATAAAATCGGGACCGAACCGTAGGACTTTTGGATTAGGATTGGATTGCATTTTCTAAAAACCGTGAGATACGGATTAGGATTGGATTCATAAGATTCCAATCCAATTTGGACCGTGGACAACCCTAGGTGGAAAGGTGAGAACAACAAAAAAAAGGAAAAAATATACTCATTTGGGATACCATCCTATTTGCAGTCAAGTGGTTTGTCTGGAAGGTGAGGAATGCATTTATATTTCAATAAAAGGAAATCAAATGGGTAGGGAATAGGGATCATTTACCAGGTTTGCTATATGGGTAAAGAAAAAATAGGGCCAATGTGATTACTCTATTAATGATTTTGTCTACAAATCGAGGAGCATTTTAGAATTTTGATAAAGTATGGGTGTGAGTGTGTGTGTGTTCTCTTCTGGGTGTGTGTTCACTTAAGTGTGAGTGTGTCCATTAAAAGCGGTGCATGTGTATCCACCCCTGGTTTGTGCCCTCACTTCTAGGTGTGTGTTTTTTCTCACTTCTAGCTTGCCCCAATACCCACTATTTGAATTTGAGAAATATGATGGACACACACAAAAATGGGTGGGGACTGGGGAGCATCCAAATTTGGGATGGGATGTAGAGAGAGGGGAATGAGAGGTTTGTGTCTCAAAATTGAAAGGGACTGTGACAGGTTTGAGTCCAAAATTGAGAGCGGATGGTATGAGAGGTCTGCGTCCATATATAATCGGGATGGGGTGAGACATCTGTCTCCAAAAAAGGTTAGGCAACTAGACTACAACCACCGACGGTGCACGTCCCGGCACACGGGGCCCAATCCGGATCCTGTACGGATTATCCGAGCTGTTCAATAATTTTAAAATTATCGAGTGGGCCCTTGAAAATTCAACTTAATTCAATATATGTAGGTGTTCGATCTACCTACTACCATGCCCCAAGGCCAAGGGCACCGAATAATCACGCCAAAAAAAGAGAGAGTTCACAATCAAGGCGGAACCAAAAGAAAGAAACAAAGTGTAACTAAAAGGTAGACGGAAAAGAGATGGAAACATCACAAAATGTCGTCTCTCAGTTTTTATTTCTTTACCTATCCAATCTTGTCTCAAATTCGTCCACTAGATAATCTTCGTACCCCACACATACTAAAAAAAAAATTACATTCAAAATGACATTAAATTGGACGAGAAGAGTTATTTTTTGAGTACTTTGTATTTTCAACTTGCAGAAACAACTCAACCTTATATTTTCACAAAACATAAATCATAGTGATAACCATATATTTTCATAACTACTTGCAGGAACAACTCGTAATACTTTCGTGCATATACACATACGTAGTTGACTAGAAAAATGCGTGATAGACAATTACAAATGAACCAAAAAATTACGCCAAAAAACCAAACAAAAAGAATACATAGCACATCAACCTTTTGTTTTTTTTAACAAGGCAAATTCAACATCTATTCTATTCTAAGGGGGGAGGAAAAGGGCTGGTGAGAATAATCTCTCGACCTGATAGATGGAGGAGCTCCGAGGAGAGCGTGTTCAAAGCCACTGAGCAATATATGCCGGAACATCTTAACACATGAACCTTGAGGCTCGTAAATAACCACAAAACTTGTATCCGAGCATAATATGGGCGTACGTACCTTCTCTTTCTTACTATATATACATATCTATTCGTAAGTACCCAAAAAAAATGCGTCACATAGATTGAAAAGTACATACTAATATTGTTGCGTACACGCCATGTGCATCATAGCTTTTTCTAGGGAAAAAAAGAGGAAGAAGACAAACAATGAGAAGACAACGATAGACCAACAAACAATTACCAGGTATGAACTATGAAAGAACATTATAAAATATCTCAAATGTATTATTCCCACATGTAGTATAAATTAAAGGGAACTATACTCCACGCTTTTATTGGTAAACTTCAAGGAAAGGAATCTTTAATTTTTATCAACAGTTAACAGCCTCCCAATATATAAACACAACTACTTATATTCTAAATCTGCACTCTCCCCACTCTCCTCTCTCATTCTCACCCCAATGGCAACGCCGGCAATGGCCTCCACGAAGAGTTTTTCCGACAATTATATGGTGCTGACGCACCAAGATGCCGGTTTACATGATCTCATCCGGATCTTATTTCACAGTGATATAGAGAAGAGGAAATTCGTTGATTCTCCTCGGGGGACAGAAGAAAGCTTTAAATACAGGTGGCTGATATTTGTGTCCATTTTGGTGCAGAAAATTCTGCAGTTAGTGGCTGGGCCATTGGCGTGGTTTGGAAACTTGGTGGAGATGTGGCTGAATCTTCTGTCTTGTAACCGGAACGCCAGTGTCCTGCTGTTGAATGTCATGAGAGGTTGGTTCTGCAATCTAATTTGTTTTCTTTTATATATGTGATTTCATTAAGTTGATCAGTTACCATTTGATATGATTTCAGGACAACTTAATCTTCAGATAAACAAGTAAATGGGTTTCAATCTAGTGTTGAAACCATTTTTTTTTCAAAGATAAATATGTTCCAAAATTAAAACGTTCCCTACAATCCAAAAAATTCACTAATTTGGAATCATTTTTGTTTCTTTAGTGAGATTTTTTAAAGTTTCTTTTGTTAATTTTTTATTCGTTATGCCCTTGTTCAGAAAAACCAATTAATAATATGCAAATGTTACATGCACGCAAAATAAGAAAAATTAGTGTAAGATGAAGAAAATTCTAATATCAGCCCGACCCGTAATCTATACAGAAATTCTATTAGCATAAAGTAAACATAGTTTCAAAATAGTTGATCACGAAAAAGGCAAAACATAGTAACAAGATGTACATTATTCAGTTTATGTACACATGTGCTAGGCACTTTCGCTTAATTTTGTACTTCACCTAACCTCCCCCAACTGCGACTTTGATCTTATATAATTAGATCGGGGCGGTTTCAGGGACACCTAAATAAATATCTCAAATTTCAATCTCACAGTTTCCGATCAAATTTTGATGATCCGAGCCATTCAATATGTTTAAAATGTGTTTTTAAGAGTACTTGCTAGAATCAACTCAAAATATGACCGAAAAGTGCTCGATTTGGGAACTTTGGGTGTTTTTTAGGTGTCTCCAAAACTGCCCCGTAGTTAGATTCCCTGAATTTACTAGTCTATCCATTCCAAAAGGTTGTGCCTGATTCCTTTTTGGGATGTTTCAAAAAATTGTTTGTATCGTTTAATTTATAATATTTTGTATATGAAATATGAATTTTATTTTATAGATCTCAATTAATTTTGTTTAAACAAATACAGATTTCAAAATTATCAAAAATATTATAGATTATGAAATATAGACAATATTTGTAAGATCACAAAAAAAAATAGATAAAACAATTTGGGACGGAGGTAGTAATGAGAGAAAACTTATTCATGGCTCCACACAATCTCAACTGTCCATTTCGGTAATCAATGATTAAGATCTGCTTTTCAATTTTGACCAATAACAATTAATTTTTACCAATCAAAATTGATTTTCAATCTAAACTGTCCAAAACACTTTTGGACGCATGCGATTGAGCCCCGTAAACTTTATTTATGGATTGCTCCGTAAAGAAGTCTTTCTCAAGTAGTAATATTATAAAGGCCCGTCCCCGAACTCAAAATAAGTAGTACTTATTTTTTAAAAGGTAATTTCAAATTCAAAAATAATGTGTTTACGTAAATAATTTTTCTAGCAATATAGATCTTATTTGATAGATCTCATTGAGATCTTTTGAACAGTACAAAAAATTGAAAAATTATTTTTAATTTACATTATTTATGAATTTAAAAATGTGAAATAAGTACTTATTTTTTAATAAGGTATTTTGAAACGGTGCAAGCCATCATGAAAGCCCTATTAGTGGGGGTTATGATTTCCATTATGGGTGTACAATAGAAAAAAGATGCTCCTTTGGCCTTTCGCGCACGTTGGTGCCAAGGTGAGAGCGACCCGCTGGACATGTGATAAACAATAATTTTACCATCACACCCAACTACATACACTCATTCACAATAAGTATGGGTCTCACACATATTGGATGTGTAGTGTGTGCAGGTTTCATCTCTATTGTGAGTATAGATGTGTGATTACGTGTGTAGTTGGGTGTAGTGGTAGAATGATTGTTTTTGATAAATGCTATTGCACCTCAAATATTAGCCATTGCTTTCATTCTGCCCCTTAGAAAGAGGACCTCTTGTGGGGACATTGATCAGGAAAATTATTGCTCCTTTGAACAAAGGAATAGGTGGAACATGTGTTCCACATTTATTTGCAACTGATTTTAATCAATTTTTTTTTTTTATCCGCAACTGATTCTAAGCAATGATATCTCTATATATTGTCCAATCAATTAATTCCAAGCTAGATTCTTCTAGCTAATTCCTTGTGGGGACAGAAGCGACAACTATACTTTTACCGGAATTATGATGCACTAGGAGATGTGTTTGGGCCATGTAGGGGGAACTTAAAGTTGAGGGAAATTCTCTTTCTGATGGGAAATCCCCTATAGGACTAATAGGAGTATTTCTTTTCCATCTACAAATTCCTCTACAGGTCTCTCCAACATTCTTGACTTTTATGGTCGGTCTCACAACTTATTTTGGACTCCCTAAGAAAATTTGATGGAACTTCATGAAAACCAAACTAAATCACCCCGTCACAAAAAATGGATGACAAGTTTTACATTTGTGCCTCCCAAAAATTTGATTCCATTATGTAACTTATAATTTCCTTTAATGTTGAAAATATTGTCTAATAGAATCGATTGTGATCTATTAAATAAGATTCATATTACATATAGAAATTTTGGGCCAATGATAATGCCACTCTCTTTTTTACCAATGCCACTCCCCTTTTGTCTTTTAGTTAGGTGAATTTACTAATTTACCCATCAATGTAATAAAGTTTCACAAAATGCATGGACTATTGTGTAAATTCATACACTACAAGACAAAAAGGGGAGTGACATTGGTAAAAAAGGAAGTGGCATATCATTCCTCAAATTTTATAACTGAAAATTACAAATTGTTTTTTCAAAGGTTCAAAAAAGTATATTGTAATCCATTTCGGGACAGAAAGAGTAAAAGCTATTACCTTAGTGTTATGATCGTGATTAAATGTGGAACAAATGTCTACAATGCACTGGAATCGATCCGAGCAAAAAAGAGGTTTTTACCACGAAGTATAGAAAAGTGAAACTTAATTCCCATTAAGGAGAGATGAAATACTTAATGACCACTAGGTCCACTTTTACAAAAATACATTTACCATTAACGGAAGTGTCACCCTAGGGTTTTAGGGTATCCTAGGACTTTAGTGGATACCCTAAAATCTTAGAGTACTCGGGTTTTAGGGTACCTTAGGTTTTAGGGTATTCTAGGGTTTTAGGGTTGAGGATACCCTAGGTACCCTAGGATTTAGGTTTAGGCGCTTTTTTAGAGCCCTAGGGTTTAGGTTTAGGCACTTTCATAAGGGTTTTAGAGTGCACTTTCCTATTATAGGTTTTTGCAGTTTTTGTACTTTCATAGAGTACCTTAGGGTTTAGGCACTTTCACGGTTTATGATTTTAGGCACTTTCATAGGGTTTCAATGTTTCGTTAATTAGAAGAGACCTGATTAGAAGAGACCTGATGGGAATTACTTTCTATTTTCTGAACCTAGAGTTTAAAAATTAAGCCTAGGAAAAAATCATGTATACCACAAAAGAATTTAGATGGGAAAATAACCAAACATAGGGGGATGTCTTTTCCCCCTACTGATTTGATCTAATTAAAGTCGATTATTTAGTTGTTAATGCAAAATTAGGTGGCGTTCTCCTGAACTTAAAATAGGAGCTAGACTTATTTCTCCTAAAAACTTATTCGGCCTAGACAAACACAATTAGTATAGTATTGCCTTTTCCATTTTGAAAAGTTATCCACATTAATGCAATCTTATCGGCCTCAACTCTTTTCGGCCACCACACCGTAATGCATAATATTATCATTTTGCCCTTCCTTATAAAATATTGCAAACACCACACAATTAAAATTTTTTTCCCTGCTCTAATACAAACCAAACAGAATTTCAAAATTGAAAACCCATCCAAGAATTGTCTGCCATTGGCTGGAGAAACACAAACAGAAATTCAAGCACACTAGAAGCAAACAAACAAGAAAAGATGACGTACTTTGGTTTTTGGGAGTCTGAAAACGGCCGGTGGCAATGAAACTGGAATCGGGATGAACTTTAGCGCTTCCCACAGATTTGAGATCTTTAGATGTTCTGGTAGCCTTCGGTCACTGGGAAGTAGCTTCGGCATAAGAGGAGGAGGGAGTGTTGTTCGCATCTACACGGTCCGATCGAGAAGAGAGAGAGAGAGAGAGGTGCATTTTGTCATTTCACATGTGGTTGCAGGCTTTTTTGGAAAGCGTTGACCCAAAACTTATTTTGACATAAATTAAGAAGAATAAGTGAACTTAATTTGGGACTTTTAGCTCCAAAATAAGATTAAAAGAACGCTTGGCATGATTCCATCTCTACAAAGAGTTAAATATTTTCTCTGTTTCTTTCCTTTAATTTTCTCTTTGTTCCTAGTTTTACGTCAGCACTCAGCAACGACCACTTGCTAAAATAGGTAATTGTAATTCTTTTTCAAATGTTCTTTCTGAAATACTACATTCACTTGATATCCATGGTATGATGGCAATTATAAAATAGACATTGTGCTAAAAATGCAGAGGGATTATTGCAGGGAAGGTAGTGATGCCAGATAAAAATTCAGAAACATTCTTGTCATTTATTGGGAATCTCGACAAGCGGGTGGAATTAGACAAAAACATCAAACATGGTGATATCAGATACTATGGGGCACTCTCAATGATGGCTTCTAAAGCATCCTATGAGAACAAAGCCTACATTGAAACTACAGTCAATGACCACTGGAAGGTACAATTTCTAGGCTTTCTTTTTTTTCCTCTTTCCAATTCTGCTGTAACCAAGAGCATTGTAGTACCTGAAATGTCTAACAATGTTTTCTGTATTTATGCCCTTGCAGATGGAGTTCTTGGATTCCTATGATTTTTGGAATGGTGAGAATCATGCTTTTGCATTGAGTGATTAACTATCTATGCACGAGACTTGATTCTCCATCTGAAAAGTACCATATTCCCTGTCTTAAGGGTCTTAAATCACATACATATCGTACTTGCAACTGAAAAATGTTTTAGAGTATGAGAATTAAATTCAAAGAGCAATAATAACGGGACACTATATCTATCATGTAAGTTCTGCAATAGTTAAACCAGGCCCAACTCATAGCAACTCAAGAAACAACATCATATGAGAAAGAAATAAACTGAAAACTAAAGACTCAATCCTAAATAGGAGAAAGAATCAGATATGGAAAAATTTGACCCCGTGATCTCTGAAGTAGAAAGTGGATCAGATTTGCCAACTAAGCGCCTTGTTGATTCCATGCCTCGTGCCTTTTTTGGGCCATGTCGCAAGAATTTTGATATTTTGCGACTAAAAGAAGATTGAGATCGGCGATATTGTTGATCTAATAAATCAAATTAATTGCCATGAACATTTTGGTTATTCATCCAGCCTCTATTAACAAGATAATGTTACAACAAATGCATTTGTGCAAGTGAGAGAAACTTGTGACTGGGGACATCTTGCTTTTGCACACAAAAGATGTCATGTTATTTATAGGTCTTATGCAAAGTTGAATCACTACATTATAAAGTCAACTGATCAGTGAAATCCTATGCTTGCCAGAGTACCAAAAGAAAGCTACGACACAAGCGTTCATTCTTCGCGAGAAGAATGTCAACTCGGAAATGATCATTGTGGCGTTTAGGGGCACTGAAAGCTTTGATGCAGATGCATGGTGCACCGACTTCGACATCTCTTGGTACAAGCTACGTGACATTGGGAAGGTGCATAGCGGTTTTACAAAGGCCCTGGGCATGCAAAACAAGGCAGATTGGCCTGAGGACATCTCGTGGGCTGATGACAAACCGGCCCCGGCATACTATGCCATTAGGAAATTACTGATAGGGCTTCTACAGGGAAATGATAGAGCAAGGTTTATATTGACTGGTCACAGCTTGGGTGGTGCCCTGGCAATATTGTTTCCAGCAGTTTTAGCATATCATGGGGAGAAGTGGGACTGGTTGTTGGAGAGATTAGAGGGTGTTTACACATTTGGACAACCAAGAGTTGGAGATGAGCAATTTGGGGAGTTTATGAAGAAGAAACTTGAAAAGCATAAGGTTAAGTATTACAGGTTTGTGTATGGTTATGATATGGTTCCTAGGTTGCCTTATGATGGCACCACACTTATGTTTAAGCACTTTGGGACTTGCATATACTTCAACAGCTTCTATGAAGGCAAGGTGGGCATCTCTTTCTCTCTCTCTTTCTCTCTGGCACTGAATTTACGCGTATATTAGGAAGAATTAGATTTATTTCTAGTTGGGTGCGTAGTTTTACGGGAGGTCAAACTTTCTTTTATACTCCATAATTTATACACAAGGACTGAAAAAATGAATGGTTTTAATTAATTATCGAAGTGAGGCCGTGTGGTTGAAAATAATCCATGAATGACCTGTCAATTTGTTTAAACTACTGACGAGATTTTGTAAACTCAAATTCATCTCAGTTTTTCAAATACTAATCAATAACAAGCTCCCATATGTGTTTTTTGAACTGGTTAGATTAATAGGCGTGTGCAAAATAGCTTAAGACACTTTCATTTGTTTACTAAATCTCGTGCAAAATTTTCGAAGCCGCTACTCTCTTACATAATTACTGTCAACAACTATTGAAAATAATAGGTCTGGCTCTCAGGATTTTGTATTGTGCAAAACTGTATGCTAAGGAAAGTGTTACTAGTTCTTATATTATGGCAGGTGGTTGGAGAACAGCCAAACAAGAACTACTTCTCACCATCGTCATACATACCCAAGATCATAAATGCAGCTTGGGAACTCATTAGAAGCCTCATTATTCCTTACACCAAAGGACCAGGGTACAAAGAAGGGTTCCTTCTTCTAGTGGTCCGGTTAATCGGATTGGTAATTGCAGGTGTACCGGCTCATTCGCCCCAAGATTACGTGAACGCAACGCGTTTGTGATCCTCAAATGTTTACGTCCTACTAGATGACCAAAGCCATCAACAAACCTTGAGGGAAAAACGATCGCTGGGGCTACATTTTCGTGCATACCCTCAACACAATTGGCATTTCAGGGGGATCAGAAACTCGTCATAGGATAGCGCAAATGATTTTTGGGGGTTTATGAGGGATGTCTAGTAAGTCACTTGCCAAAACGTTTGTGGACTAGAAAAACCTGGCGTGTATTGCAGTTTCATATCAAAGACTCAATTTTTCTCAACGTGAATTGAACCTGAATTTCTGGGCCCACCACGGATTTCATATTGATGATCCCCATCACCCATATTAACTCTGAGAAATTCAAGCAGCGGATGAAGTCAAATAAGACCCAACAGGTCTTGGACTAAACAAAACAAATAAACAGATTCAAGATTCAAACACATCACCTAAAGAATGATATAAGCCAAACTATGCATTCAAGGAATAAAAGTAAACTAACAAACTATGCCATGTACCCCATCAAAGACATTCCTCTAGCTCCTAGTAGAACAGCAAACATAAGTCCACATATCAAGCTCTCTTTTTTGGGAGGTAAATAATTTCACTAAGAAACCACCATCAAGAGGATCAAGGGTATAGCCTCGGAAATCAAAAACACAGAAACCACAGCCTAGCTAACAAAGGCCAAGAAACTAGCTAACTTACCTAAGGACACCTGAACAAACCAACAATGCAGTAAATAAACACCAGCATAAACTGACTAAAAAATTAGCACAGCCTCTCAGTTTGCTTTTCTTCTCCAATTATTTCCTTGACCTAAAAATGAGTCGAACAAACCACATGGCTCACAAATTATTTAATTTTCACTAGTAGACTTAACATTCCTCCAAGCAGAAGGCTCCCACGTGCTTCACTATGCTCGGACTTGGAGCAACACTGAGACTGTCATTTCCTTTGTTCTCGGAAATTGTAAGATTCCTTTCCTTCCAAACATGATATTTGACTTCTGAGAAGGAGATTTTGAACAACAAATCCTTGTTGCCTTCCCTTCACAATGTGACCCTGACCAAATCACAATGTCAAACATCTTTATTGGGATCATAATAAGAAACCCTTTGTAAAATGATCTTCCGGACTTCGATTCAGCAGAAAATTTTCATTATCAAATCAAAATCGATCCTTAAGTTCCCATCAATTGAGGTTATCTCCATTGAGCTTTGTCAAGAGTATTGTGTTTCTTGATATCCAGAAAATACCATTTTAAGCTTCTTCAGTCCCTGAAGTTAATTTTCCCGAAACTTGATGCCAGTGGATCAAACTGATGCCCTGTTTCATGAATAGCCTAACTGATGTCGCATTGTAAAACTTTTGTTGGTATGTTTTGTGTACACATTTGAGAAGCCTATCCCTTAAGCTATAACCTCATATTGAGTGGTAGTTAGATTAGAAACTACTGATTCGCTAACTAATGCATGCTTCCAAAAAAAAAAATTATTGTTTTTTTCTACGTGTGTCATGCGCACCATACTGTTTGGGCCATATTTGGGATTTCCCAAATTAATTAAGCGGCTAATTGATTAATATTCAAATTAACTGTAACGATCCTGATTTTTAGTACTTAAAAATTTCGTTAAAAATTTAAATTTTATTTTAATACTTGGATTCGCTTCCAAAAATTTATTTTTAATTTCTAAAAATCCGTCATAATTAGATTTGTTTCTTAATTAAAAGCCCTACTTGGCAACTATAGTTAGCTTCTAACCAATTAGTTAGAGGAACCTAACTACCAATTCATCTAGTTACTTTCTCCTAACCCTAGATGAGCCTTTTGAACCTTTCAAACCCTAATGAAACCTTTTGGACCTAGGTTATTATTATATACATATACATATATATATGTATATATATATAGTTAATCAAGTCATACTTGTCATCTTGGATCTTTACCCATTGGACGATAGAAGTTAGGAAAATTTTTATCCATTGGACAATAGACCATCCATTAAAAAGATATTTATGCTAAATTGTTGAGTACAAATATATAGTTATATATAAGTATATATACACATGCCTAAATGACATATGGTATTATTCTAATGTATATAGTACCTCACCTTTTTATCCATTGGTCAATAACCGCTAGGAAAATTATTACCCATTGGATAATAGTATTAGTCTTGCCAACAAGTACCAATGTTATTTAATTAAATCATTTCCTAGTAGATTTCCCATGGGATGATATACTCATGTATATATATGTATGTACTATATAATATATTACCCTAAGATATCCTAAGTACATAATCTAATATTTTAATGGAGCATGTGCCTAATAGGTTATTTTAATAGGGAATTTTGATCTTATAATTTTTTATTGGATATTGAAAATCTACTTAGATTACATGGTACACACTTATATATATATATATATATATATGTGTGTGTGTGTGTGTGTGTGTGTGTGTGTGTGTGTGTGTGTGTGTGTACTTGGACTTATATATTTATTATATATACTTATATTATTACAAAGTACTCATGTGCCAAATTAGAATTCTTTAATAGGGAATTTTGATTTGAAAATCTAGTTAAAGATCACCTAGTACCTTGTACCTTTATTTATATACTTGGTCATACTTATATATATATATATATACAAAGTACAAGAGAGAGAGAGAGAGGGGAGAGAGAGAGAGAGATTGGAGTGTACCTTGTCTTGATCTTCCTTGATCTTCTTACATTGTACTTGACTTGAATACAATCCATGGATATACACTTGTTCAAGCAAAATCCGTTCACATTGTCCTTATTTGTACATCTACCAATATAAAACCTTGTACCATCCTCCTTTCATCCACCAATCTTTCCATAATCCAATCCAAAGTACCAAATCTAGCCTTGCATGCCTAAGAACTAGGTAGGAGTTGTACAACCAAACCATGACCTAACCTATCAAGCTTGACAAAAAGAAAAAAAGTGAGATATAGAGAAAGAGAGAGAGAGAATTCGGATGGGAGAGAGAGGGAGGAGCCTTGGCCTATAAATAGCAAGTCATTCCAAGCTTAAACTCACAACTTCACTCCTTGCTCCAACTTCTCTCTAGAATTTCTAAGCTTCTTTTATTCCAAAGTTCAAGTTCTTGAGTTTTTCTTGAAGTTCTTCTTGAAACTCATCCTAAGCCGCCATTAAACCGCCACCCGACCACCCTCTCGATCCAAAAGTTAGTAGTTTTTAGTCAAGAACTAGTTTCGAGAGAAACCTTTCTCTTTCGAAGCTAACGAAGCTTACCGTAGGAAGTTGCTCTGTCCGATAGCCGACTTACTTTTCCGTAGCCGCCCTACCACCAAGAAGAACGGTAGATTAATCTTAATCATTATCTCTAAGTATACATGGTTTGTAATGCTTGAAGATTATTCTTATCCCCTATCTCTAAGTATATGTAGAATATCTCTACTTACTTACTCTACGTATATTATATGTTGTTTGTATATCGAAATGTATGGAAGTATTCGTATTTTAATCTTTAAGATGGATGTGAGCATGTATTATGAATTGTTTGTATTACTTGCCTTGTTGTAAAGCATAAGTGATTTTCACTCCAAAGGCGTCCGTACATGTGGCGTTATGTTTTAAGTTGTGATTTGAGCATGCAAAAATAACATAGAGTTGGATGATCTTGTTAGTTTAGTTTCAAGATTACAATGAATGATTTATGTATACGTGAAAAGTCCTACCACGGAGTCGTCGCATGAAACGAGACACAAAAATCGAGAAAGTAGAAACATAACACCTAGAGTGTGGTTAATGAAGAGATGTGTTTTGAAACCGCAATGTGGCCGGACTTGGTAGCCCATTGTGTGTATGAAAACCCGCGATGAGGCTGGACTTGGTAGCCCATCGTGTGGATTGTGAAAACCGCAATGTGGCCGGACTTGGTAGCCCGTTGTGTGAATGAAAACTCGCAATGTGGCCGGACTTGATAGCCCATTGCGTGGATTCTGAAAATCAAATGTGGCCGGACTTGGTAGCCCATTGTGAAGATTGCCAACGGGGCCGGACGTGGTAGCCTCATTGGTAATATGGCTTGGTTATCCGCGGAGAGGAGCCAATGCAAAGTTTTATGTGCCAATGGGAACCCGGCGCGGCAAAACCATTGTGAGGATACTCGGGAGATCGGCGCGGCGGAACCGAGGTTGGGTGTGTTGAAAATGATTTTGGAAATACTGATCAGTATATGAAAATGATGACACGATTTACGATGAGTCGCGTAGGAGAAACTCAAAAAATCAGGGACACCAACGATAGTTTGAATAGCAAATGTGGATGTGTTATTGTTACTGTCTGTTGTATCTGCTCTATTGTTTGTAAGTTATGGGTTAGTGGGTATGGATTATTCTATTGAGCTCTTGTAGCTCATAGTGTTACCTTTAGTGACCCTGACATATTATATCGGTTGCGACGCTGGTATAATATGTCAAACCTTGTAGATGATCAAGACGAACTGTTCACTTTGGAGACTTTTGGAGCTAAAGAGCTGGCTAGGATGGAGGAGCAAGCAGAGCTGTGGTTAGGAACCCTAGTTTTCCTCCTATTGTTTAACAAAAGTACTCTTTTGAGATTTATGCTGTAATATTGAGCTAGACTCTATTTAGTTTTCAATGAAAATTGTCTATTTAACATTTCCAAAATTCGGGGCGTTACAACTTGGTATCAGAGCTTTAAGTTCAAAATCTCGGCCATGGGTAGAACCGTAAGATAGTTTGACCGTTGCATAAACGAGAATTGAGTTTAAGTTTACCGTCCCAAATTGGGTGGAATTCTGACACAACAATCTTCGGATTGAAGCAAGGTGTGGAAATTGGTAGTACCACCGAGCTGGGAATTCCCAAACAATTGGATGATGACTTAAATCAAGAATCGAATGTGGAACTAGAAACTTGAAAATTTTCTCTAGAAGATAGTAAACCTTTGTCCTAAGACATCACTAATTGAGGTTAAAACTCTTTCTTGTAGATGAACCACCTAGTTGACCTATTGGTTGGAGCTCGCCAACTCAAGGATGCCATAGAAGCCATGACAACTCAACTAGTGAAGAATCCCAACTTTATTGCCGCTGTACTCGCAGAACAACGAGATTTCATGAGGGTGCAGCAGAATACCCCTATTCCCGTGGAGGAGGACCCTTGGTTTCCTGAAATGTTCCCAATCCTGTATGCCTTCTATGGGTTCTTTGGTGCCTTACACCCGATGGAAAACTTGGAGGTTGGAGTTAAGGAGGAAGAAGTCGATGGTAATAAGGACGCCAATGAGGTGACCGAGGAGGAAAACCTGTTAGGTGAAGGAAATCTCAAAGAAGACGAGACCCCAAAAACCAAGGAAGCCAAGTAGGCGTACCTTAGATAAAGCTAGTAACGACTGTAATCCTTCGGGATGTAGGATATTGGAAAAATTAGGATCACCGCTGTCTGTTTAAAAATTCCCTAAGTTGTACTTTTTCGTTTGATAATAAAAATGCTTATTTCAGTTACTACTTATTCTTATATGTCTCTTGATCACTATTCATGTACACGCTTATCCTTATCCCTACTTGCCATTATAGTGGAACTCTATGCTTATGATTGTAATTTTCTGCTTATTTGTGAAAAGCTTGCTTTTGTTAAGAGAGTACTGTTGCATACTACTTGATAAACTACTTTCAACTTTTGAAAGAAACACCATTTGCAAAAAGAAAATTTGTTTAGGTAGACTAAAACTCCCCCTTTCAATTTTTACTCGTAGATGTGAACCGACGTAGTGGATTAGGACACGATAATAGGAAACCCTCAAACGTAAACCCCGACCTAGCCCAGATCATGCAAGCGTTCATAACTGTCTTGAACGCCAGCCGCCAAAACCGAAACCACAACGACGGACCTATAACCCGAACCTGAGCGTTGAACGAGTTCTGCAAACGCCGACCCCCAACTTTTCACAGAGACACCAATCCCGTCGTGGCCGAGACATGGCTAAATGAGGTCAAAATGATCCTCAGAACCTTAGGGATCACCCAAGACGGGGTTTGTGTGGCCTTGGCCACATACCAGTTGAAGGGAGTATAGCTATTAGTCTAGTGCGTAAAGGGCGCGAACTAGTAATAGCCAACCTATGTTTGACCTGCGATCTTAGAGTAATCAACATGGCGGATTTCAACGTAATCACAGGGATGGACTGGCTATCGGCACATCAAGCGGTCATAGACTGCCATCAGAAGATGGTGACCGTGTATACCCCCGAAGGGACTCATTTCCAATTTAAGGGGGATAGACAAACAGTGAGCCCGACGACGAGAAGATCCAGGTGGCAGAATCAACTGTTTGGATGGCTAGCTAGCCTCCAGTTAGGAGAAGCCGATAGGATGGAAGTGGGATTACCACACATCGTGTGTGAGTATGCTGATGTTTTCCCTGAAAAACTTCCAGGCTTACCACCCAAAAGAGAGATAGACTTCTCTATAGATTTCCAATCGGGAAATGGCACCAATCTCTATGGCACCGTACCGAATGGCCCCAGCTGAGCTCAAGACCCAATTACAAAAGCTATTGGACAAAGGGCTTATCAGGCCAAATACGTCACCATGGGGAGCACCTGCACTGTTCGCGAAAAAGAAGGAAAGGACTCTTCGACTATGCATCAACTATAGGGAGCTAAATTAAGAACCGATATCCATTCCCAAGGATCGATGACCTATTTGATCAATTAAGAAGAGCACGAAGGACACCTTCGAATGATACTACAAGTACTCCGAGATAGCCAACTTTATACCAATGCAAGAATATGCGAAGTGATTAAGTTTTTGGGGCATGTGGTGTCCAAGGACGGAATCGAGGTGAGCGAAAGTAAGATTAAAGCAATACTGGATTGCAAGCAGCTATACCTCTGAAATTACCGCCAGAAGTCGATGATGCCAAAGTCTTATTTTCCCGGGACTGCATAGGTTCTTTCAGTGCCTTTGCGGACATTATCCGAGTTTGTATCGTAGGGCTTACTTGCTGATGTTCGATTTTTTCCGGATAAGGATAGAGTACTTACATTTTACGATGATAGAGTGAATCTGCCCAAATGATCCGTTATTTAGTTTTAGAAACGGGTTTAAGTGGGGAAGCATACTGATTCGATAGGGACGTGATATGGAACGTTTGTAGGATACGGGTCCACATGAGGATTTGGTAGAGGTTTTGCATTTGACGTTGGTGTTTACAGTAGAAACCTTACCAAAGGCGTACGACGAGGAAAATTGTGCGACAGCAGAAGCAACTTCAACCCCATCTCTTTAAGCAAGTAATGAGGCTTAATTCGATTAACAAAACGTGTATAAGATTGTGAAGGATGCCTTAAGCACCGTCATACCTCTAAGACCTGCCAGAGCCTTTAGACAGTGATCGTGTAGTGCCAAACCGTTTTTGTAGGTCGCCAGAATACTAGAATCCTGTTTAGATCGCTAACCGGCATAGCAACTATGTCTAATCCATAGTCACGCGCCAATTTCGGGGACGAAATTGTTTTAAAAGGGATAGATTGTAACGACCCTGATTTTTAGTACGTAAAAATTTCGTTAAAAATTTGAATTTTATTTTAATACTTGAATTCGCTTCCAAAAATTTCATTTTAATTTCTAAAAATCCGTCATAATTAGATTCGTCTCTTGATTAAAAGCCCTACTTGGCAAGTATAATTAGCTTCTAACCAATTAGTTAGAGGAACCTAACTACCAATTCATCTAGTTACTTTCTCCTAACCCTAGATGAGCCTTTTGAACCTTTCAAACTCTAATGAAACCTTTTGGACCTAGGTTATTATTATATACATATATATATATATATATATATATATATATATGACTAGTCAATCAAGTCATACTTGTCATCTTGGATCTTTACCCATTGGACGATAAAAGTTAGGGAAACTTTTATTCATTGGATAATAGACCTTCCATTAAAAAGATATCTATGCAAGATTGTTGAGTACAAATATATAGTTATATATAGGTATATATACACATGCCTAAAGGACATATGGTATTATTCTAGTGTATATAGTACCTCACCCTTTTATCCATTGGTCAATAACCGCTAGGAAAATTATAACCCATTGGATAATAGTATTAGTCTTGCCAACAAGTACCAATGTTATTTAATTAAATCATTTCCTAGATTTCCCATAGGATGATATACTCATGTATATATATGTATGTACTATATAATATATTACCCTAAGATATCCTAGGAACATAATCTAATATTTTAATGGAGCATGTGCCTAATAAGTTATTTTAATAGGGAATTTTGATCTTATAATTTTTTATTGTATATTGAAAATCTACCTAGATTACATGGTACACACTTATATATATATATATATATATATATATGTGTGTGTGTGTGTGTGTGTGTGTGTGTGTACTTGGACTTATATATTTATTATATACACTTATATTATTACAAAGTACTCAAGTGCCAAATTGGAATTCTTTAATAGGGAATTTTGATTTGGAAATCTAGTTAAAGATCACCTAGTACCTTGTACCTTTATTTATATACATGGTCATACTTTTATATATATATATATATATATATATATATATATATATATATATATATTTACAAAGTACAAGAGAGAGAGAGAGGGGGGAGAGAGAGAAAATGCCGAGAGAGAGAGAGAGAGAGAGAGAGAGAGAGAGAGAGATTGGAGTGTACCTTGTCTTGATCTTCCTTGATCTTCTTACATTGTACTTGACTTGAATACAATCCATGGATATACACTTGTTCAAGCAAAATCCCTTCACATTGTCCTTATTTGTACATCTACCAATATAAAACCTTGTACCATCCTCCTTTCATCCACCAATCTTTCCATAATCCAATCCAAAGTACCAAATCTAGCCTTGCATGCCTAAGAACTAGGTAGGAGTTATACAAGCAAACAATGACCTAACCTATCAAGCTTGACAAAAAGAAAAAAAGTGAGATATATAGAGAGAGAGAGAGAGAGAGAGAGAGAGAGAGAGAGAGAGAGAGAGAGAGAGAGAGGAGCCTTGGCCTATAAAGAGCAAGTCATTCTAAGCTTAAACTCACACCTTCACTCCTTACTCCAATTTCTCTCTAGAATTTCTAAGCTTCTTTTGTTCCAAAGTTCAAGTTCTTGAGTTTTTCTTGAAGTTCTTCTTGAAGCTCATCCTAAGCCGCCAGTAAACTGCCACCCGACCACCCTCTCGATCCAAAAGTTAGTAGTTTTTAGTCAAGAACTAGTTTCGAGAGAAACCTTTCTCTTTCGAAGCTACCGGAAGCTTACCGTAGGAAGTCACTCCGTCCGATAGCCGACTTACTTTTCCGTAGTCGCCTTACCGCCAAGAAGAACGGTAGATTAATCTTAATCACTATCTCTAAGTATACATGGTTTGTAATGCATGAAGATTATTCTTATCCCCTATCTCTAAGTATATGTAGAATACCTCTACTTATTTACTCTACGTATATTGTATGTTGTTTGTATATCGAAATGCATGGAAGTATTCTTATTTTAATCTTTAAGATGGATATGAGCATGTATTATGAATTGTTTGTATTACTTGCCTTGTTGTAAAGCATAAGTGATTTTCACTCCAAAGGCGTCCGTACATGTGGCGTTATGCTTTAAGTTGTGATTTGAGCATGCTAAATAACATAGAGTTGGATGATCTTGCTAGTTTAGTTTCAAGATTACAATGAATGATTTATGTATACGTGAAAAGTCCTACCGCGGAGTCGTCGCATGAAACGAGACACAAAAATCGAGAAAGTAGAAACATAACACCTAGGGTGTGGTTAATGAAGAGATGTGTTTTGAAACCGCAATATGGCTGGACTTGGTAGCCCATTGTGTGTATGAAAACCCGCGATGAGGCCGGACTTGGTAGCCCATCGTGTGGATTGTGAAAACCGCAACATGGCCAGACTTGGTAGCCCGTTGTGTGAATGAAAACTTGCAATGTGGCCGGACTTGGTAGCCCATTGCGTGGATTGTGAAAACCACAATATGGCCGGACTTGGTAGCCCATTGTGAAGATTGCCAACGGGGCCGGACGTGGTAGCTTCATTGGTAATATGGCTTGGTTATTCGCGGAGATGAGCCAATGCAAAGTTTTGTGTGCCAATGGGAACTCGGCGCGGTGGAACCGAGGTTGGGTGTTTTGAAAATGATTTTGGAAATACTGATCAGTATATAAAAATGATGACACGGTTTACGATGAGTCGCGTAAGAGATACTCAAAAAATCAGGGACACCAACGATAGTTTGAATAGCAAATATGGATGTGTTATTGTTATTGTCTGTTGTATCTGCTCTATTGTTTATAAGTTATGGGTTAGTGAGTATGGATTATTCTATTAAGCTCTTGTAGCTCATGGTGTTACCTTTGGTGACCCTGACATATTATGTCGGTGGCGACGTTGGTATAATTTGTCAAACCTTATAGATGATCAAGACGAACTGTTCACTTTGGAGAGTTTTGGAGCTGAAGAGCTGGCTAGAATAGAGGAGCAGGCAGAGCTGTAGTTAGGAACCCTAGTTTCCCTCCTATTGTTTAACAAAAGTAGTCTTTTGAGATTTATGCTGTAATATTGAGCCAAACTCTATTTAGTTTTCATTGAAAATTGTCTATTTAACGTTCCCAAAATTCGGGGCGTTACATTAACTAAATAAATTCGACTGGATAAAGCCGAAGTGCTTCTTAGTAGGAGAAGCTTATTTTCAAAGATGGGAAGGTTGGAGGATCCCGTGTTTTGTGGAGATGATAATATAAATTTTAAATTGGTTCCTATTCCTTAAGGGTTAATTTAATTTTTATCTCTATTGTTTTGGCCTTGTGTACGTGTAATATTGAACCCACTTTCAACCCATGTTCTTTAAACGGTTTGAAGCAATTTTGGAAGAAGTGGACTTGTGGCAGCCTTTTATTCGTTTTCAAGGAATAAGAAGGATCTTGGACTTGGTCAAGGGACACATGGTAGTTTTTGAGTACTTCAGGGGATCATGTGCATAAAACATGGGTTATAGATCAGTTTGTTTTCAGCTATTCTAGGGGACAGTTGGAGGCCTATAAATACAAGATTTAGACGATTTCTGGAGGGGTCCACAAACCAATAAAGTTTATAACAGTCATACACTTTTCTTAGTTCAATATCATTCTTAGTTATCTAGCTAGACGTTGTTTTCTCTCAATCACTTTAGTCATTATAATGCAAATTTCCTTTTTCGTTAGCACTTGTTAACTTAGTTTAAGTTTCTGATGAATTTTAAGTCATCTTCATTGAGGCAGCTTGAATCCAGTTTGTTAGCTTGTTTCTCTTCTTGAATTTCATCCAGTCACTCGTAGGAGGTTTAGATTAGGCGCTATTTCAGTTTATTAGTGGAGCTCTTCTACTCCTGGCACGCCCTACACTTTTCATTTGGTCCCGCTAGGTGATTTCACTCATCACACGCCAACTTTTGTTGGGCTCTATTTCTCCTGCTTCTTCGAGAAAAGTGCGTCAACACATACACACCTTTCTCATTAGCAAACTTGTTGTGGAGCCTAAAGTTACACACCTTCAAGGTGCATGGATGCCATCAGATGTAACCGGTATTCGAAATTGAAACCCAATGCACTCATCCGACAAATAAACCTATCGAAAGGATTGCAGTCCAAGCAAACACATTTGGTCACCATAATTTGTCGAATAGAAGGTGGGCTGATGTCAAATCCCTACAATCCGCACAAATTTGGGGGTCATGAAAAGGTCTTGGTCTAGCCCGTGGAGAATGACCCATTGATCGGTTTGTCGTCATCGATCCATGGTTTGCTGCAAAGTTGAAGTGAATGGTTGAGTTCTAACGAGGATGTAGAGTGGACAAAGATTAACTTTATTTCAGAGGCTGCCATATTATAATTTATTCTCACAAAATGAGTGATGATAGGGAACTGATCATTATTCAAAACGTATGTCGTCTATGGTCTTCTCTTGTTTGTTCAGTTGATCGAACGAGAATCGAGTTCGGTGCTCAGCTTCTCCATAAGTTCCATTAGAGCCCCGTGTTTTTGTGTTAGAAGAAAAAACAAGGAAGGCGTGAAACAAAAATGCTTCTAGAAAAAACGTAATTACGCTTCTAGTTGCATTTAATGAGTTTAGTATGCTCTTTTCACTTTCAGTTGGTTTTTGGGATTCTCTCACATGAACTTTGAATGCAAGTGCATTTTTTTGTAAGCTGCAGTTAAGGGGTTTAGTATGCTCTTGTCACTGTCATTTTTTTGGCTTTTGTAAGCTGTTAATGGTATCAAACTATGAACTGGTATCAAATAGTGAACTGGTAAGGAACTGTGAAACGGTATCCAACTGTGAACTCTTTTCTTTGAACCAAAGTGCAGTTAATGGAAGTTGTGGTTTTTTAAGTGCAGTTTGAATGCAATTGCAAGTGATTTTTTTCTTTTGGTACAGTTCGAATCCAACTGGTAAGTTTGAATGCAACTGCAATTTTTTATACTTCCACTGCTAGTGTAGTGCTTTGAATGCTACTGCCTTGTGATTGTTGAATAGGTTAGGCTTGGAGTTAATCTGGGTTTTGGTCTGATATATGGAGCAAGAGAATGGAGGAGAAAGGGAAAAGGTGAGGGAGAACCTAGGTTTTTTCTAGTCTAGTGGACTGATATATAGAGAGAGCAATAGTGGAGGGAATATTGCCTCCACAAAATGGAGGGTATATTTGACCTGTTCTTCACTTTTGACCATTTTCCATCCATAAATTGGACGGTTATTTTAAGTAAGGGGGTTTAGTGATAACATTTGGTAGATGAGAGGGTGTAAGTGATAAATTTTAAAGATGAGGGGTGTAAGTGATAAAAAGTGATAGATGTGGGGTGTAAGTGATTTTTACGCATCTATCTTTATCTAAGGAGTTAGTGTGTCAAATCTTCCTCGTTGGATAGGGTTTACTATAATCGTATCTTGGTATTGCGTGCGAATATATTATTTAATTATATGTCTTAGTGTATTTAAAAAAAAAAAGTCAACTTAGTTTTAGAAGATGCTTATTTAAAGTCAACAACTTTCATTTTGCCTTTTTTTGGATAACGCACATGGTATTGTCTACTCAGAGAATTTGTATAGACTATAAACCAAATATCTTGGTTTATCTATTCTTGCTTTAGGACTAATGATATTCTTCTCTTTTTTAGAATGAAAAAGAAAAAACCGGTACTACTTTTATCTCACTATTTTCAATCATTTGATTTTTCCAAAGGTATTGTATAAATTAACATCTTTCAGATGCCATGAATCACAAATTCTAAATTTCTAATCTCCGGTGCTTGCATATATGGTGAATATAAATGGAAAGTCTAAGTTATGGGACACACATATTAGGTTACATATTAAACATAGATGCATATAGAGTCATTCGATGTGTGTAAATTTTTTTGCAGTGTGTAAGACTTGCATGCATTAGAATGCTTTTGAACACATCCATGGTTCGCTGTAGTCAAGGCCTGTTTGGTTATCACATTGTATTTCCTTGTTGTCTTATTTCTTTTTCAAGAAGTTGCACGGGTTATCAAATTTTGAATCTCTGTAAATCTGTAATTTTGTTATGAGAACTTATTTTGCACTGTATAGATTATTTGGTCATTTTATCGAAGCCAAAACATAGGGTTCATAGTATATGAACTAGAGTTAATTTATTTAAACATTCTTACCTACACATGTAGCTGACTATTGGACGGTGGAATGGAGCATTGATAGCAATTTTTAACAGGGTATTTAAAAATTACTTGAACTCAAGTAGCTTAGTAACAAAAAATATATGAACAAAACACTATATTGAGGTATTAAATTAATTATAGTCCAACCAAAGAACAGAAACACATAGGGCTTTGCAATTGGCATTCACAATTTTTTTCATTTTCAAATATGTAGTTGCATAATAATCTCACTTCTTGTGCTTCACCCACAAAGTAGTTTGGAATTGTAAGTGGACATGACAGTGGTAGAACCAGGATTTTAGCCCAAGGTGGCCCGCTTAATAGACATATTTTTATCAAAACGTATACTTATTATATCGATATCGTAAAGCTTTTGTTTTTCAAAACATTACATTTGTACATTAACAGGATTAGTATTTTTTAGGCTACTATATGTAACAACACATATTTTTGGGGGATGTGGGCACACGCCCCTAAAAATCTGAGTTTTGTTGGGTGCGCCCTTTTGGAAAAGCGCGGCGAAACGCTCAATTCAGAATCGCCACTTGGGTTTTTGTGGTATGTCACCCAAGGAACCAAACTTGAAACGTTTGCTACGTTATTTGATTTTGAAAAAGGCATAGACTGGTCCATCGTCACCTTGATATATGAGGTTCGAGAGTTAGATTACGACAGGGGAAGGGTTTTAAGGCACCACTCTCGCCCAATCCGAAGATCGGTCTCTACTCGGGCATTTGTAAAACATTTGGATTCTCTCTCATTAATCGATTTTTAGCCAATTAGGGCGGGAGAACAGTTAAAGGGGATCAAAACTGTAACTCGTTGGTAGAATGAGATAGACGGCATGCTTGCTTTATTGAAACAATTAGTATAGGATGAAACTAGACTGTTATGAGAGTTTTAAACAGACTGGAAGACACTGCCTTGGAATGAAATACGCATGAAAGAATCAGCATGCATTGATCAAGTCACTGCATGCTAACTCTACCTGCGTATGCCACACCAACACTCGCATACGCTAGTAAGTTTAAAGTCACAACTCTTATTTTCAACCCTCTAGACTTTGGAAATAACCAGTACACACCCAAGACAAACCAAGAAGTATTATATATAGATAATATACAATTATAAGCAGTTTAAATAGGTTACAAAGCCACAAAATAAATAAATACCCCATAAACAGTGTGGGGACAAAACAGAGGCCAAGGCCTAATTACCATGCAATGGCCAGCCACTAGCCTGGGGACGACCTACGTACGCGGATAGACCACTGCAGCACGCAGGTTGTAAACCTTTGGTCAGTGCTTGGCTTTGCACTTTCTTGATTTTAAGACATGATCAGAAGGACCCCAGAGGTATTCCATAGCAGCAGATATGTATATTGAAACACAATTAACAATTCTAACTAAAGAAAGCAGTAAACTGGTTTTAACATGCTTCACAGTGATGAATATGGAAAGAAATACATAAAACAACTAGACACCAATCCTCACACCCGTTATGCACGTATTGCCAAGGACTGGCATACGCGTGCTTGTGACTAGCGTGCGCCGGTTCTAGTCAGAACGGTTTTTGAAACCTTGTCAGATTTAAGGCCAAAACTGGTATTGATTACCAATCTTGACCCTGTCAGCCCCCCTCAGGAATCAGAACAAATAATATTACCAATGTGTTATACCTTCGGTTTTTGAGTTTGGAAGGTGTTTGAGCTTGAGCTTGAGGGATGGATGGAGAATGGTGTGGTATTGCTATATGGAGGGAATCTGTGCATGATACTTGTTTATATCTTCCTTTGGCAAAGAAGAGATGAACAAGAGGCTTGGGACTTGAAAACTTGTAACTAGAGACTTGGAACTTGGTAACCATTTGCATGGTATACATAGGGGGTATATATAGGAGATATGGAGGGTGAGAGAGGCTGTAACCATCTGAAGGAGGGCTGGTTGGTTTGAAGTGCAAGCCTCCCTCTCATTAAATGAGGGACAAAAGGTGATGGGGGTTGTGTGTGAGAGGGGGAACATCCCCCTGCCACGAGATCAACTTCAGACGAATAAACAGGGTATAGGGGTGCCCCAAAAGTTCTGTGATCATGGCTGAATAAAGGTGATGGGACTAGGTTTGACCGGCGTACGCTGGTGATTAACCTGCGTGCGCGGGTCCAAGCCTGGTCAACGGTCAAAGCTGACCGATGACTGACACGTGGCAAGTGGACCAACGCATGCTGGTGTGGGACCAGCGTATGCAAGTAGGGTTTGGCTGAGGCTTTTAGTTTAGGTTTAAAGGGTTTAAAAGGGATCCAACCACTCAAAACTCAATCACACTAACATTCCCGGGAAATTCTTCCGTTTCATCATTGAAGAATCAAATACCGTAAATAAACTAATCTGGGAAACCTAAAATAGGGTGTCTACATGGGAAAATAGAATTGTTTTTACAGCTTTTAAGTAAAAAGAACAAGAGGAAGAAAGTCAATAAATATGTTTTTTTGAGCAAACCTGTCGGTAAGTAATTTTTGAGATTTAACCATTCGGTGCGATAAATTTAGGTGGTAGAATATTAATGCACTCATATTTCTCATGTAATGGACATTATTGGAGATCGAATTGGGTCAGAGGGCTTGTGGCCATGTTGGATCGGACTAGAGGCAGTCAAGTCTAACTTGAAAATTATTTATAATTAAGGATAATTTTTACTATCTAAGTTATCATTTAGATGAGCATTTATTATGAGGGCTTAGTTTGTGGTTTATATAGTAGCAGAAAGGGATAATGAATTACATGGAGAGCTTGGGAACTAGTTGGTCAGGCCATTTGGTCGGCCGTTGAATTCGTAGCGTGATTGGGAGTCCGATAAGATTACAGTATAATTTTAGGCTTATGTTCGTCATAGCGCCAAGTCACCGATATCCTACTGGCACAATCATGATTTGAGGTATCGGTAGTGTAGAATATTCTTAGTTAAATTTTCTTTGCAAAGAGTATTATTAAATTCTCTCATTTTTGTACTCATTTGACCTCTCAGTTTATTATTGATTCAATTATTGTCACATTTTGTATTGATACATGAACAAGACTACTGAGTCCCAAAGTTATAGTTATGAGTATGATTGACTATTCTACTAGCAGCCCACAATATTTTTATGAGGCCTAAGAGGCAATACAGAATTTATGATAAACTGTCATACGGGTGATCCAGAGTATTTTTATGAGGCCTAAGTGGCCATATAGAATTTTGTCTTGGGTGGTGCTTGGCATATTAATGAAATGAGCCTGGTACGAGGCTAGCTACAGATGAATAGTCGTTCAGATTGACTCACTTTGATTTGTTGTCGTCGTTTATTGAGCATATTCTTATTGATATATAGCCATGTTTATTGTCATCGTATTGCTTATATTACCCGGGCCTTTTTCAAGTGAGGAGCAAGTTAGTAGTGGTTCGAATCGGAGATTTTTTTTTTAGCATTATTTGAGAATTCTTTTTGGTGATATTGTATTATTTGATAATTTTAGTGCCCATATTGTCTATTTTGGAGATTATTTATTTCTTTAGCGATGTAAAAATTTAGGTTGTCACACTATAACATTAATTCACAAGCTTATTTTTTATTTATGAAAGAAGTTGAGTAATGAGAATGTAAAATTATCTACTTGCTATTCAATTAAATTAAAATTATTAAGATAATAAGTAGCTATTACACTATTAATATCAATGCTACTCAAAATTATTAAGATAATAAGTAGCTATTACACTATTAATATCAATGCTACTCAAAATTAGGTATATAAATAGAATTTTAGCTATTGAATTGACTCTTCCAACTAGCGCCATGTGGAGGCTTAGACGGAGCGAACCATTTCAACGGGCTTTAAATATAAATTTCTTGCATTAGTTGAAAGAAATTTTCAACGGCAAAATACGCACTCCCTCCGTCCTTTTTTTTGTGTCCAGTATTCCATTTTGGGCTGTCCCTTAATAAATGTCCATTTTGTAAAGTTAGGGGGGTAAAAGTTGGTGTATTGTCTATTTTGTCCCTAAAAGTAGATTTTATTTTGAAAAGTTAGTGAGTAAAAGTGTAATGATGATGGGTAAGTAGGGAAAGTGGAGGAAAAAGTTGATGTGAAAGGTGTAATGATGATGTCTTTTTAATAAGTTGGAGTTACGAAGCAGAACACTTAAAAAGAGACGGAGGGAGTATAAAGGAATTTGCATAACCGAATCGCAAATTAGTTGATGCTTACTTACACAGGAAGAGAGTCTTATGTTGGACGAATGTCGAAAAATGACTACAATTAAGAAAAATGCAATTATGTTATTTGAAAGGAAAAAATTAAGATACTATTTATTAAATTAAAGAAAATAATAGTTCACGTATTGTCTGTCTGTGAGCTTACCCATGCTGGATTGCTTTTATTCAACATCCCTCCTAGAGATCTCTCCTTCCTCGGCTTCTGCCTTCCTGCGATTAGAATGGATATGAATTAAGGGTAAAGGGAGGTTTTTCTTACTTACCTGAGGTTAAGAAGTCAATTCCGTTAACAAAATAGAATGTATACAGGAAAAAAAAAAAAAAAGGTAAAAAAAACTTTGTGTAAATTGGCGAGAACCATTTGAATCAAGTATTGAAGTGATTCACATGATTCTCAAAAATATTAAATGTATATGGTTAAAATATTTTCCTAAATTTAAAGAAAAAAAAAGAAAGACTTCTTTTCATTGTGCAACAAACAATATACAAAAATCATGGAATTCGTTTTCTGTATTCATGAAAACTAGCTAGAAAAAAAAATTAGAGAGAATAACTTCAACTTTGTCGACAGATAATGAAAGAAAATAATTAATCAAGGTTACCAATACCTATTGCCGATATAAAAAAGGAAAAAAAAAAAAAAAACAGTTGTCAATTGTATTTTATCTATTAAAATACCAACTGGTATTTTATTTTATCAATAAAAAACAGTTGTTAAATGATTGTTCAAATTCCGGGGGTATATATGTTATGTTCTCTTTCACTTTTGTCAATGGTATTTATCACTAAAAAAGAGTGGTTGACCTGTTGTTATTCTTTGTGGTTGCCTTAATTAATCTCTTCGTGAATCAGACGCTTCGGTGTCAAAGTTTTACCTACCAAACTCCATTATGCCTGATCTCTACACAAAAGGCTGTGCGGAGTCTAGTTCAGGATTCCAAATACAAAAATTATCTAACTTGTTCGTTAATTTTAAAATAAATACAATGATACCTCTTTTAAAAACTAATACAATCGAATAATTATAAGTTTTTAATAAAATCTTCCTTTTTTTTTTTTTTAAAGAATTTCAACAAACATTTAGGCAATTCTTTAAAGCATTTATAGTTACTAGATTAAGTTGATTATTTTCAAAGTTATTCAAAAAACAAAAAAAAAAAAAACGAATGCCCCGAATTATTTGTGTAAAACTCGGAAATAGATCATAGTGCACAATCTGTGCCACAGTATTTTCGTCACCTAATTATATAATAAATGTATATTTAGCTGCTTTAGAACCCCAAGACTAATCACAACTCCATCTAATTAAACCAATAAACCAAACACATCCTCTCTCTCTCTCTCTCTTAACACTAATACAATGTCGCTTCCAGTTTCCGACCACAGGTCGACCGAACTCGAAGGCCCAAAAGAGCAGCCTAAATCACCAAACCTTAAATCCACAGTAAAATCGTTCCTATCCCACCTTACACCACTCCATCACGCTTTTCTCTTGGTCGTAATCTTATCCCAAGTAATCCTAGTTTTATACGTTACTCGTAACCCCAAACTCTCTCCATCCTCCGAATCCCCTGCTCAACCATCTCCGGAATTCCAAGCCGTAGCCGCAGCCGCAGCCGTAGACAAATGCGATTCCCGTTGGATTTACGTCTACAATCTCCCCCCGATGTTCAACTACGAACTCAAGAACAACGTCTGCAACCAAACGAACTACTGCGACAGATATTCAAACGACGACTTCGGACCAGCAGCGAAAGAGCTCGCTGGCATCGTACCGGAGAGCATTCTACCGGCGTGGTACTGGACCGATGTGTACTCGGGCGACGTGTTGTACCACGGTCGGATGCTGAACTACAAGTGCCGAACACTAGAGCCTGAGTCTGCTACGGCGTTCTACATACCTTTTTATGCTGGACTCGCGGTCGAGGTCGAACACCATTGGCGTCTTGAGATGTTTATTAAGTCTGTCCAGGAAGACAAGTGGTGGAAGCGATCCAACGGCTCCGATCATTTCATCATGCTTGCACGGACAACATGGGATTTCCGACGGTCGAGAGAGGATGACGGTTGGGGGTCCAGCTTCCTTAGTGTTCCCGAGATATTAGAGCACGTCGTCCATTTATCCGTCGAGCGAAACATGTGGGACGACCTAGAAGTCGCTGTACCTTACCCCACTGTATTCCACCCCAGGTCGGAATCTGATATCGTCGAGTGGCAGAGCTTCGTCCGGAGCCGGCAACGGAACCACCTCTTCACGTTCCTCGGCGGCCCTCGCGAGTTCATCGAGAACGGTCTCCGAGGGGCTTTACAGAAGCAGTGTCTCGACGAGCCGATCGCATGCCGCCAAGTGGACTGCTACGGGAACAACTGCGGCATCGACGGGACGAAGGCGATCATGGCGGCGTTTCTCGACTCCGATTTCTGTCTCCAAGAGGGGGACACGGTCTCGAAACATGCCGTTGTCGAGTGCATGTTGGCCGGTTCGATACCGGTTTTTTTCTCGCCAGAGACAGCTTACTGGCAGTACGAGCTGTTCATGCCGGTTGATCCGGAGAGTTACTCGGTTTTTATACACCATGACGATGTGAGTAATGGAACGGATATAAAGAGAGTGTTGGGAGGGTATGGGAGAGAGGAAGTGGAGAGAATGAGAGAGAAGGTAATAGAATATATGCCGAGATTTCTGTATGCAAAATCGAGTCAAGGGTTGGAAGAAACAAGAGATGCTTTTGATATTGCTATTGAAGGTGTACTGAGCAAATACAAGGCCCACATGGAGAGGGGTAGGATCGGGAATTGGAATGAAATATGACTGATAAAATGTACACATTGTTCCATTTGCATCATAATGTTATGCATTTGTTGTCTTTCTTTACTTCAATCAAATTTGGGTAAGTTTGTGTCTTGCTTTCTTCACTGTACATTGCAAAAAAAATGCCAAACATACGATGAATTATGTCATCTGTAACACAAGAACCCCAAGGTCTGAAACTAACGGCCATAAAATTGCATAACTTAACTAACTTTTAACGATGCCATGCATCGGGAATAACACCATACAAACTCTTTTGCGACATACAAAAAAAAAAAAAAAGACAAATAACAAGGTGCACATTCAATCCTCATGCATTATGTGACTTAAGAGTGTAACTATGAATACACTTTGGGGTAGAAAATATCCAGTGGCTTCTTCACAGAACTTCTCTTGCTTGCTGCATCATTCGCACACTCGTGGTGGAGCCTTCACTTACAAGGAGCACATTCAAAGGCCATACTATCCTTTAGGAGTAATCCACCGCAGCTATTACAAGAGGGCTGTTGGCAATTGTTCTTAGGGCATCGAACGCAAGAAAGAAGGTGGGAGTGTTTGTCAACCTTGAGAGTATCCCCAAACTTCACATTTAAATGCAAATCGCTGAAGAAAGTTTCGACACATCCTGTATGGAACGATTGGTCGCAATCGACACAGTGATAGAACCAACGTTTGGGGTTTACTTCTCGCTCACACATCTCACAATAATACTCATCCATATGGTTTTCAACGGGTGAGTAGGTTAACAAGAAAGGGTGTTTATCCCATCTATGCGTGAACTTTGACGGCAATAGAGCACAAAAATAGCATAAGATGAAACTGCAACCACCGCATTCAAACACAAACCCTTGAACATTCCCACTACATATGCTACAAATAACATTGCATACTTTCCTTGAAGCAAGGGCACGCTGGTGAGCTTCATGTCGGATAATAGTGGGTAGGGAAGCACACAGGATGTCGAGGTAGAAATCACAAGAAGAGCAACCAAACATAAAGACGTTGCACCATTTTGAACAACATGCACATTTGCGTAGACGAAAGTTTGTGCTGAGCTCTGCAATCAAGATAAGCGGGTGCTCTGGGTGACATGGATGTTGCAATTTGTCGGGTAACTCTGCACAACACTCATGGAGAAAGAAGTTGCATTGACTGCAGTGGAAATATGGGGCCGAAACGGGTTGGGCGCACGCTTTTCAATTTTCTCTTCGTCTCTCCTCAGTCATGAGGGGAAGTTTGTCTTCGTTGATTATGTTGTCAGCGAAAACCAATGGATGGTCATGACTAATGTGAGTGACCTCTGAGGCTTTTTTATACTTCCCTTGCAGCCCGATGTGCTTGATGAAAAGCAGTAGAGGATCGACCGATTGATCGGCTAATGGCAATCTGATCAGCTTTGGGTCAACATTTTTGGATTCGACCTCTATTTCACAGTCCCTGAAACAAGAAGATTATTAACGAAATGCCGAGCATAAAAAAGATCATTAAATAAATGTCATCACTTGGGCGGGGGAAAAATTCTATTTGAATCATGATTTCATGAGTGATGGAGGAAATTATAGAGAGGGGAAGAAAAAACTGATCGAGTTTTTTTTTTTTTTCCTTTTACCTTGTCCTCTATAACTCTCTTAAAAATATTACAATCCAGACAGCCTTAAAACTCGCTTATTGTATCATCGACATTTAGGAGGCAAAACTTACATCATATTTAGATCTTCGCGTGGTACAGAAATTTATCGAGGGAAGGAAAACTGACTTTTCATATCTTTTCTTCTACCTTTTTTCCCTTCCTTGAGTCCAATAGAGTAATTCACCATCCAAACACAGCCTAAAGAAAAAACAATCAAACAAATGGGACATTGCAAGGCAAGAAGAGTACGTCAACCTGAACGGCTCGGCCTTGGATGTTGCACAATTGACATGGGCGAAGTATCGGCAACCAACGCAAAGATAAACCCAATGCATTCTGCTCAACTTCCCAGAACAAATATCACAATCAGGCCTAAACTGATAATGTTCATCGGGAAGAGAATACGAGAGAGCAAGTTGGTGATGGTGCTTATGGTATTTTACAGTGCGCGGTAGCGAAGCACATATCTGGTTGACCCAGAACCTGCACGTGGTACAAAGGTACGAGGCCCCTCTATGTTCGGTACCACAAGCCAAACAAAAGAACAAGGCCGGCCTCTGCACGTGGATCAACTGGTGGTTGTGGCTCTCATGCTTGATCGTATGGTGAATCATATCCATTGCCGAAAGGCATACAATGTCGATATTAAAGCTACATTTGTAGCAACTGTAGAAAAACCTCTCACATTTTTTGCCACAGGTAGAACAGTGGCAAATGGTTTCGCCATTAGGTGGGTGTGCGAGGAGAGTGAGTGGATGGTGAGAGTGAATTGGGTGTGTCCGTAGCTCTTGAGGAAGCTCTGCACATGATTGGTGCAAGTAAAAATTGCACCATATGCACCAATAGGTGGGACCCCAGATCGGTTGTTCACATCCATAGCAGGATAAATCAGTACCCACATTGTTGTGTTCTTCGAAAATGAATCGATGATTTTTGTGGCTAAAATGACTGAGCTCCCGTTTGGAAGAAACTGATTCTCGTTTGGAATCAATTTGTATGTGCATTGCTGTTCTTCTCGGTCCATATAACCCCAAAACAAAAACAAAAACAAAAACAAAAACAACAAAGGTCATAAGCACAATCTTGAATGCCGAACAACTATTAGTTAATCCAAGACATAACTTAGTTAATGACCATATGGTAGATATACCAAGCTATCGTTCAAAATCTCGAGAATGTTATAGGATTACTTCAGCACGCAGCTATCATTGCAAATCCCACTAAAATTATTGGATTAATTCAGCACCTTGTTGTTAGGACACCAGAGGAGGGCGAAGCTCCAGCCACTCGGGCAGGGTCATGTTACAAAATAAAATTGTTCTCATTAGAAAATTACATTGACCCCCGCCTAGTGTGCAAAAAATGAAGGCTTGCTTGGTTTTCTTCGATCTAAACAATTCATGTACAAAATTCACTGTCTTTACGGAGAAAGAGGCAAGTAAAATTCACGGAAAATTAACTAATTGCTTAAATTAGGGATCGGGATAGTATAATATATTCATTACCACGTAATTTTTGGGAAATTTAGTTGACCGACGACAAATTTCCTTAAGTTGCCGCTACCCAACACCTTATCGCTTCACGCTTCTAATCAATGGGCAAGACTCAAGAGACATATAATCTCAAAAAAAAAAAAAAAAAAAATTCAAAACACAATCTTTAATCATCGCTTAATTAAAGTCAATTGACTTGTTTTTGTCTTTTCCTCGAATTTTTTTTTAATCTCAAAAGCTAAACAAATTCGTTACAGTATAATCGAAAAAGCAAAAAAAAAATATTTATGCGTTTCTTACTTTGGTCCATATTCTTTTATTTCTTAATCGAAGACAAACATATTTTGACCGAAATCTATAATAAATAATAAATAAAAATCCACTAACAATTAGTAAAATCAACCACCTACAACAATAAATATAAATTAGTCCCAATTTACGATTATTGCATCTACAAATACTTGATCCAAATAGGATCAGACTAAATCTAGGACTGTAAAACGGTCCGGATTGGATCGAATTCTTATGAATCTGATCCTAATCCGTATTTCACGGTTTTTAGAAAATGAAATCCAATCCTAATCTAAAAGTCTCATGGTTCGGTTCCAATCCAAACCGTGAGTCATAGTTCGGTCCTGATTTTATCCACAAATTTTCTTCCATAAAAATAAAATAATACTACTGCCAACCAAAAATGCAAAGTATAAACACTTATTAGTGTTATGAAATGTATTAACTAATAAGCGTTTGAAGCGTTGCTAGTTTCAAGATTCAGATAACATTACAGCAAGCAAGTTCTACTATTCCAGTTCAGAATCATCCAAGGCGGCAACCAAATAAAGAATAAGCATTGTCACATTAATATAAAATTGTTAAAAAATTCATAACAATTAGTAAAGTTCTGATTATTTATAAATATTACACATTTATATATATATATATATATATATATTTTTTTTTTTTAAAATCTCACGTTCCGGTTCAGTTAATCCTCGGTTTTGAAATGAAAATTCTATTATAATCTATATTTCACGGTTTTTTAATTTTTGAATCTGTGTTCGGACCATTAATCTATAGACAAAATTCAAAAAGCACATATCAATTCTGTCCGAACCGGTTTCACAGTTTTCAATTTTTCTTGGACAGCCCTGACTAGATCTAGTAAAAGTTGGCTCTTTCAGAAGTAAAGTTGGATACAGACTATAATCTCTGTAAATTTCTAGAGAGGATGCAAGTTATTTCCACAGCTGACATATGTAAACCCTAAATCTTACCAAAATTCCTCCCAAGTTGATACAAAGCACGCGAATCAGAAGCAGTTGTGGAGTCCCTTCACAGAATAACCAGTTGTGGCGAATTGACAATGAAAGCAAGAAAGAACGAGAAGGAAAATTTGATGAAGAAGAGTAATGTGATGGAAATTAAAAGCCTCTCAATTTCTATCACACATACAGAACACGCACCATCTCCCACCCATCCTTCGTCTGTGAAAATTGCTATTCCCCCCCCCCCCCCCCCGCCCGACACCCCACCCCCCGGCCCCACACCAAATTGACCTCCTTACCTCTTCCCCCCTTCCTTCTTTTTTCCTTTTTGTTTTCTTTTTCCCTTTTCCTTTTTGTTTTCTTTTATCTTTTTCCCTTTTCCTTTTTGTTTTCTTTTCCCCCAGCCTTCCATTTTTGTTTTCTCTTTTTCTTATCCGGCCGTTTTCCTTTTTTTTTTACCCGCCCCCCCCCCCCCGCCGAGCCTTCCCTTTTTGTTTCTTTTTGTTTTTACCCGGCACCCCCAGCCCTCTCTTTTTGTTTTTTTTGTTTTTAATCAAACCCCAGCTTTTCTTTAAAACCTGGATTATCCCCGGCCCCCCACCCAAAAAACATCCGGCCCCCCCTCCCCTCTTAAAACACCTTCACCTTTGTTTTTTTTTTTTTTTAATCAAACCCCAGCCTTTCCTTAAAACCCGGATTATCCCCCGGCCCCCCACCCAAAAAACATCCGGCCCCCCCTCCCCTCTTAAAACACCTTCACCTTTGTTTTTTTTTTTTAATCAAACCCCAGCCTTTCCTTAAAACCCGGATTATCCCCCGGCCCCCCACCCAAAAAACATCCGGCCCCCCCCTCCCCTCTTAAAACACCTTCACCTTTGTTTTTTTTTTTTTAATCAAACCCCAGCTTTTCCTTAAAATCCGGATTATCCCCCGGCCCCCCTCCCCTCTTAAAACACCTTCACCTTTCAAATTTTATTTTTATTTAATTAATTTTATCTTATTTATTTAATTTCTATAAATATACCGGGTCAAAAATCGTATTTTTTTGATCATTTTATTTTAAATGGTCATAATGAATTTTTTGCTTTAAAACTTTTCAACAAATACCCTAAAACTCATTATTTAGTTTCAAGACTCTTTTAGGGTGTTCATTGAAAGGCTTTGGAGGCAAAAATTTATTACGACCATTTAGGATGAAATGATCAGAAAAATAACCACTTTGTTTGGTTGAGGTTTTAGAAAGTTATTTTTGAGAGTTGAGTGGTAATAAGTGGAGAGAGATAGAGAGAGAAATTTATTGAAAATTGTGCCGAGAGTAAAAGTTACTCTCAAAATGGTGAACCAAGCGGAGTGGATCTTTGCACCAGTTCAAACAGATTGAAAATTGAAATATTTATTTTTGTAACTATATTTTTATTAGACTTGAACCTAGAATTAGACTTCAACCATAGAGCAAATATAGGGGGGGGGGGGGGGGGGGGGGGGGGGGCCATATGGGGTGAGGAGAGAGGTCCTCATTTTCCTATAAATAGAATCATTTGTGAAACCATTCAATTCACACCTTGAATCTCTCCAACTTTCCTCTCTAGAAACTTTGTGTTTGCTCTTTGTTCTTACTTTGTTCTTGGTATTATTGAGTTTCTTCTTGAATTCTTCAAGAAACTCAACCCAAGGCCGCCACCAAATCACCACCTGATCAGCCTCTCGATCCAAAAAATTTAGTAGTTTAGTCAATATTTATTTTCGAGAGAAAAAAAAGTATTTTCTTTTCTCTTTCGAAGCTACCATAAGCTTACTGTAAGAAGTCACTTCGTTCGATAGCCACATTTATCTTCCGTAAGCTACCGTAACCTTCTGTTATATTTTATTTTTGTGTTTAAAAATGCATATTAAGTTAAAATACTAAAGATAGCTAGAAAACTTATTCTACTAAAATTACTGGTCTAAAGCATAAGTGGTTTCCACTCCAAAGGTGTCCGTCCATGTGACACTATGCTTTATGATCGTTTTTACAATTGTGGAGTAACCCGAGGCTAACACCCTCGAAAGTTTGTCAACAAGTCTGGCTTCGTACCGACTAAGGAAGGAATGGTGATTCTAATTGGACTCGTCCGACCATCCGACCTGGGACTTTCTTGGTTATTTCTATGTCAAACATAATCCACACAATTTAGAATAATGATTTTCGGTGAAAATTTAGCATGGTTACTTAGGCTTTCCTCACAGACTGTGTATCTGTCAAATTTTTTAGGAACGCCGCAGCGGAAAATTCGGGAAGGAGCAATGGATGACTACAACTTTTCAATTTCAGATAGTTGGTCATTTGAGAATGATGTTCGTAGTGAGGAGAGTGTCTCCCACAATAGTCGCGATTATACACTAGAATTTACCACCGACCAGGTTAGTTTTCACTGTTATTGTTTTGCATATTCGTTATTTATGTTAAGACTGGTTAATGTTGTATTTATACATATTCGTTTTTTTTATATAGATTTTTGAAAGTAGAGAAGATATGTTAGCTTGGGCGCGGAGCGTTGGTCTAAAATATGATATTGTGGTGGTTATTTTAAATTCTGCTAAGTTAAAAGGCGGCAAATTGCCGAAGTGCATTCTTGGTTGTGAAAGAGGAGGAAAGTACGAACCGCCACGGTATCTGGTTGAAGGGCAATCCTTGCAAAGAAACACTGGGACTAGAAAATGCGATTGCCCATTTCAACTGCGAGATATACCACAACATCCATACGGTATCAGGTGGGGTTTAGAGGTTATTAGTGGTGTCCATAACCATGAAACAGCAAAACATATTGAGGGCCACGAGTACCCGTCAAGGCTAAAACCAGTAGAGAAACAATTTGTGGCCGACGTGGCCAATAGCACAACATCTACTACACTAGGAAATATTTTTTGATACTTTCCTATTTAAACACAGTGCATTATTCTATTACAGGGCAGAGTCTGCACATGCGAGGCTAAAGGCATATTTGGGGGATACCATGTCATCGCTACAAACATCTTTTGATAAAATAGAAAAGATGTTGAAAAATCAGTTCGGGGAAATTAAGAAGTCGTTCGAGAAATCATTGAACATTCCACGCCACAAACAATTACGTGACGACATTTTTGATCAGGTAAGGTGTCGAATTTCATTAGAAGCAATGGAGTTCATAGATGATCAGCTACAAACCGCTTTAGAAGTATCCCCCCACATTGTTGGCTATTGCAACTGTACGATCAAAATCACACACGGATTGCCATGCATGCACGATCTTGCATATTATCGTTCCATTTCCACTCCAATTCCGCTATGGAGTATTCATGCTCATTGGACTATGTTGTCTATGCACGCAACCGAGTTTAATGAGGAGGGAGCACGATCTGACAGGACATCTCAGGTCGTTGAGATATTAGATGGGATGGATCCACCTATGCGAGAGCATATCATAGACAGGATTATCGATATGGCAGATCCATCTCGTAGCACAGTTCGACCTCCATCGTATAACACAGAACATAGAGGTCGACCTACAGGTAGAGATGAGCAAAGTACACGTCGCATACCTTCTTTCTCAGAAGCATCCACTTCAGGATCAAGGACTGCAACATCGCGAGTGAGAGGGAGAGGGAGACGTGGGAGGGGTTCGGGGGTTCGCAACACTCAATTTATAGTTGCATCCATCACTGATCGCTACATTCAACGATTACCTCAGGCTTTTCAGCCTTATATTTCCCACACTGTTGACGTGCTTAGTGATGGTCATTGTGGATTCAGGGCAATAGCTGCACTAATCGGGTATAGTGAAAATGATTGGAGTCGAGTACGAGAGGAGCTTATTGAAGAAATTCAACAAAATTATTATCTATACAGTGTGATTTATCCAGCAGATGATTGGCCAAATCGTCTACTAATTTTACTGAATTGGTTCGAGCCTACAGCACCAGAGAATCATTGGATGGAGGCTATGACTTTGGGAGTTGTCATCGCAACAAGGTACAACCTAGTACTGCATACATTTGATGAGGATGTTTACGGTTGTTTTACTCATTTGCCATTGAGGTCCCCTCCAGTTCCAATCGAATACCGCCGGGAAATTGCTATTGCCCGTGTTAACAACAATCACTTCGTGCAAATTTTCTTAGAACCTCATTACCCTGTACCACCCATCCCAACATGGTGGGAGGTGAATTCATCGGATGAAGCTAAAGGATGGGCTGCCAGTTATGAAACACGTTTGCTATTGTGGTACGAAGTAATGGGTATAAGCACGCCGGGAGCAGCATTTGGAGGAGATATTGATTAAAATTTGTGTTTTTATTTATTTTCATGTTTTGACAATATGTACTCAATTATAATAAAATGAAATTTTATTTCAATTTATTGTTCATTACAAGTTATTTTTATTATTCATTGTTAAGACTAATTAACTAATTAAAATAATATAAATTTATTAAGTATAAAGTCAATTTTAATTGAAAATAGAATTTGAGTTAACAAAAAAAAAATAAAGAAGAGAGGTAAATGGGAAAAGAAACAAATAAAGAAAATAGAAAAGATTATTAAATTAATAAAAAAAAGATTCAAAGTGGAAGGAATCAAAAGGAAATAAAGAGAAAAAAAACGAAAAAAAAATTCTAACAGAAAAAAACAAAAGCAAATAAAGAAGAAAAAAAAAGAAAAAAAAAATTAAATGAAAAGAGGGAGGGGCGGGAGAAGGAGGGGAGGGGTAATATGGGAAATGGGGTGTGGGGCCGGGGGGGGGGGGGGGGGGGGAAAGCAGCCCTCTTCGTCTGTATTCTGTAATGGTCGATTTGTTCTCCTCGATCTGTGAAATTTTGGGGGAAAGAGCACGGGTGGGTGGCAGTTGGCAGTGGAAGAGGAAAAAGTTATCAATCATTCCACACCACGAATCCTACAAGAGGTGCCTTAAATTGTTAAAATATAGGCTTTTTCTTTTTCGATCAAATTTTAATAATTCGAATCGTTCAGTGTGTTCAGATTGTGATTTTAAAAGTCCCCATGAGAGATCAAAAAAAAAAACAAGAAAGTGCTTCATCCGAGCAAATTTTATTTAACGATTCAATAAAAAACTGCTCGAATAAAATTTTTTCCGATCTTTTTTTTCTGATTTCTCGCGAAGACCCTTAAAATCACATTCTGAAAAAATTGAACGGTTCCAATCATCAAAATTTGATCGGAAAATGGGAAGTCCGCATTTTATTAAAATAAGGAGGATCCTGACTGTCATTCTACAACCACAAACATTTACACAAATTCATTCACATTCACATTCACATTCACACTGGAACACACACTACATCTCCAATGTACATGGAAGCCACCAAAAGATGTGAGAATTTGTGTAAAGTGTTTGTGCATATGTGTGTGATTATAAAATAATTGTTCCACTGTAACTTTTGGAATAGGCTACACGCCTACACCGGACCACAATGCAATATAGATTTCAGAAATGATACTCACACATATTTTTTGTGCACAAATCGTGCCCAGATTGTGATGTAAGGCCTATTTCGGATCTTAGACAAATGATCCGACCCATTCATTAAATGTAAAACATTTTTTCAAGGGTCCCTTTCAAAAAATCAGCTCAATCCGATACCTATAGATACATGATTCAATCATCAAACTTTTCATTATCTTGAAATCTAAATAAAAAATTAGATAATTGGATCGAAAACTTACAGGTATCGAATTAAGCTTATTTTTGGTGAGGACCCTTGAAAGAATATTTTATATTTATTTAACGAATCGGATCTTTTGTGTGGAACCCGGAGTGGGCTTCACACTACAATCTGTGCACAGTTGCCGTGTGAGTAGCATGATCGTAAAGATTTGAGTTTTTTTTTTTTTCATTTTTTCCCCTTTCTTGTCATGTTTCCATATATTGTTTTGGTTAATAGTACTATGTAAGTATTTTAATGTAGGCTTGTCATATTGTATACATCTGCGGGGGTTAATGGAGGAAATTGGTGAGTTAGTGCACAGGAAATTTAGAGGCTCTCTATATCCTTGAACCCATAACCACCCACAGCAGGGCTCAAACCTTGGTATCCCACAAGGAAGAGCCAGAAGTTACCAATTGGACTACAAGCCTATTGGTGAAAAAAAAAAAAGTTACAAGTTTTCAGGTATAATAATGTGAACTACAATTTTTATTAAAGAGTTATAACATGGAATCCGAATTCAGTAGCCGGTAAGATTACTAAGAGCTTGTTCATTTGGGGGACTTTAAAATTTCTGCACACGGTCCTAAATACATTTTCTCTATCTATTTCTATCCACTCAAACTTCTTTCAAAATCCAAAACAAACAAGCCCTGAGATACTGGTATCGATACATACCGCACCAGTAACTAAAACGGTACCATATATGTTCATATAGTATTCAAAATACTAAATTAAAGGGCAGTCCTAGTTTTTATGTTTGGTTTTATCCTACCCCTAAATATTTTTTCCGAATCTATGTAGACTTGGTTATGTGGTGTAATGACTTTTTGCCTCGACCCAACCCAGACGGACAAAATCTCAGACCTCCCCATTTCCATTTCCTAACAAGAGAGAAAAACACCATTTTCCCAATATACTCCGTCTCTCCGAATTTCCAACGTACTAAATAGCTTCAAAAATCCGGTGGAGTTACTCTTCTTGCAAATCTCTGGCGAGGCTTCCACAGCTTTCCTCAACCATGCGCAAAACATCTCCACCGCACCCTCCTCTCCTCCTTCTGCCGCTGGAGGAGAAAAATCCTTCGCCTCAACGAAGACCTTCACCGGCAGCCGACACAGCAAATCCACCTTCAAATTCACAGAGAGGAGAAGGCTCTGATCGAACATCGGGTACATCGGCTTCATTTGGTCGTTGTGAAACAAATCGTCGGTGGAGATCAGGGATTCGTCACCGTTAGCTACGCACGAGAATGAGAAATCACCTTCTCCATCAGCCTCTAATCATAACCAAACCTTAGGCTGACAAATGCAAAGTGTATTTTCTTAATGTCCATTAGGACATTATCTCACGCTTCGCAATTAAACACGTGCAATCAGGAGATAATTATCTAGTGCTTCACGGCTAATGCTTATGTTCCCATAAGGTTTGAACCTTAGATAGATTGTGGTGGTGGTGGTGGGAATAATAACTATACAAATGATATATGTGAACTATGCGAATCATGTTTGTGAACAATGAATGGGGTATCTGAACTGTGTTTGTGAACAGTGAATGAGGTATGTGAACTATGCGAACCGTGTATGTGAAATGTGAATGTTCTATGTGAACTGTGTACGAGAATTATGTGAACGGTGTATGTGAAACGTGTGAAATGTGAATGGTCTATGTGAACTGTGTATGAGAATTATGTAACTGATTTTAAACATAATAATAAATACTTTCACTGATAAAATACTCATAATTTCATACATAATACCCATTAAAATATTTGCCATATGTAGGGAGGTATTTTCAAATAGGTACATCTAGTTGCCGAACACGTGGTGTGTAAGAACACGTGATAAATTGAACATGACCGATCGCCGGTAAGTGCATTGAACAGCGATAAGGGCCAATGACATGAGAAGTCATGGGTATAAACTGACTGTTCGGCAGATAGAGACATTCCGATTACATTGGAATGAGTTACATGTAAAATAGCTAGTCCAAGCAGACTGTTCGGTTATGATACAGCCGAACAGCTGAAGTAAGAACCAAGCACGTGATACGAGGGATGACGGGTGGAAGGCAATGCAATTGATATCCGAACAAATGGAACGTGGAACCATAGTTTGAATATAGACAGGACAGTCATCGTGCTAGACAATGATCTGCAATATGGACCAGTGACATGAGAAGTCAATGGTCCAGGAAGGTTGTACGGGCTCAAGGACTAGTTACATATGAAGTAACTGGTCCAAACCGTCTGTTCGGCCATGAGACGGCCGAACAAAAGAAAGGACTTCAGTCAAGTATTGGAGCATAGGGAACATTCTGGAAGAATCCAGAAACAGAGGTATTCCGTTAAGGAATAAGATCCCGAGAATGTAGGGTCTGAGAAAGATACCCAATGAGAATGGAATGTTCGGCCCGTAATGGAAAAGAATCCTAAAAGGACTCTTTCCTAATAAACTGATAAAGGAAACGAGAATCCTTGATGTACTGGGTTTTCCTATACGAGTTGGGAATCCTATAGAAACAGGGATGCTTGGGCAACAAGCATACGAAAATCTATAAATAAGAGGATAAATAAGAGGTAAACTTAGAGGCAAAAGGTACGCAATACATTGCTTTCTGATTGCTTTCCTACTGATAATTAGGGTTTGATTGCTAGTACGTGATACTAACTTTGGCATCGGAGGGCCTTCGCCACGAGAGGCAAAGGTGCACTCACCCCCTGTCTATTTTGCAGATTAGGGTTCCGACGACGAATTAGGGTTCCGGTGAAGAGGCACGAGTAAGCCGTTGCAGTCCAGTTGATTCGAAGCATCAATTGTTTTCATCCCCCTACAATTGGCGCCGTCTGTGGGAAACGAGGAAACTTTTTCTGAAAAGTAAGTACGATGGAAGAAGATCCAGTTACCCCGTTTAGTCCAAAGGACCAGTTGGGTGGGGGAAGAGATAAATCCCCACCAGGCGCTCCGAGAAAGCCCACTGGTAAACATAACGGGGATAACTCCAGAGAAAAAGGCGATAAAGTTGCTTCTGGCTCCACGAGAAGGAGTGGGTCTCATCGAAGAGATGAGTCCGTAACCCATTCAAGAAGTATATACAATGATAACGATGTTCTTGATAAAAAGAGAAGGGAAATCGAGGAGTATGCTCGTTTAATTAAAAAACGAGAGTACGAGATACAGGAATTGCAGCGGGTACAAGAGTACCCAGAAGATTCTGGACTCTCTCGTAGGAATTCCCAGAGGGACGGACGGATTCTGGTAGTCCATAAGCAGACTCATTCACGAAGGAGAATGAGCAAGAGTCCTAACAAAGGAAGATACGAAGCTTCTCCACGAAAAAGGAGAAGCAGAAGTAAAAGCCGAACACCCGAAAGAAGGGCTTCTTCAGGAAAAATGAGGAGCAGAGACAGAAGTTCCACCCCCGAAGAGGAGGAAACAAGAAAACACCATCGAGATAGGTACGAAAGACCAGATGCTAATTGGGCCAAATCTATGGCTCATAAATCTAAGGAGATCGAGGATGGGACAGTGACTGCACGAGAAGCAGTACGGAAGGCCCTAAGTAATATTGCAGCCTCCCCCTTTACAAAGAGGCTACAAGAGGCTAGGTTGCCGAGCAGAGTGAAGCACGGTGCATTCGTACTTTACGAGACAAATACGGACCCCGTGGCTCACATACAGCACTATCAATAGGCTATGTTTATGCATGAGGGGGATGATGCCATCTTATGCAAGATGTTCCCCTCTAGTCTTGGCAAGGTGGCTTTAGCCTGGTTTCATAAACTGGCCCCACGATCCATAAGAGGATGGAGGCAGTTGGTCGAGGAATTCACTGCTCAGTTACTGACGAGCAGAAAGGCCCCTAAGACCTTTGAGAGTCTTTCCACCATGAAACAGGAGGAGAATGAGCAGATCAGGGATTATGCAAAGAAGTACTGGGAAACTGTCAACGAGATTGAAAGTTGCAGTGAGGGGTACGCAATTGCTACCTTCAAGACTGGTTTGCCTGTTCGGGGAGAGCTGTGTCGTTCATTGAATAAACATCCGGTAGCCACACTGGCTAAATTGATGGAACGGATAGAGCAACACGCCAGAATGGAGGATGACGTACTCTGTGAGGATGACAGGACGGTTGCCGAACAGCCCAAGGCACCTGCCAAAAAGGTGGATAAGCCAGAGCCCAAGACTTATAGAGAGAGAAGAGAGTATGGGCAGGCTAAGAAAGAGCCGTACAAGGATAAGCAAGCTCCTGACCCCAAATCTTTCTTTTCTATCACTACGGTTTGGAAGGAGCCAATTTATAGGATTCTTTATCGAATAAAGAACCAGCCATATTTTAAATGGCCACCAAGTCTAGGCGGAGACAAGGATGCAAAACGTGCTATGAATCAGCACTGCAGTTACCATAAAGATTGGGGCCATATGACCGAGGATTGTGAGATGTACAAGAGGCACCTTGATGATTTGGTCTCTCGGGGCTATCTCAAGGAATTTATCCAGGAGGATCCTAAGGAGAAAGGGAAAGCTATGGAGCTGGGTTACGAGCAAAACCCTAAAGGAGTAATCCATATGATACATGGGTTGGCCACACCTTATACGAGAAATGAGGTTAGGCTGTTACAAAGGCAAGTTAAGCACGATCAGCATGTGATGCGACTGGGAAACAAAAAAGGACGAGAGAATGATGTGTGCGAGGAGAGCATATCATTCACTGATGATGACCTAGGAGAGGTCCAAATACCCCACAATGATGCATTGGTCGTAACCCTATGAGTTGGGGAATATGACATTGAGAGGATTCTTGTGGACTCAGGAAGTTGTACAGAGGTGTTGTACTACGATGCGTTCAAGAAGCTGGGGTTGGCCCAAACAGATTTAGAGCAATCTACAACACCCTTGATCGGCTTCGGTGCAGGAGCAGTCTGGCCCCTTGGAAAGGTAACACTACCTGTTCGGGCTGGGTCAGTGGTGTTGAGGACAGATTTCTTAGTAATCGATGTTCCCTCTTCCTATAACGCGATTATAGGAAAGACATGGTTGCACAAGATGAGTGCAGTCTCCTCGACTTATCACCAGATGGTAAAATTCCTAGGATCGAATGGGGTTAAAGTGCTCAGGGCAATTAGAAAGTGGCTCAACAATGTTTGATCTCCATCATTAAAAGAGCCCCAAAGGTCCACCATGTCCATACATTAGAAGTACCAGACCAACCAACTATCGAGGATGTTGGAAGAAGTCCGGCTGAAAAAGTGGTTGAAGGCTTGGAGAAGATTCAGATCAACGAGACTGATCCTGATAAATATTTTTTAATTGGGGAATCATTACCAGCAGAGGAAAAGGCTGAATCAATAAGATTTCTGACGGAATATATTGATGTATTTGCATGGATACCAGAGGAGATGCCCGGAGTAGATGCAGATGTGATCTGTCACCATTTAAACATTGATCCTCAACATAAGCCGATCATTCAGAAAAAGAGGAGGGCAGCCGTGCAGCATGTGGATGCAGTAATAGAAGAGGTCGATCGTTTACTGGAGGCTAAAGCGATACGCGAGGTCTACTACCTAGAATGGTTATCCAACACCGTTGTGGTGAAGAAAAAGAATGGGAAGTGGCGTGTCTGCGTAGACTTCACAGACCTAAACAAAGCGTGCCCAAAGGATAGTTTTCCTCTTCCAAGAATTGACCAGTTGGTTGATGCAACCGCTGGTTATGAACGAATGAGTTTTCTCGATGCATATCGAGGGTATCATCAAATTGCTATGTTCGGCCCAGATCAAGAGAAGACTTCGTTTATCACACCACGAGGGTTGTACTGCTATAGTGTTATGCCGTTTGGGCTAAAAAAATGCTGGGGCAATATACCAAAGACTTGCAACCATCATGTTCAAGAAGTTGCTTGGAAAGACTATGGAAGTTTACATAGATGATATGGTGGTAAAGAGTCAAGATAAAGGAGGGCATACAGCTGATTTAAAAGAAGCTTTCGAAATCTTGAGGAAGTACAAACTGAAACTCAACGCCTCGAAATGTGCGTTTGGAGTTGGTTCAGGAAAGTTCCTGGGCCATTTGGTGACCATGAGAGAGATTGAGGCTAACCCTGATCAAATTACAGCCCTACAAAGGCTACAAAGTCCTAAAACCACAAAGGAAGTCCAGAGACTAACTGGAATGGCTGCAGCACTTAACAGATTCATCTGCAGGTCAAGTGACAAGTGCAGACCCTTTTTTCAATTGCTGAAAAAGAGGGAGGGATTTGAATGGGGAGCAGAATGTGAACAAGCCTTCCAGGACCTAAAGAAGTATCTGGCCGAGCCCCCACTTTTGTCAACACCGCAACAAGGTGAGTCTTCAATTCTGTACTTAGCTGTTTCCGAGCATGCAGTAAGTGCAGTCCTGTTGAGGGACTTAGGGATGGAACAAATCCCTATTTATTATGTTAGCAAAACATTGCTAGATGCAGAAACGAGATAACTGCCGTTAGAAAAGCTTGTCCTGGCACTTAGGACAGCCACAAGGAAACTGCTACACTACTTCCAAAGTCACAAAGTTGTGATTTACACTGAGTTTCCATTGAAATCACTACTACGAAAAGCAAACTTCTCGGGAAGGATCTCGACATGGTCCGTCGAATTAAGCCAGTATGATATCGATTATCAGCCGCGCACGGCAATCAAAGGCCAAGTGTTGGCTGATTTTGTGGCAGAGTTTTCTCCCACAGTAGCTCCCCTACCTCCTACGAGAAAAGAACATGTGACTAAGACATCTCCCGAGAAGATTCAGTCTTCAGCCGAACAGGATCCTGTAGAATGGAAGTTATTCGTTGATGGATCAGCATGTAATACTGGTTCAGGGATTGGGGTTGTCCTTTTTTCCCCTGAAGGAGTTTTGATTGAATTATCTGTTCGGCTAGGGTTTAGCGCATCAAATAATGTGGCTGAGTATGAGGCACTCTTGGCTGGATTAAGAAGTGCAAAGACCCTAAAAGCAAAACGGGTTAGGGTGTATTGTGATTCACAGCTTGTGGTCAATCAGCTGTCCGGCGAATACGAAACTCGAAATGAAAAGATGGTGGCCTACGTACAGGCAACCAAGGACTTGTTTGATACCTTCGAAAGGGTATATATTGAACAGATAAGTTCTGGACAGAATGCACATGCAGATTCATTAGCTTGGTTGGCTGCAGCTGTACCAGCTGAGTTCAAAAGGAAGGTAGCAGTCGAATATCTAAGTGAGCCGAGCATTGGAAGAAGTGTGGACTTAGTCTTGGACGTGAACCAAGGCCCAAGTTGGATGGACCCAATCATGGAGTTCTTACGAAATGAGATACTCCCTTCTGACAAAAGGAGGCTCATAAGATAAGGATTAAATCTGCTAGGTTTTGGCTGTCCCCAGAGGGTAAGTTATACAGAAAATCATTTACAGGCCCGTATTTGCTATGCGTGCATCCTGAGATGGTGCAGAAATTTCTTCATGAAATCCACGAGGGAACATGTGGGAGCCATGTTGGAGGCAGATCCATTGCTCACCGAGCAATTACCCAAGGTTACTGGTGGCCACACATGCAGGAAGATGCAAAGGTGTATGTGAAGATTTGTGAGAAGTGTCAAAAATTCTCACCAATGATTCAAACACCCGCTGAGGATCTGGTGCCCTTGACAAGTCCCTGGCCGTTTGCTCAATGGGGAATGGACATCGTGGGTCCACTACACAAAGCGAATGGGAATCGAAAATTCCTGCTGGTAGCAACAGACTATTTCACTAAGTGGATTGAGGCAGAACCACTGGCCAAAATCACTGAACCCATGATAGAAAGGTTCATGTGGAAGAGCATTATCACTCGCTTTGGGGTCCCTTACTCATTGATTACAGACAATGGATCACAATTTCAGAAGAAATTCAAAGCATTCTGTGCTCAGTATGGAATAAGGAATTATTACTCGACTCCAGCCTACCCTCAAAGTAATGGACAAGCAGAGGCTTCCAATAAAACAATTCTTGATGGGATCAAGAAAAGGCTGGACAAAGCCAAAGGGAAATGGCCAGACGAGTTACCGTTAGTTTTATGGGCTCACCGAACAACGCCCAGGAGGTCTACGGGAGAGACCCCCTATTCATTGGCATATGGAACAGAGGCAGTTATACCTCTGGAAGTTGGTCTGCCGACCAACAGGACCGTTTTGGTTGAAAGTGGAGGTAATGACAGGGCCCTTGAAATCGAGCTTGATCTAGCCGAAGAGAGGAAAGAAAGGGCCCTGGTGCATCTGGCTTCTTACCAGGATCAGCTGATGAAGAGCTATAACAAACACGTTCACCCACGAGAGTTTGGTGTTGGGGACCTCGTACTTCAGAAGGTGCTTGGCAACACGAAGGTGGCCAACGAGGGCAAGCTGGGGGCCAACTGGGAAGGCCCGTATCGAGTAACCGAGATTGTAGGCATCGGGGCCTATAAATTGGCAGATTTGGATGGTAATCCAATTCCGAGACCTTGGAATGTCCATAATCTACGAAAATTCTTTGTTTAAGAAGCATTAAGTTCTATTTTAGATCTGCACTACGTACTTGTGTGGGAATTACGAATATAATTCCCTTGTTCTAGTTTTGATTTCTTTAGTTGCAAGGGGTACGAATAACGCCCTTTTGAGTTTTACAGATTATGAATACAGTCATTTTTTAGTATAAATGTTGTGTTCCTGCTGGTATTTGTATTAACAATACGAACTACGAGATTAGTTTCCCTTATTCGTTTTGGGGAGCAAGGGACAGGCACTGATACATTTAAGTACGTGACACTTAAACACAAGTAAGCACAAGTATGAAACACTTGTGTGATTTTGTAAAACATATTTTTAACAAGTATGAGCACACTTGTATGCCTTGTTTAAGTACGAGACACTTATAAAACAATTGGCCTGGCTTTCAAAACGAGTATATGTTAGCCACAATTATTTAAGTACGAGAAACTTAAAATAGTTGAGTACGTGAAACTTAGCAAGAACAAGTATGAAACACTTGTATGGTTTGCAATCCATTTCAAATACAAAAAACTTGGAAGCAATCAAGTACGAGAAACTTAGAGGTATTCAAAGTACGAGAAACTTAGAAATAGAAAGTTTTTAAGTACGTGAAACTTAAATTCAGAACAGGAAATCATGTTTGAAGGATTTGCTAAAGTACGAAATACTTATGCAAACAAGCAAAACAAATGATGATCAACAGTACGAATTACTTAGATTAAACTAAATTGCATCCGAACAAATGCAACCAACGAGGGAAGCCGAGCAAAAGTATAGTTATGCCACGAAGGGCCGAATACCTGTGTTATCAAAATAGAGAAAGTACTGATGCCACGCAGGGCTCAAGTATCATGGTCACGTAGGACCAGCCAAATTGTTTCCAGGGGTTTTCAAGCAAACTTACCAAACCATTAATCCAGGTTCTGGACATCCACAAGTGTTCTGTCGGGTTCCTCCGTTGAAACATCACCATCTGTTGCATTCTCCTCCAAATTAATTGGCTCCAGAGTTGAATCCCGAGCAGGAGATTGAACAGGGTGCACATCAGTAGCTGTGTCTTCTTCAGCATTTGCAAATTCTTCAATTTGTAGATCAATATCGTCTTCAGGATGCTCCACTGGATTTTGAGTACTTTGAGCACGAGTACTAGGCAGATCGTTGTCAACCCAGAAGGGTGAATCCTCGACAACCCCTAATTTGGTTAGGTAGGCCTCCCAGCTGGCGATCCAGATTTGATCTTGAATAACCGGCATCTGTTCAACATAACTTGCCGTTGTGGCGTCAAAGCCCTTCTGGTATCCATCTTCATAGGCTGCCTTTTTTGTACTATCAATCTCGGATAGTGCTTGGCTAAGACTCTCTTCGGCAGTTTCCAGCTTCTCCTTGGTCACTGCTGCTTCCACCTTTGCCTTGTCTCTCTCTCTCTCTCCAGCCTTGTCATTAATTGAAGTTGCCTTGTGTTATCTCTCAACAGCCTGTTGCGCTATTGTTCAACCTCTTGATATTTTTGACTCAGTACAACCATCTTTTGAATAAACTATGGGTTACCAAAGAGAGTTAGTAATCAAGTATAATACCAGGTTTGAAACTTGTTTGAGGAACAGTTTTTGTTATTACCTTAATACCACTGACAAGACCAGTGGCTACGAGACGGTCAGGTGCAGATCCTGATTCTTTCTGCATGTCTACTGGAAGCAGCAACCCTTGGGCAAGGGCAAGTGCTGTTTCAGATGAACTAGCACTGTCCCCAACATGAACGGGACGGTCTCCCATAGTAAATGGAGGAGTCCACATCTGGGGAAGGTTTTGGGAAATTGGTGAGACAGGGTGATGAGTTTCAGTATCTGCTTGAGAAGCAGTACCAGTTGGGTCTTCAGACCTAGGCCGTTTGTCTCTGTGAACATCACAGGCCTCTACGGTAGTGTCCACTTCACGAGGGGAAGAGGAAGACCGAGCAGAACCACCCCTGGTTCGACGGGGTGGAGGGGGAGCAAGCCCAGTAGAGGATGCCCGGCCAGCACCACGTCCTCTGGCTAAGACGGTAAGCAAAGAACTTAAATTTAGAGGTTGACGCGACATACTTGCTAAAATTGGAGGAGAAGGAGAATATCAGAAGAGGACGATTGGCTGGTGTCTCGATTCAATGCTGGCTATTCGGGTTGATGACAAGAAACGACCTGTCTTTGAGAGGGTCTTCGGAGCCTCAGACGGGATAAGGGGACGCCTTCTGAAACGGGAACTTCTCTTGATTGACCAGTAACAGTAACACAAGATGCGAGTCTCGCGTTCCTCGGCAGGGGAGCAGTAGAAGTAGAGGCAGCGCTGGTACTAGGATGGGCAAGTCTCCTGTCGATGACTCCTCTATACGAAGGGTCGTATCCCAGCAGTATGTCAGCGTCTCAACCACGACCTGCTGTTCGGGTACCAGGTTCTCCTGTGTATTTTAGGATCCTGTTAATGTCCCCTATTCGGACGTAGCTCGGCTCACATCTAGGACGTTTGTTAGCGTTTTCAGCTGCACGATCAAAATTTGAAGTTATAATTAGACACTAAGAACAGCTACAAGAAGGCAGTAAAATAAAGAATTTTAGAGTCAAAAGCAAGAGCATACGCGGATAACCCCATATGTGGGGGCAATGCAAACCCACCACCTGGCCGTCCTCCCCTATTGGCTCGAACGCTCCCGTTACGTAGAGGAAATCGACCTCGTGGTCACGAGCGGAGTCTGGCAAATTGAGCACGAGACGCTTGTCTGCTTTCCTAACTTTGAAGTAATATGTGTTGTATTCGGGGTTTAGCACAATGCTATACCACCACTGGATGTCCCAAATTCCCAGTTGGGTCCCCAAGGTCCTATTCAGGGCTACTACTCCCATCACTAACCTAAAGAAATTGGTCAAAACCTGCATTGGCGTGATTCGATACCAGTTTAGGATTTGACAGAGTAGTGGGTGAAGGGGGAATCGAACTCCTCCTTCAACAATAGCCACTATGGGGATACACATCCTATCCCATGAACCTCTGTCTCTATCTGCACCCAGGGGGCGAGTTCAAGTCCAACATTTTCTGGAATACTATATTCTGTCCTAAATGCCGTCATGGCAATTGGGATTTCACATAATCTCCTAAACTTGCTGGGTCTCAAGGGATTCTCACCATCTTCCGCCATGGATATATTCGATTTTAAAAGAAAAATCTGGAGAAAGGGTACGATTGAAGCCCTAGGGAATGGACGAATCAAAGCAAAGAAATCCTAGTACGAGATACAAGAAAGGAATAGGAATCTTACGATGTTTTGCAGCGGCAATAGTAGGAAGTGCAACCTAAAGCTTCGAGATAGTGGTTATGGCGGAAAGCTTAGAGAGAGAGAAAGGCTGAAGGTTCGAGTTTTTTGGGTGAAAACCCAAAAGAAACCCCTTCGGGGGTTTAAGGGCAAGAAACGGAGACGAAACGTCTCGTCTCATGTCGTTACAAGTTAAAGTAAACGGAAAGCAGAAACCGTTCTGACGCCGTTTCATAGAACGTCAGTTCGAAATTAATGATAGGCATACGAAACGTGCCACGTGGAGTTTATACCTCGAAATGGTATAATGACAAAGGCGCCAAAGAGCATCAATAAGTATTAAATACTATGACTGCTCGGTATCAGAGGAAGTTCAGATCTAAACGTTTGTCTCTAAAAGCTTCACCCATTACCCCCGAACAGTGGAAAATAGGTAAAGCTGGGGAGCAATTGTAGGGAGGTATTCCCAAATAGGTACATCTAGTTGCCGAACACGTGGTGTGTAAGAACACGAGATAAATTGAACATGACCGATCGCCGGTCAGTGCATTGAACAGCGATAAGGGCCAATGACATGAGAAGTCATGGGTATAAACTGACTGTTCGGCAGATAGAGACATTCCGATTACATTGGAATGAGTTACATGTGAAATAGCTAGTCCAAGCAGACTGTTCGGTTATGATACAGCCGAACAGCTGAAGTAAGAACCAAGCACGTGATACGAGGGATGACGGGTGGAAGGCAATGCAATTGATATCCGAACAAATGGAACGTGGAACCATAGTTTGAATATAGACAGGACAGTCATCGTGCTAGACAATGATCTGCAATATGGACCAGTGACATGAGAAGTCAATGGTCCAGGAAGGTTGTACGGGCTCAAGGACCAGTTACATATGAAGTAACTGGTCCAAACCGTCTGTTCGGCCATGAGACGGCCGAACAAAAGAAAGGACTTCAGTCAAGTATTAGAGCATAGGGAACATTCTGGAAGAATCCAGAAACAGAGGTATTCCGTTAAGGAATAAGATCCCGAGAATGTAGGGTCTGAGAAAGATACCTAATGAGAATGGGATGTTCGGCCAGTAATGGAAAAGAATCCTAAAAGGACTCTTTCCTAATAAACTGATAAAGGAAATGAGAATCCTTGATGTACTGGGGTTTCCTATACGAGTTGGGAATCCTATGGAAACAGGGATGCTTGGGCAACAAGCATACGAAAATCTATAAATAAGAGGTAAACCTAGAGGCAAAAGGTACGCAATACATTGCTTTCTGATTGCTTTCCTATTGATAATTAGGGTTTGATTGCTAGTATGTGATACTTTGGCATCGGAGGGCCTTTGCCACGAGAGGCAAAGGTGCGCTCACCCCCTGTCTATTTTGCAAATTAGGGTTCCGACGACGAATTAGGGTTCCGGTGAAGAGGCACGAGTAAGCCGTTGTAGTCCAGTTGATCCGAAGCATCAATTGTTTTCATCCCCCTACACCATTCATATTCTACCGTAGGATAGTGTCAATATCAAACATCTTAAAAGATTACACCAACAGCACTTTGGCCCAGTGATGATGCAACTTTGATGATAGCTCCGACCTGAACCTGCAAAACAAAGCTGATAACTAGTGTCACCGGTATGGTGGCGTGCCAACCACCCTCCGATGCCTAAGTCAGTAGAAACCTTATTGTAAATGAATGGAAGTTCTCTGTGTTAGAGTTGTGTGTACCGTATATTGGTGTTCTACCGTCGTATTTATAGACATTACAATCGGAGTTTGAGTCCTCGTAGGACTATACCTTGTAGGTTCCGGATCTCCTCTTTGAGGAGTGTGGAGTCCTGCCTTAGTTAGGAATTCACAGGATTCCTGCCAGGGCTAGGAATCCCATAGTCAACTATGATTATGCATATCTCTGGCATTTTGGGCTTATCTTAACCTTACCTTACCTTTTAGGATTTATCCTTCCTGCCGTGGCATCTTTACCAGATTAAGTTTATCTTTTATCTTTCATGGGATACCGTGGACGTTATGCTTCTTAAGGGAGCTAGGGGCCAGAGCTGGTCCTTGGACTCCCTCATCCTGCTTCGTCTGAAAGGCGGAGCTGGAAGGTCATTGCCCCATTCTCTGTTGGCCCTCATAGGAGGTTTAGTGAAAGCTAGCTTGCACTCCCCAGGTCTGCAGGTCTGGTAGTGCTGAGCTCCTTAAGTGTATTCTACTTATCAGGTACTCCCTTGTTCCTAAGCTCCAGGTTCGCTCTAGAGGTTGGGAACATTGGAAAAGCTCAAATGGCGGTTACCGCTCTTTTCTATTCTTCAGAAAGTTTTAAACACGCGGGTCCCATCATGGGACAGGTGTCGAGATTTCTTGTTTCGGGAGGTGAACGACGAAGATCCAGGAGCCGTTCTCGGGACTAGTGCTGATCTTTTAGGTTTTCCCTTGCTTTGATCACTTATCATTTTAGAGCGGCATTCGAATCTGCTCAAGCGATTTCAGTGTGATACTTTCCTTCGTCGTTCTTCTCCGTCATCCCGTTAGAGCTCATCCCCCGTAGGTACGCTTCCTCTTTCTTTGCTGTTCTTTTCTTCGTTTTTACGCTGGATCCTCCTTCTAGTATAGAAATTACTGACCCGACGCGGGTCATTCCTGGGGAGTTTATCAGTGCTAGGTTGATTGGTTTTTCCTGCATTAATTTGCATTCTCCAATCATAGAGGATTTTGCGCCGTACTCCCTTGTTCTTCAGAATAGGGTTTTCCACGACCTCTTTTATCTATCTGTTTCTTTGTACCCACGGTTCGCTATCGGAACCCTAATGGCGGAAGGTTTCGTTAATTTTTCGTCGATTCTTAGTGCTGAAGAGTCGACCGTAGAAGAAGAGGTCTCGATGCATCGTCGTAGTAGTATTAGGGCTTCGCTTGACATGGGTCAGTCTAGCTGTGTCAGACATCCTTCGCCCCCTGCTCCTTCGTCAAGGGGTTCCCGTAGGATCCCCGCCTTCTCTGCCTCTAACATTCCTTCCACCATTACTAACGAAGAGTTAGCTGCTTTCAGGGTTAGATATTCTATTCCAAAATCCGTTTCCCTTAGGAAACCCTCTGGGTTAGAACGAGCCTGTTCTTTTGTCGAGAATGGGACTTGCCTTTACGTTGGTTCCTTAGAAGGGGGTTTGCGTCTGCCTCTACCCACCGTAGTGAGGGATATTCTGAGTTTTCTTGGATTGGCACCTGGCTAAATTGTTCCCAATTCTTGGCGCCTCTTGATAGGTTGTGCCACGTTGTGGGGAGCAATGTCTGACGGGTAGATTTCTTTGACGAAAGGGCCTTTCTTGAACCAGTTTTCCGTTAAAGAAGCCCCCGGAGGCTCTGGGTGGTTCTATTTTGCGAAGAGGCCTGGTGGAGGGGAGCTAATCACAGAGCTTCCTACTGTGAGTAAAAATTGGAAAGATAAATTCTTTTTTGTTAGTGGTGATGGTTGGGAGCTTCCTAATTGGGAGATTGGGACACGTACTCCTCGGATTCCCAGTAGATGGGGAATTCCCATTACAAATTGTAAGCCACTGCCTTTCTGTAACTCATTGTCCTTACAAATTAATCTATATATTCACAATTGTTTTTATTTTGGCAGCTAGAGTCCCATTTCCTTTAAGCCCTTCTCTGGAAGCAGAGCTTCAGTAAGCCAGGGATTACTCAGTTCACAGTTGGGAATTGCTTGTGACTCCAGAGTCGTTGGCCGCATATTTGTTCAGCCCAGAGACTACTCGTAAGGCCTTAGCACTCTCTAGAGGTAAGTTCTATTTTGGTTTGCTATTGTGCCTCTAGCTGATTTTCATATTGTTTTCATTTCTTTTCTTTTCAGAAGAAGAAGGTGAAGGCAAAGAGATGGTACCTAAGATGGACAAAGCCTTACTGGCCCAATTAAAAGCTGAGAGGGCCAGGCAGTCGCCCGGGGCCGTAGCTCCGAAAAGAAAAAGCTCTCGTCTTCAGAAAGAGCTAAATGTCGAAAGTTTCTTGGATGCTGACCTCTTTGTCAATCCTGCTCCTGACTTGGCAGTTGAGCAAGCTGTCAATGAAGATGTTGAGAATTTAAAGAGGAAAGCGAAGAGTACAGTAGTGGGAAGTACTCCTTCTGCAAAGAAGTCGAAGGTCTCTGTTGGTCCTTCCATTTTGGGTGACCGTCAGGAAGCTCTTAAGCATGCCTCCGAGTTGCTTTATACAACTGATAAAGAATTGATGGGGGAGATGTCTCTTCAAGAGGTTGGTGAGCAAATGTTAGTTGAATTAGCCATGGTATGCTCCTTTTCTCTGGCTTATCATTTTATGATCTGTTGCTTTTCTTTTCCGACTCTTTGTCTGTTCTGGCAGGCTGCAGCTCGTGGTCGATATCTTACTTCTCAGAGCCATAGCTTGGGCAAACAGGTTGTTACCCTTATGGAGGCCAACTTTAAACTTACAAAACAAGGCGCCTCGATGACTGCCGAGCTTCAGAAGACTACCACCGAGAGAGACGTTGCTTTGAAGTTAAACAAAGAGCTGGAGGTGGAGAGAGATACTGCCATGGCAGCTGCTCGAAGTTTGGAGTAGAAGATTTCTGAATGGGACGTGGAGATGGAGAAGTACAGGGTTATGAGCCAAGGGATGCTTGAGAAGTGAAGAATGCTCGAAGGGAAGCCATTGAACTCTTCCTGCAGTCCCCTGAATACTGTCAGGATATAACTCAGCAACATTTTGATGGGTTTGAAGCCATGAGGAGCTGAGCGGCCTTAGCTTTTCCAGATTTGGATTTTTCCAAATTTGAAGTTGATGATGAAGAGGGGCCCTCTAGCTTTGACGGGGGGCGAAGGGAGGAAGAGGAAGGCGATGATGCAGCGTCAAAAGACATATCCGCTCCGAGTTCAGCAATTGTATCCCTTCTTCAATCTCCAGAGAAAGTCTCTCTTCCCCTCGAATCTCCAATTTCAGCGATTACACTTCCTGGCCCATCATCTAGTGATGGACAGGCTGTTGACAATCCTACCTTGGGACTTTGAAACTTTAAATTCATTTGGGTCTGTAACTAAATACTTTTTAATACTTTCATATTTTGACTGTGTTTCTTTAGAAGTGGCCGTTAGGTTTGGCCTTAGCTATTAACTTGATGGTTGCTGGTGATGATCCTAATGAGATCATTTTTGGAGCCTATCAAAGGCTGTTTTGGATGACAGGTGTAGACAAAATGAAAGAATACTTTCATTTTGTGTTATGGCAATTCCATATGGTCTTTGTGCATTGCTTTTGCAGATTTTTGCTTTTGAATTCTAGTTTTGATTGAATTCTGTCTGTTTGTTGTATAGATATACTACTTACTCCCTTAAGTGTGTTCATTGTTTGTGTCCAAACAATGGAGATGCTTGTTAGATTTTCCCGTGGGTATTCATTGGGGGAATTGTAGTTTTGTGGAGTGTATAGCTGTGCTACATCTATGAGCTTGGATATTTTTCCTGAGCTCTTCATTTTGCATAGCTGTGGTACATCTATGAACTTGGATATTTTTCCTGAGCTCTTCATTTTGCATAGCTGTGCTACGTCATGAGCTTGGATATTTTTCCTGAGCTCTTCATTTTGCATAGCTGTGCTACGTCTATGAGCTTGGATATTTTTCCTGAGCTCTTCATTTTGCATAGCTGTGCTACGTCTATTTAATAACACACCAGATTGGCCCTTGGGTTTTTAAATTTGTTGCTTAAATTTGAAAGCTGTCGTTTAAACTACCTGAGGTAATCGGATGTGTAACTTCCCATTATTCTAAGCAGTTTTAGAGTGGCGGTTTTACCCACAGCTTTGATTATGATCATGCTAATTGGTTCAGCAAGCGGTTAATGAACCGTCCATATTTTGCTATAAATACCGACGAATTTCAGAGGTTACTTCTCACTTCATAATCAATTCTCATTTCATGATGGCGAACGAAGAACAAACCTCTGACTTGCATCAAGAGCTGCAGAGTCTGAAGGCAGCCATTGATGGGCTGTCTTCAAAGATGGAGGCCATAGCAGAATCTATTTCTGTCGTGGAGAAGACGGTCCGCATGGTGCTGATAGCCAACTGGGACCAGTTGGAAGCTTTCCGAGGGCAGCCGGCCCCTCCTATTCCCTCCCCTCCAAGAGAGGGAGATAGTGTTTAGGCTGTAACTTTGTGGGTTTACCCATGAAGTTTTTTATGTAAAAAGCTGTCCACACCCTTTAGGGTGTGGATTTAATAATAAAATTTGAGTTTTATTTTTTTGCTTTCTACTTCTCTTTTCTAATCATGCGTTTAGGAGGAAAAGCAAACAACTATCCCTCGTGGGGATTTTTATTGCAGATTCGTAAGTAAAACACGTGGTCCTAAAAACATCTTTGCTACTAAAGCTTTATTGAAAACTGAAAGTCTCCTAAAAACAGAAGCGAAACTAAAAAGCAAAAATATACTTCCATTGTAAGCACCTACTTGTAGTATTTCTTGAGATGCTCTGCGTTCCATGAGTTCGGTAGTTCTTTTCCCCTTAAGGTTGCGAGCCTGTATGCACCAGCTTTGACATGGTGTAGGACCTGATAGGGGCCTTCCTGATAGGGGCCTTTCCAATTTGGGTCGAGCTTGCCCACTTTCTTCCCAGTGGGATCTACTTTCCGTAGAACTAGATCACCAGTACGAAAGCTTCTTGGCCTAACTTGTGCTTCATGGTACTTGACCATCCTCTGCTGGTAAATGGCTATTTTGGCCATTGCTGTTTCCCTTGTTTCTTCCAAGAGATCTAGCTCAGCCCTAAGATCCTCTTGGTTTTCTTGGTGGTCGATGCTTGCAGTCCTGTAGTTGAGGAGTTCCACTTCAATGGGGACTACTGCTTCTGCCCCGAATGCAAGAGAATATGGTGTTTCTCCAATTGTAGTTCGGGGTGTTGTTCGATATGCCCATAGCACATTATAAAGTTTGTCCGGCCAGGTTCCTTTGGCCTCTTGCAGCCTCTTCTTAATCCCTTTTTTGCTGGTTCGATCCGTAACTTCAACCTGCCCATTAGCTTTTTTAGAGGCATAATGCACGTGTATTCCCTTAGAAATACAGTATGCTTTAAACTAAGCATTGTCAAATTGTTTCCCCCGATCCGTAACGATTACTCGTGGCAATCCAAAACGGCTAATAGTTAACTTCCATAAGAAGTCAGTGGTAACCTCCGCTGTGATTGTGGCCAGTGCCTTAGCTTCAACCCACTTTGTGAAGTAATCCACAACTATTATAGCATACTGGACCTGGCCCACAGCCATGGGAAGCGGGCCAATCAGGTCTAACCCCCATTGGGCGAATGGCCAAGGTCCTTTCATTGGGGTTAAAACCGTAGGTGATCCATGAATGATATTTGCAAAGCATTGACATTTTTCACATTTTTGTACCATAGAGTTGCAATCCTTTTGCATGCTGGGCCAGTAGTACCCTAACCTGAGGAGTTTGTAAGCTAGCATGCGGCCACCTTGGTGATCCCCACATATTCCTTGGTGGACCTCCTCCATAGCTTGCAAAGACTCCGTTGTGGTGAGACACCTCAGGTAAGGTAATGAAAAACTCCTTCTATATAGCACATCTCCCATCATCAAGTACTTTGCAGCTCTGATCTTGAGCTGTCTGGCTTTGACCTTATCTCCTGGTAGTGTCTCATTTGTTATGTTGTCAACTATGGGACCAGTCCATGAGTCACTGTAATTGATGGCTTGAACTTGTATATCTAGGGAGACGATACTTGGCAACTCTAAGTATCTTACAGATGTATTCCGTGGAATAGCGTCCTCCTTAGCCATGGCCAGCTTTGCCAAATAATCTGTTTCATTGTTTTCCTCCCTTGGGATTCTGACAATATTGAAGCCTTGCAATTTCGCAACTTGAGCCTTTACTTTATCCACATACCTTTGCATGATCTCTTCCTTGACGGTGTATTCCCCGAGGACTTGTCCCACAACCAGTTGTGAATCGCTTTTGGTCAGCACATGGCTAGCTCCAACGGTACTTGCCAACTCTAATCCAACCACTAGGGCTTCGTATTTGGCTTCATTATTGGTTGTTTTGAACTCAAACCTAAGCGCGTAGCTAAGGCATTGTCCTTTCGGGGATGTTAGAATTAAGCCTGCTCCGCTTGCATCTTTAGTTGTTGATCCGTCGACCTGAGGGACCCAAGGTTTGGGTTCTTCTTTGGGGAGCCCCTCCGGCTCTGGATATGTGTATTCTGCAAGGAAATCTGCCAATACCTGTGCCTTGATGGCAATTCGAGGTTTATATTCTATATCAAATTCGCCAAGCTCTATTGACCACTGAATTAGTCGGCCTAACGTCTCCGGTGAGTGGAGAATTCTTCGAAGCGGTTGGTCCGTTAACACTTTGATTGGATGAGCTTGGAAGTATGGCCATAGCCTTCTGGCTGCTATTACCATTGCAAAGGCTATTTTTTCAACTCTGGGGTATCTTAACTCAGCTCCTCGTAGTGCCCTGCTGGTATAATATACTGGGAGTTAAGTTCCCTGCTCTTCCCGAACCAAAACCGTGCTGACGGCTTGAGGGGAGACAGCTAAGTACAGGAATAGATTCTCTCCATCTTGAGTCCTACTTAGCAATGGTGGTGATGCCAAATACTCCTTCAATTGGGTGAAAGCTATTTCCTCCGTGGTTGTCCATTCAAAGGCCTTTTTCAAAACCTTAAAGAATGTTTGACACTTGTTAGTTGCTCGTGAAATAAACCTGCTCAAAGCTGCAACTCGTCCTGTGAGCTTTTGGACCTCCTTTATATTCCACGGTGAACGCATGGCGAGTATAGCCTGAATCTTTTCTGGATTTGCCTCGATCCCTCTTTGAGACACCATGAAACCTAAGAACTTCCCTGACGAGATTCCAAAAGCACATTTTGTTGAGTTGAGCTTCATTCGGTATTTTCTGAGAACCTGGAAGGTTTCTTCTAGATCATCAACATGGTTATGTGCCTTAGCACTTTTAACCAGCATGTCATCTACATATACTTCTACATTACGTCCGATTTTTTGCTTAAACATTCTATTGACCAACCTCTGGTATGTCGCCCCTGCATTCTTAAGACCGAAGGGCATTACTTTGTAGCAATATAATCCCCTATCGGTGATAAATGAGGTTTTTTCTTGATCTCCTTCGTGCATTTGGATTTGATTATATCCTGAAAATGCATCCATAAAGCTAAGAAGCTCATGTCCGGCAGTGGAATCTACCAAAGAGTCAATTCTGGGGAGGGGAAAGCTATCCTTTGGACACGCTTTATTGAGGTCGGTGAAATCTACACACATTCTCCATTTGCCATTAGCTTTCTTCACCATGACCACGTTGGCCAACCAGTCGGGGTAAAGAACTTCACGGATGGACTCCGCTTAAATGAGCTTATCTACCTCCTTGGCTGCCGCCTCATTTCGTTCTGGAGCAATGGCTCTTTTCTTCTGCTTAACTGGACGTACAGTGGGGTCAACATTCAGCTTGTGAGATATGACCCTTGGGTCAATTCCGGGGATGTCTTCATGGGACCACGCAAAAACATCTTTATTCCTTCTTAAGAATTGCAGCAGCTCTGATTTTGCAGTCGTACTCAATCCTGTTCCAATCCTTACTGTCTTTCTTGATTGCCATGGCTCCAGGAGTTCTTCTATAAGCTCTTCCACGGGTTCTCCATGTTGGAGTTTCTCTTCATCTCGAGTGTCGAGACTCTCTATATTCATGGTAATGTTAGCTCCTCTGAGTGAAGTAACGTAGCATTCCCGTGCTGCTTTCTGATCTCCTCTGATACAGGCAACTCCTTCTGATGTTGGGAATTTTATCATCAAATGGTAAGTGGAGATTATTGCCCCAATCTTGTTCAAAGTCATCCTTCCTATGATTGCATTATATGCTAAGGGACAGTCGACTACTATGAAATCAATCATACGCGTAATCTGACTTTTCTCCTCTCCCATAGTAATTGGTAGTGCTATCTGACCAGCTGGGTAAACAGGCATACCTGCAAATCCAACTAGTGGTGACGCCATAGGCCTTAGCCTTTCTCGTCCGACCTTTAACTGGTCATATGCATGAAGGTAGAGTATATCGGCTGAACTTCCGCTGTTGATCAATACTCTTCGTGTGAGTAGTTTGCTATGACAATGGTTATGACCAGAGGGTCATCATGGGGGATCTGGATCCCTTTGAGATCTTCTTCTGAGAAAATTATGGGTATCTCCTCTTTTTTCTGGATCTTACTTGGGCGGTCAATTGTGTTGACCTCCAAATATTCCTCCATTCGCAATTTTCTTAGGTGGGCCTCTCTTGCATGGCTGGACTCTCCACCTCCGACAAATCCCCCATGGATGACCTTGATCTCTCCAATGGGGCCGGACCGGGGTGCAGCACCGTCCCTTCGCTCTTTGCTTGTATCTTCCTTTCTGGGTTGCTTCTGGTGTTTCTTTGTTACGAAACGCTGAAGTCCCCCTCTTTGAATTAGATCCTCGATCTGTTGTTTCAAGTCAATGCAATCATCTGTATTATGTCCGTGGTCTCTGTGAAACCTACAGTATTTATCCTTAGCTCTCCTGCTAGGATCGGATCTCAGCTTTCCTAGCCACTTGAGGTCTGGATCGTCTTGTAGATTGCTGAGGATTTGCTCTGCCGTGGCTATGAGCGGAGTAAACTGTTTGTATTTTCCTTGAGGAGGTCTTCCAGCCGATCCTCTCTTTGGGGATAATCTTGAGTCCACTTTTTTATTCCTAGGTTCTCCCCCTGTTTTGCGGACAGTTTCTCTCCTTCTTTTGTCTGTTAGGGAGAATTCGCCAATCTGTGATGGTCCTGCTTGGGGATCGAAACCATCACGTGTACGTCTTGCATAGACAGCCTCTTCTGCGTTCATGTGCTTCTGAGCTCTGAGCATGAGCTCTGCCATGGTTTTTGGTGGCTCTTGAGACACGAGATATAGGAATTGCCCTGAATACAACCCAGCAATATACGCAGTTATGCTCACGTTGTCGTCAGCTTCATCTATTTGGACCACCTCTTTATTAAACCTTGTGGTGTATTCTCTTAATGATTCCCATTTTCCTTGTTTCACCGTCAGGAGATGCGTTGCTAGTTTGCCGTAGCGTTGACCAGCAATGAAGTAACTTACAAAGCTTGTGCTAAGCTCTTTGAAGCTACGTATACTTCCTGGTGGGAGCTTGTTGAACCATGCTCGGGCACTTCCCTTGAGGGTAACTGGGAATGCTCGACACATTACCTCGTTTGGCACTGCTTGTAAGTGCATCAAGGACTTATATGTCTCAAGATGATCCAACGGGTCCGTAGAACCATTGAATGTTTCCAATTGGGGCATCTTAAATTTCCTTGGAAGAGGGCGTCTCATAACTTCAGGTGTGAAAGGTGAATCCGTGTTTTGCACCAACTCCTCTACCGTGGTAGGGGTTTGTGCTTTGACATGCTTCATTTAGCCTTCGATCTGGTTTTGCATCTTGAGTATCATCCCTTGCTCGTGAGACGATTTCTGTAGGGGTGGCTTACCATACTTTTTTTGGTTTTGGCTTTCCTTTTCACTGGATTCGCCTTCCTCCATGTCCTCGTCATCTTCATGGCGACTATTTTGCAATCTCGGGATACTTGACTCGGAGATTTGTTTTCGTAAGTTTGCATTTTCTTGCCTCGCAGTCTGTAACCCTTGGGTTAAGGTCTTTATCTGTTCTTGCATATGGGCGAATGCTTCTGAGGTGATCTGATTACCCTCTAAATAGGTTCGCCGCAGCAGCCTTGGCCGCTTCTGCTGCTTTTGCAGCCTTTTCGGCGGCTTTGGCTGCCTTGGCAACCTTGGCTGCAGCAGTAGTTTTAGCCGTAGCGGCAGCCTTTGAAGCATCGTCGATACCCGTTTGTTCGGGATCTGAAGCCATTGTTGTTCTGCTTGATCGGGTTTCTACCATACAAAGTTGTTCACTGTAAGGAAAAATTTGCTTCCCACAGACGGCGCCAGCTGATGATGCAACTTTGATGATAGCTCCGACCTGAACCTGTAAAACAAAGCTGATAACTCGTGTCACCGGTATGGTGACGTACCAACCACCCTCCGATGCCTAAGTCAGTAGAAACCTTGTTGTAAATGAATGCAAGTTCTCTGTGTTAGAGTTGTGTGTACCGTATATTGGTGTTCTACCATCGTATTTATAGACATTACAATCGGAGTTTGAGTCCTCGTAGGACTATACCTTGTAGGTTCCGGATCTCCTCTTTGAGGAGTGTGGAGTCCTGCCTTAGCTAGAAATTCACAGGATTCTTGCCAGGGCTAGGAATCCCATAGTCAACTATGATTATGCATATCTCTGGCATTTTGGGCTTATCTTAACCTTACCTTACCTTTTAGGATTTATCCTTCCTGCCGTGGCATCTTTACCGGATTAAGTTTATCTTTTATCTTTCATGGGATACCGTGGACGTTACGCTTCTTACGGGAGCTAGGGGCCAGAGCTGGTCCTTGGACTCCTTCTTCCTGCTTCATCTGAAAGGCGGAGCTGGAAGGTCATTGCCCCATTCTCTGTTGGCCCTCATAGGAGGTTTAGTGAAAGCTAGCTTGCACTTCCCAGGTCTGCAGGCCTGGTAGTGCTGAGCTCCTTAAGTGTATTCTACTTATCACCCAGTATTCCAAAAGTACTAAAAAGCATAGGCAGAGTCAAAAGTTATACAATTATCAAATATATCAATAATTTCTATCGAGATTACAATTACATCTTCATAAAAGAAGTTTACTAAAGATGCCAAAAGTAATCCTTTAACATTAGCTTTCAAAAGGTAGGTTACTCCATGCATGCAAGCACTCCATACTACGATTCCTGAATGGCACCTGAAAATGAAGAATTGAGCTACACTAGTCCAGTAGAAAAAAATTCAACTAAATCTACATGTGAATGAGATGATAAATGCGAAGATAGTGAATCATTCTAAATGAAAAATCATATAATAAGAAGTGAGTTTACAACCATTTTAAATCATTAGGGTACAAGGAATGATAAGTAGAAAATAATCTCCCAAAGTCAGCCCAGACTAGGAAGCCTAGCACAACATGAAGGGCCATGTAAGGGACCTAGTGACATGGAGCTTAGCTTGAAGAACTGAGCTCAGTGGACCAGCCTAAGGGCAAAGGTCATCCCAAGGTCAGCCCAAACCAAAGAGCTCGTGAGCACAGCCTTAAGGGCTCGAGCTAGAGTCCCAAAAACATGGAATCTAGCCTATAATAGCTAGCCTCTATTAAACCAGTTCAAGGACGGAGGCCAGCTCACGAACACAGCTCGTAGAAAGATACCAAGCTCAGCTCACCAGGTGAGCTCGAAAAATATGACAAACTTGCAGCCAGACTTATGTGACGCTCCATGCAAGAGGTTCGTACAGTTGAAAAGACTCAGAGAAGTCGGACTCTTATTCCCCTTCTAGAATATCCAAGGCCTTATCTCATCCCAAGAGATGAGGCTGCGAATCCCAAGGGATAACCATGAAAAACCCATGCACGAAAGGAACTCAGGGAGCACCCACAAGCCTTATCTCCTCTGAAGAGGTCAAGCCACGGTCCATAAAGGATAACTACAGAGATCCGTCCACCAATTGGACTCCTAACCTAATAAGAAGGCACAAGAGTCCAAAAGTGAAGGGACTCCTCAAACCTGATAAGGACCTAAGAAGTCCTAGGTAAGGAGGACACTTCAACCTATTTTCGTCATGTGCGGATAAGCCCAAGAGGTCCTAGCACCGTAAGGACTCTTAACTTGATAAATAGGTACAAGAGTCCAAAGGTGAAGGGACTCCTCAAACCTGATAAGGACCTAAGAAGTCCTAGGTAAGGAGGACACTCCAACCTATTTCCGTCATGTGCGGATAAGCCCAAGAGGTCCCAGCACCGTAAGGACTCTTAACCTGATAAGCAGGTACAAGAGTCCAAAGGTGAAGGGACTCCTTAAACCTGATAAGGACCTATGAAGTCCTAGGTCAGGAGGACACTCCAACCTATCTCCGTCATGTGCGGATAAGCCTAAAAGGTTCCAACACCGTAAAGACTCTTAACCTGATAAGCAGGTACAAAAGTCTAAAGGTGAAGGGACTCCTCAAACCTGATAAGGACCTATGAAGTCCTAGGTAAGGAGGACACTCCAATCTATCTCCGTCATGTGCGGATAAGCCCAAGAGGTCCCAGCACCATAAGGACTCTTAACCTGATAAGCAGGTATAAGAGTCCAAAGGTGAAGGGACTCCTCAAACCTGATAAGGACCTAAGAAGTCCTCGGTAAGGAGGACACTCCAACCTATTTCTGTCATGTGCGGATAAGCCCAAGAGGTCCCAGCACCATAAGGACTCTTAACCTGAAAAGCAGGCACAAGAGTCCAAAGGTGAAGGGACTCCTCAAACCTGATAAGAATCAGGGGATTCCTAAGGTAAGGAGGACACTCCAACACCTATCTATACCCACCACGAGCGGATGAGACTTAAGAGTCCTGGTCCCAAGGGATTCCTCCCAAAATGCCTATATAAAGATCACATCTCCACCTCACAAAGGTACGCAATGCAAAAACTACAGAACTCATACTCAGTCCATACTCTTTTCTAAAGCAGATCGACTGACTTAGGCATCGGAGGGGTGATGGCGACAGCCACGCTGATGCCCATAGCTTTTCTGTTTTGTATTGCTGGTCGTTAATCGAGCATGCTGGAAGCCGTTTCATCCGCTGAAGGACTTGATGGACGGTTGAGGTACCCCTCTTTCGGAGGTGACCAAAAACCGCTTCATCAACTGGCGCCGTCTGTGGGAAACGAAAATCATTCTCAACCCTTCACAGTGAACGGTTTCCACACTAGATACTCGATTAACGGCTTTAGAAAGTGATACTCAGTCACTTTCAAAGAGTCGCAATCCATCTCCTTCAGAAGTTTAGATGAAGGATACCTCACCATGGTGACTCGATCTAGTGTCATTTGCCGCCTAAATTAAGCTGATATTATGCAAGGAGAAATTGAACCCTTGCAAGATCGAGTGGAAGTTTTAACCCAAGGGTTAACAAACGCGACATGAATGAATGGGGAGTTAAATAAATAACTCACCAATTTGGACGAAAGCCCATGATAAGTATGGTATACCTAAGGAGGTCAGCACTACAAGAATCACAGACCTGGGGAGTAGAAACTAACCTTACCTGGACCTCTCTGTGTCATCTCATCTGAAGCAAAAGTCAGAGTATGCCTGCTTTGCTCATCAGACGAAGCTGTCATAAGGTCCAAGGACCAGCTCTGATCCATAGCTATAAAGGGAAGGATAATATTCTTAATATTATCCAAAGAATATACTTATTCCAGTAAAGATATCCCAACGGGTTAAGGAAAGACCCAAATCCTAAGGGATAAAGGATGCCATCAAACAAGATAAGCACAAAACATCCCTGATATACATAATCAGGGACGCATAAGAATTCCTAGCTAAGGCAGGACCCCTCATTCCTCAAAGAGGAAATCTGGAATCTACGAGATACAGTCCTACAAGGACTTAATATTCCTCAAAGAGATAATCCGAAATCTATGAGATACAGTCCTACAAGGACTCAATATTCCACAAAGAGGTAATCCGGAATCTACGAGATATAGTCCTACAAGGACTCAATATTCCACAAAGAGGTAATCCGAAATCTACAAGATACAGTCCTACAAGGACTCAGTATGCCTCAAAGAGGATCAGGTCGGAGCTGAAGACAAAGCTGATTCGTCAGTCCATTTGAAGAACAAAAAAGGAACGGTAATACTGATCCCGAAAAGAGGCAATCGAGTTGCATCGAGAGAGATCAAAAATCTCTCCCAAGAAGCCCTTCTATAGAGGTAAACCCAAATCGAGAAGCTGATTAAACAAGTTAAAGGGAAAGTTACCACTACCGTGGAAAAGTTAATTCGAGTCACTGACTCTTCCTTCACAGCCAAAATAATAAGGCCTCCGCTCCCAAGGGAGTTCGAGATGCTGCAGATGGCGATGTTCAATGGTTCCACGAACCCAGTGGATCATTAAGAGACGTACAAATCTCTAATACCTCTTCAGGCAATACCAAATGAGATCGTGTGCCCAGCTTCCTTTGTTACACTAAGGGGAAGCGCACACACGAAATTTCCAAGCTCACAGACGTAGCACAACTATGCAATAAAAGAAGCTTAGAAAAATTTCCAAGCTCACAGACGTAGCACAGCTATGCAATAAAATAAGCTTTGGAAAATTTTCAAGCTCGCAGACGTAGCACAACTATGCACTAAAAGAAGCTTAGGAAAATTTTCAAACTCATAGACGTAGCACAGCTATGCACTAAAAGAAGCTTAAGAAAATTTACAAGCTCACGAACGTAGCATAGCTATGCAATAAAATAAGCTTAGAAAAATTTTCAAGTTCACAGACATAGCATAGCCTTCAAAGCTCAAATACATAGCACTCCTCATGCTCGACAAAGCAAAAATGGGGCACGGCTCTCGACAGCTCCTCGCTCTAACGCCACAACGAATCCAAACGCGCACTGAATGACGACAGTCCTTAAGAGGCGATGGTAAAAGGGGCAACCAGTCATAGGGCCAATGGCCCACATGAAACAATTACACAATCTACAAGTGTTAAGCTATTTTTCCAACACCTTAACACTTGGAGGCGTAGGAAGCATGGCTAGCACAAAAAAACTTAAAGAGCTTTGGAAGCAAGCCTGAGCTCAACTGACAAAGCTTACCCAACCATAAAAGGCTTACGGAGCTTGAACAACCAATGGGTAAAGCCCAGTCCCAAGGGAATTAAATCCTGAAAAAAATTGGGCACGGCCCGCGTACCTCAACCAAAAGTCAAAAGCAACATAAGTGTTAGAAATTTAAGCATGACCAGCAAGCCTGCTCGATCACAGCTCAAGGCCCAAAAATGACCAGCAAGCCTGCTCAGTCATAGCTCAAGGCCCCAAAATTAGCCAAAGCAAAAAGTTCAGCATTGAGCAACCAAGGTCTGCTCAGAAGAACATAGTTGATAAAGCATATCTTATTCTCAATAAAGCAAGTGCAAAATTGTCACGACAATAGCAGTGAATGAGTAACTCACTTCTACGAAAACAAGAAAATTTCTAAGGAAATACACAGATAAGAGCTTAGACTCATTCAGAGAGCTGAGCATGAAAGGCAACATCGTCTAATCATCTTCGAGGATTGACATGGCGCCATCATCAGCCCAGCTATGTGGACCACCAAGTTACTCCAACAAAGGATCTTGATCGTCTAAGGTGGCTGAAACACCTCCTACGGGAGGTGACAAACATAAAATATTCTAAGGGATAACCCAGGAGAGTACCTCAATACGAGTACCCCAATTGGACAACAGAACCTAGCTCGTCAACAATCCCAAAGGATAAAGATTTAAGACTAGCTGATCTTAAGAGATAAGCTCAGCCAACACAATAACACATGACAGAAGAGCTCAACTAAAAGTCCTAAGGGACATGGTTTCCTTGAGCACAGCTTAGTTAGGCCAAGCAGACCATCATGTTCAACTTAACGCAAAAAGTTCAAGTAAAGACAGTCCTAAGGGACAGGGTTGCCCAAGGTTACAACCAATAGTTGCAATGAGGCTACATGCCAAAAAAATGACCCATGTTGCTCGCATTCGATGTGCCAGAGAAAAGCACGAAAAGTAATCACCCTCTCAAGTGTTTCCTTTTTCCTAACCTAACCAGGTCTAAAGAAATAGGAGAATACCTGAAGCTGAGTATAAACCAGACCAGCTCATCCCAAGGGACAAGCATAGCAAGCACCACGGTGCAGCTCAGCACATTAAAACCAGCTCGATCACAAGAGAGCCAGCTCGATATATGTATCTAAGGACTTAACAAGTCAATTCAAAGAAAAGATCCCACGGGATATGCTTAAAGAGTCCTATGGGATAAGCATGATAACCCAGATGCTAAGTAAGGACCTAATTCTAACAGAATTAAAAGTCCTAAAGCAAGAGGGGATGATAATGGCCAAGTATCATGGTACCTTGGTCAGATTGAGAAACCTCTGAGCAGAGGATCTCCTTCCTAGAAAAGTTGACCCACGAGGGGACAGATACGAAAAACCTAACCTCTTAAAAAGCCAGCCAACTTAGAAAACCTCAAATAGCTTGAACCTAACAGCTCTGACAAGAGCTAAGCTCAACCTAAGGGTTGATGTATCAGCTTTGCGTAGCACAACTATGCAATAAAAGGAGCTCAGGAAATATTTCCAAGCTCACGAACGTAGCTAAGGCTATGCATCAAATTGATTATCAAAGAGTCAAAGCTTGCAAAGCTCAGACTGACATATAATTTCAAAAGTGTTGACACGTCCGCTTGATCCAGCCCCAACGTAGGCGCTGAAGGGCCTGAGCTTATGTGGGCAGCATGCCCTTTGGAAATTTTCAGATTTCCAAACGCGAGGGCCCGGAATCGAGGGAGCGCTTAGCTAGACGACAAGCGCTTGCAAAATACAGAGTCGCCACTCTGGTTTTGAAGGTCCGACACGCAAGGAACCGTATTTCGAAGCACTTGCCGCTCTAATTTGATTTGAAAAAGTTAAGGAACTAGTCCGTCATAACCATATCTGGGTTCGAGAGCCAGGTTACGAGAGGGGAAGGGTTTTAAGGCACCCCTCTCGCCCAATCCGGAGATCGGTCTTTACTTACGCATTTTGTGAAAAAGTTTACGATTTTTCTTTTACTAACCAATTTTAGCCAATTAGGGCGGGGAAACAGTTAATCGGGGATTCAAAACTATAACATCTTGCAACATGTGATCAAAGATAAAATGAATGGATGGCATGCTTGAAAGATAAACGAGATAAAACCCAACACTGTTACCGGGCATCAAAACAGTGCGTTGGCATGAATTAGGCATAGGCTGTAGCCAACTTGCATGCATGGCTCTGCCAGCATACAAGTTAACTATCGTGCGACTAACTCATACCATCGCGTGATGGTTATATCCCTCCAACAGGTTGAATTTCATCTCCTTTTGGGCTCTGGAAGGACCAGTGCACACCCATGATTCAAACCAAGCAGTTTATATATACTGGAACTAAATAATTATTACAAATAGAATGAACATAGAATAAATACAAACCCCTAAACAGTGGAGGCATTTAAACAAAGGTCATGGACCAAGCTGCCCATACAAGGGCAACCCCTGGAAACAGACAAACCATCGCGCGATGGAGTCAATACATTGCGCGAGTGTCATGACTAGATTTCCAGGAATTGCTTTGCATGCATGGGCTCTGAGACATGTTCAAGAGCAACCCAGGGGCATTCCAAAGTAACTAACTAAGCAAATTAAGCTAAGCCATGGGTTTTTATCATGCAAAGCAATGGAATTAATTCTAATCATGCTTCAACATAACTTTTTATGCTATAACAAAACAGAAAGGAACCAAAACCCTATCCCCGCGAGGACTGTCGCGCGACAGCTAGAAGCATTGGGCAATTGATTGAGTCCATCGCGCGCAGGAGGATTGGTGTACGATTCTTGTAACTCTGCTGACCTTAGAGCCAGAACTGGTATTGATTACCAGTCTTGGCTCTACCAGCCCCCCTCTGGGATCAAAACAGTAAACAGCAAAGGAATTATACCTTTGCTTGAGTGTTTCAGAAGTGGATTGAACTAGGGGATGTGGCTTGGAAGATGAGTGTATGGAAGTGAAAATGAAGTATGAGGAGTGTTTGAGAATGGTGTTGTCTTTCTTTCTTTGATTTTTTTTTTTTTGTAACCCTTTGAAAGATGATCAATGGGGGGTATATATAGGGCAAAAGAGAGTGCTTGGTGGGTGGCAAACAAGGTGTAGAGACCAGCCAACAAGGCTGGTCTTGGTTACTTGGTAGCCAAGGCCATCCCAAAAGGTGATGGGAGTGGTTGTGAGAGTGGTGCAACCCATGCACCTGTAGAACACTGTTTAGCCGACGAAAACAGGGTTCCTCAAGATAGTGGCCCCCTGATCATCACAAAATCCGGCTAGAAAAAGGTGAAAGTGATGGGTGTTGACCATCGCGCGAGGGACTGGGTTCATTGCGCGATGGTTTTATCCACCCACGCGATGGTTAACAGTCAAGCTTTCACTTTGACCAACACCTGGCAAGTAAGGCGTCGCGTGAGGGACCCAATGGGTCGCGCGATGGTCAACCCCTAGGGTCACGACTTTAACTTAGGGTTTCAGGGTTCACGATGGATTTTGCTTACTCCAAGCTCAAGCCATTCCATTCTCAATACTATTTTTGATCTGATTCATCATCGGGGAAACAAGAAACCGAAAAAGAAAGTAAATCAATTGGGAAACCAGATTGGGGTGTCTACAGTCTACAGCTTACGGAGCTCAAGCTAAAAACCTGAGAGTGTAGCCTACAAGCCTCCTCAGCCTAGACCAAAAGAGCTCTGGACTAATAAACCTGAGTTCAATTACTAACTCGATACCTCTAAGGCCAGCCAAGGACGCCTAGTGGACTTACAAACCTGGGTTGAAATAAAATCTCGGAAAGGTGCTGAGTTAGCTAAAGCGCACAGCTGCTCAGTATGTGAAGACCTGGACTCAGCCATTGACCCAATAAATCTAAAAGATCATGGGCCAGCTAAGGACACCCTGAAAAATGAAGACTATGGGAAACCTCATGCTAAAGGCATGAGATGTAGTTCCAGGTCACAAGCTAAAGGCATGAGATGAGCTTCGAAATAAACCTCATGCTAAGGCATGAGCAAACCTCATGCTAAATGCATGAGGTGTTGTTCCAAGTCTCATGCTAAGGCGTGAGCAAACCTCATGCTAAAGGCATAAGGTGCTATTCCAAGTCTCATGCTAAGTCGTGAGCAAACTTTATGCTAAAGGCATAAGGCGTGAGCAAACCTCGTGCTAAAGGCATAGGGTGCTATTCCAAGTCTCATGCTAAGGCGTGAGCAAACCTTATGCTAAAGGCATAAGGCATGAGCAAACCTCGTGCTAAAAGCATAAGGTACTATTCCAAGTCCCATGCTAAGGCATGAGCAAACTTCATGCAAAGGCGTAGAATAACCACACTAAGCCAAGCATTGACGCTCAGCAATTCTGAGGCCGCTCACTGTTCCAGGGCTTATCAAATGAGCCTTGAAGAGTCAGAGCTCAAAGAGCTCCAGAATATAATATTCAAAAAGTGGCCCATAAGCCGCTCGCACCATTGCTTATTAAAAGCATTAAAGAGTCCCAAGAGGCTAAAAGTCCAAGGGACGTGGCCAACAGGCCCACTCGGCCAAAGCTCGAAAAGCTTTGAAAAGCAAGTCCGAGGGAAGTGGCTTACAAGCCCACTCGGCCGAAAAGCTATTGAGGTGCCAAACTCTAAGGCAAAATATCAACACAAGATTAGTCCTAAGAGGACACAAACTCACAAGTACCAGGTTGTTTTTCAACAACTCCACGCTCAAAGGATTGGGGGAGTACCTAAAATAAATTAGTACCTTCACATCTGAGCTATTCCAAGGTATTCCTAAGGGAACTAGCAAAGGATAGAGCTAATGTAAAGCTCTAGAGCAAGAGCAGGCTTTACTAAAGCTTACCTCGAACATCAAAAATATATATATTTCTTTGCTCTGCCACAAGCATTGCTGCTTAGCAATGCTAAAGGCAGACACCCCCTAGGTTAAAACAACTACTATAGATGGGTGTAGATTGAAGTAAAGGGGTGCGCTCTGTTCATTCCCTTGAACATTCTCATCGGTTTGCTATTCAGCAAGGCTGGCCAGCAAAGCTGTTCAATGAGGTCAAACACGACAACGTAATCATAGGACTAAGGGTCCATAAAATTCCCCTGAAACAAGCAATGGCTATGTACATCGCAACCTAATGAAAATCACACATGATACATAGGATAGGCCGGCATGGTCGTTGATTCCAGAGCAAATAGTGTTTCCAAATCTTCACTTATGTTCTTACTCCGAAATAGGGGAGTAGCTGATAAGTAGGAAATAACCTCCCAAGGTCAGCCCAGACCAGGAAGCCTAGCACAACATGAAGGGCCATGTAGGGGACCTAGTGACATGGAGCTTAGTTTGAAGAATTGAGCTCAGTGGACCAGCCTAAGGGCAAAGGTCATCCTAAGGTCAGCCCAAACCAAAGAGCTCGTGAGCACAGCCTTAAGGGCTCGAGCTAGAGTCCTAAGAACATGGAATCTAGCCTATAATAGCTAGCCTCTATTAAACCAGTCCAAGGACGGAGGCCAGCTCATGAAAATAGCTCATAGAAAGATACCAAGCTCAGCTCACCAGGTGAGCTCGAAAAATATGACAAACCTGCAGCCAGACTTATGAGATGCTCCATGCAAGAGGTTCGTACAGTCGAAAAGACTCAGAGAAGTCGGACTCTTATTCCCCTTCTAGAATATCCAAGGCCTTATCTCATCCCAAGATATGAGGCTGCGAATCCCAAGGGATAACCGTGCGAAACCCATGCACGAATGGAACTCAGGGAGCAGCCACAAGCCTTATCTCCTCTGAAGAGGTCAAGCCACGGTCCATAAAGGATAACTACAGAGATCCGTCCACCAATTGGACTCCTAACCTGATAAGCAGGCACAAGAGTCCAAAAGTGAAGGGACTCCTCAAACCTGATAAGGACCTAAAAAGTCCTAGGTAAGGAGGACACTCCAACCTATTTTCATCATGTGCGGATAAGCTCAAGAGGTCCCAGCACCATAAGGACTCTTAACTTGATAAGTAGGTACAAGAGTCCAAAGGTGAATGGACTCCTCAAACCTGATAAGGACCTAAGAAGTCCTAGGTAAAGAGGACACTCCAACCTATTTCCGTCATGTGCGGAGAAGCCCAAGAGGTCCTAGCACCAATTGGACTCTTAACCTGATAAGCAGGTACAAGAGTCCAAAGGTGAAGGGACTCCTCAAACCTGATAAAGACCTAAGAAGTCCTAGCTAAGGAGGACACTCCAACCTATTTCTGTCATGTGCGGATAAGCCCAAGAGGTCCCAGCACCTTAAGGACTCTTAACCTGATAAGCAGGCATAAGAGCCCAAAGGTGAAGGGACTCCTTAAACCTGATAAGAATCAGGGGATTCCTAAGGTAAGGAGGACATTCCAACACCTATCTATACCCGCCACGAGCGGATGAGACTTAAGAGTCCCGGTCCCAAGGGATTCCTCCCAAAATGCCTATATAAAGATCACATATCCACCTCACAAAGGTACGCAATGCAAAAACTACAGAACTCATACTCAGTCCATACTCTCTTCTAAAGCAGATCGACTGACTTAGGCATCGGAAGGGTGATGGCGACAGCCACGCCGGTGGCCATAGCTTTTCTGTTTTGTATTGCAGGTCGTTAATCGAGCATGCAGGAAGCCGTTTCATCCACTGAAGGACTAGATGGACGGTTGAGGTACCCCTCTTCCTGAGGTGACCAAAAACCGCTTCATCAAGGAATTAACACACAAGTATAAATTTAGAAACAACACATACCCAACACGATTTACTAGAATTAAAGTACTCTCACACACACCTCCCACTATATTTTCACCTCTTGTGTTACAGTAAACTCCATCCCTTGCGACTCTGTACTTTCACTCCTTGCGTTATAGTTTAATTATCCCCATTTGGGTTTCTGTATTTCCATCCATTACGTTACAGCAAACCCCACACTTATACTTCTCAACAACATCCACAATATCATCATAATCGACACCGAAACCATTTATTTATTTCACTCATCCCAACATTAACTAACACGTCAATAAACAACTCGTGGATCACAACAATCAAAGAGGAAAATACAACTTTTAAAAAAAAAATGATCCTCAAGCCCTAAGGTGTTCAACCCAATCCAAGAAAAGTAATCAAACACTAACATCACACGAAAATCATCACATACCATGAAGAGAAAGAGAGATATCCCTACCAAAGTGGATTTTGAGCAAAACCTATGTATACCAAGTATTACAAGCTTGAATCTACCAAGAACAAGCTCCTTCTAAGCTTTGCTACAAAATCTAGAGTGGATATAACCCAACAACAAGATAAACAAATGTGGATCAACAAGTAATTGAGAGGAGAGAAAGAAAAACGTGATTTAGAGTCAAGGAGTGAAAGCAAGAACATAAAACTTACCCCTTGTTTGCCAAACTCAAAAATCAAGTGTGTTTGAGGTGGAAAACACTTGGATCTTGAAGATTTTAGGTAGAAATCAAGGGATTTGAGTGAGATTGAAATGGGGTAGGTGAGAGGGGGTGTTTCTAGGTCAATTTTGTGGGTTTGGAAGTGAAAAATAGTAAAAGGTTCTATTTATAAAGGTTCGAATCGCATGCTAAAAATTCAAGATTTTTGCAAGTTGTACCGGTACTGGGAAAATGGTTGTATTGATACAAGTCTCAAATGTGTCAAAAACGGACACTGATCAATCTGTACAGTACCAAGAAAATGACAGTATTGTTGGTCCAAAAGCAACCCAAGAGGGGGGTGAATTGGGTGTCACAGTGACTTTCTACAATTTAAAAAAACAAAATGCAAGATAGAAACAAATCAACGCTGCAGCACAATATTTGAGTCAACTCAAACAAAACAGTAATACTATAAACAAAGTAGATGGAGCAAGCTCAAAATCTAAAACATAGCAGAAACAGATAACTAAGTAATAGATTTTTAGAGCTTCAATAAGTAGGCTAATCAACCAATTTAGCAAGCTATTCTACTCCAAGTCAGTTTTTAGTGATTTATCAATTTGCTTATGCAATATAGAAATGCAAGAACAGAAAGGAAAAGAGTAAGGGATAGAGAAAATTAACACAAGAATTTTATAGTGGTTCGGTCCGCAACTTCACGGCCTACTCTACTCCCCAAGTGTCCTACTTAGGAATTGTTGCACTATCTCCAATAGTCATTACAAACCTCTAGTTTTGCGGGTGCTAGAGAACCTTACAATGAGCGATTACTCCAAATCCACTCCCAACTAGCTAAGACTCTGGCGCTAGTTACACCTAAATCCAAATGATTTTTTCTACCTAAAAATCACTCACAAAAACAGTTTCAATCTCAGATATGGGTGTGAAATCCCTTTTACAATATGGTTCAAAGATAACACTCAAGCTAGTGTAGAATATTCAAGATGTAAGCGTAGAGATGACTGACAGATTTTTCAAGTAAGAACTCACTGCAATTTTTCTTCAGTGATGCAGTAATCCGACCTTGCTCCTGCTTTTCTTTTTAAAGTGGAAAACCCAATTGAACGTTGGAGACTTTCTCATAGCCGTTGCACACAATCAGCCACAATCTTTCCTTCTTAGATCTTTCCATCTTCATATTTACAGCAATCAATCTTCTACTTTCCATACGAGTTGATTTCCAGCCGTTAGAAATTAGGGAGAGATTTTCCTTAATTTCTCTCCTTCTTCAATTTACTTGCCTATTGGAGATAGGAATTGTGAAGAAGAGAATCCTTTCAATTGAATCTTTGATTGAGCCGAAGAACCCCTTGATTCTTTACCAGCAATTTCTTTTACCTTTCATGACTTTCACTGCCTCTCTCTTGTTTTCATTATCAGACGTTGCTCTTTTAGGTTTAGGAAAAATAATATTGTGTACCCAACACCTGATGTAGAATCTAGGGCTTTTAAGAGAATAGTAGATTTATCCTTGGCCTTAAGAGAACTTGCTCATAAGTCCTTACATTGATAATTAGTAACCAAATTAGCCCAACAATAATATACTATTCCAATGAAACCCAATTGACTAATGTAATTCCAATTAGGTTGTGTTTGTTATCATCAAAATCTAAAACCATGGGGCTAACAAGTACCGGTACAAGTTTAGAAATTTTTAGAATTTCTCCAAAGTTCACCAATTCAGCCCCCAATCATCCCCAGCACATCAACACTTATTTTCATTCTGTAAAGTTAAGTAAAGATTACATTTATAACCTCTATTTACTTTAATTTATTTAATGAAACTAAGAAAGTACCCCCCATTTGGAACTAATGGCAATGTCAAAAATTTTAAATTCCAAATGTACAAAAATCTAGATTTTCAGTTTTAGTACAAAAATGCAAAATTGCACATTTTCTCCAAAGAAAAAGGAATGAAACCCCACCTTGCCCTTCATCTATGACTATGAAAATTTACCATTTCTCTTGGAATAAATCAAAGAATAATTACCACTATTTTTAATTTCGTAAATCGATACTTTTTTGAAAAGTCATTTTTCTTATACTTAGCTAGATTTTGGAAAGACAGACAATCGGCTTAAATCCCGATCAATGCTAACACACCCACATCCCAAATGCCATTTTAACACTGAAAATCATAGCTTAACTATTTTCCGAATATCCTATACAAAACGGCACGTTAATCTGTACAACCACACTAATGAAATATACAATTAATTTGAAATACATTCCTCCACATTAACCATTAATTAAGAAAAAGAAAGGTCATCACTAGTGCTAAATTTCCCAAATAGACTTGGGTTAGTTAACTGTGTTTTGAAATAGGATTTTAGTTTTGTGTTTGATTGACGTGTGAATTTTAATGCTTCTATTTGCATAATGACTTTGTTTCTCTTGGGTTGTTCTGCAAAGAGCATTTTTTAGGTAATCATCATCTTGCAACCAAGCGTGTAAGTTTGTAGCATAATCAGTTGCTTGAATGATTTTTTAGTTAGCAAGTGGTCAATTTCATTCATTCTAAGTGCAACTTCCAAGCTAAAAAGCACTGTATTCATTGTCAAAAAGTCTGTATACATAGAGACTAGTTAAAGATACTAGAGAGTGACAGACCATATAGAGAGGTGATTGTGGATGAAGAGTTGAACTTGATCCCATATCTTCTTCTTCTTTTTTTATAAGTTCAAATTTTGTTAATCTATTTCTAATTGTATATGTACCATGTAATTTTTCTAACATTTGGGATTGTATAGTAGTTCTTTGGTCAAGAGCTCTCAAAATCTGAGAAACTTCCAAGGGAAACTAGAGAAGTCCGGTCAGCAATGAGTTTTTACAACAATAATTGCTAGCTTGTGTATTCTTTTGTTGTAAAAAAAGTATGTGGAAGTACTAGCGAAATTTGTTAACCTCATGATGTTTGAAATATGCAAATATATAAAGGAGGTGCCATAGATACCCATCGATAAGAAGGTGGGTGCCTCAAAACCGAAATGTCTTTCAGGCCATGGTAATGTGAGCTGGAAGAGCCTTGTACGGATCTAACATATTATGGAGGAACATGCTGTAGGTGCGCTTTGAGGTATGCTTTCAATGATGAAAAGACTTCTTTTATCCAAAGTTAATTTGCATAATATCTTGAGTTTGTCTAGCATAATTTTAAACTTAAACAACCTGCATATTGACGAAAAGGCCGAATCCATACTGAGAATGAAAAAATGTCATCTTGTTTTGTTGGAGCATATCATGTGTTGATTGTACAGGGAGCAAGGAAAGAAAAAGCTATTGGAGAAGTTGTCCTCAGAGGTCTTAGTGGATCTTCTAGACTTCGGTTGAAGAAATGCAAAATCTTTTGGTTGAGGGAAGCTAGACTAGCTTGGTGAATCGTTATGTAGGAAAATTTATTTGTATTTTGTAAGGATTTTTTGTGTCGAAAGAAAATAGTAGTGGATGACTTTCTTTGTTGCAGATTAACACTGTCATGTTTGACTTTTTTGTAATGACTTTTTAGTTACGCTTTAATGTCATCTTTTTGAAAGATGACGATTTTAAAGCACTTTAATGATGTTTCACAACTTTTACAGACTAAGTTCAATTATGTCAATTATGTTTACAGATATAGATGACTTGGTCAATGCGAACAGAAAAATTGGTCTTCACTGATATCCGTCGTAGTCATTTACAATTAATGACTTGCTCTTTTATACCTCAAATAATGTTGGCTGAGGTTGAATGGGAGATGGCTCCCCTAACTTTCCACCGTCATGTGCCCTTAGACTTGTCATTAGCTAGAAAATATGACTTGGTCCATGCGAATAGAAAGATTGGTCCTCATTAAAACTCGACGTAGTCGTTTATAATTAATGACTTGCTCTTTTATACCTAAGACAATGTTGATTGAGGTTGAATGGAGATGGCTTTCCCAACTTTCCATCCTCATGTGCTCTTAAACTTGTCATTAGAATGATCTATCATATTGAACAAGGTTCTATTAGAAAATATGACTTGATCCATGCAAATTAATAGAAAGATTGGTCATCACTAATATTCGACGTGATTTTTTAAAATTAATGATTTGCTCTTTTATAATTCAAACAATATTAGTTAAGGTTGAATGGGGGATGACCCTCTAACTTTACATACTTCATGTGCCCTTAGTCTTGTCATGACAATGGTCAATCATATCTATTAGAAAATACGACTTGGTCCATATGAACAGAAAAATTAATCGGTGCTCATTTATACCCGACGCAATCCTTTATAATTAATGATTTATTCTTTTATGGCTCAAACAATGTTGGTTGAGGTTGAATGGAAGATGGCTCCTAGGGGTGTCCAGCGGTCGGGGTTTTTCGGGATCGGGTCGGGTCTAACTCGACCGTTGTCGGGTTGCGAAAAACATCACCCGAAACCGACCGAATAATTGGTCAGGCTCCGACCCAAACGTTGTCGGGTTGGGTCAGACGAGTTCGGACGGGTTTAGTCGGGTTGGGCCCTTTTTGGGCTAGTTTTTTTTTCCTAGGCCATTGTTTTAGGCTACTTTTCCAATTGTTTTTTTTTTGATAGACCTTTTCCAATTGTTTCCAACATTTTAGTAGATCAAAAAGCCCAAAATGGACCAACATTTCACAATTTCATTTTTGAGCAGGCCAAATGCCCAGATTACCAATTTCATAGTTTGAGACTTTGAGTAGGCCTAAATCAAATGGCCCTTATCAGTCTAACAGTCTTGCCATTTCCAAACATTTCCAGCCCTGTTTTTAAGCTACAACAAGTGCCAAGTGCAACTGTGCAAATGCTCAATTGTGCAACCAAGATTAAAATTTTAAAACACAAACTACTTCCAGCTCAAGAGAGGCAGAGAGTAGTCTCTCACTCTCTCAGTCTTCCTATTTTTTCAGCAGCCATACAACAATTAAAACACCACATTTCCACCAGTTCACCACCACATTACAAGTTTAAACTACCACCAAATTACAAGTCCAAAATAATTAAAACTACAAGTCCATAATAGTAATATATTAAGTAGCCAAACATAGTCCAATACTCCATCCACTAAAGTCTAAAGTAGTCAATCCCATGTCCAAAGCCAAACCTGTTATCATAGAAAGGAAAATTAGATGAGAATTAAAAACACCAAGGATCACAAAAAATAACATCAAAGTAAAATGTTTTACCATCCAAAGCACCATCAGTCCAATCCAAACCTGTTACATAGAAAGAAAAAATTAGAAGAGAATTAAAAACTTCAAAGATTACAAAATAACATAATGTTAAATGTTATACCAAGGTCCAATGTCCAAAGGCCCATCACTCAATACCTAGGAACTTGCCTTGCATGTTGCATCATCAGTTGATTCAGTTTGTAAAAGTTCTGGAAAAAAAAACACTTTATTGAATACAATACTAAGAAAAAACTAAATAGTAAGTAGACTAGATCAATTAAATTAAATTACCTCGTTCAAGATCTTCAACTTTATCTATAGATTGTCGAAGAGAGATTGGAACCGTGCTTAAAAGCCAATTTTGGGTGCATACAAGAGTCTCGACCATTGACGGTGAGAGTGAACTTCGAAATGAATCAAGTACGCAACCACCCGTACTAAAGGCCGACTCGGAAGCAACGGTAGACATGGGCATAGCTAATACATCACGCGCTATTTTGGACAAGATTGGATACTTGTTGGAATTGTTCTTCCACCATATTAAGATATCAAAATCTGGACTGTCTCTACGTTCGCACAAATCCCTAAGTACTTGTCTACCTCCGAGGAACAAACACTAGAATACTCCTCCTCCAAGTAAGTGTCAAATTCGCTAGCTAAATTCAAGCGACGATCATAATCCTCATTCTCCTCCATTACTTTCGGCATTGAACTTGCACTAGGCACATTTTGTCTAACTTCACCCTCTTTTTCATAAGAATCATACAACTTGTTCAAAACATCCTTCACTTGTTTCTCCATTTTCTCACCCATCGCCTTCCCTTTGGATCTTGTATAGCAAAACTTCACCAACCTTAATTTATACCGGGGATCAAGTGTCACCGCCACATAAAGTAGGGGATTGAATTTCTCTACATCCCCCCAATACGTCCCAAATTTTTTTTTCATTTCAATTGCCATCTTAGACATTAAAGGATCTTTGCTGAGCATTGATTCATCTATACGGGTTTCAATCTCAAACAACTCATGAAAGAACACATTGGATGTGACAAAAAGAGAAGCTGAAAATTTCTTGGTTGCATCATAGAAAAGTTTTAAGAATGTAACAAACAATCCACACTTCTTCCAATCAAGCTTGTTTGGGACAGTTGCGTGTCTTAGAGTTGGGACTCTATGGCTCCCACCTTGGTCACCCTCACCCTCCAATGACAAATCCTTATCGCCTTCTTTTATGCCAAAGAATTTTATGAAACTACTGTCTTCCTCCCCCATTCTTTGGAATGCCTTTTCAAACTTAATGGCTACTTCTAACATCAAATAAGTGGAATTCCACCGAGTACACACATCAAGACACACAGTTTGTTTCGAATCCATTGTTTGTGGAGAAGATCTCACATATCTCACAACATCACGAACACGCAAAATTGATTCACTCGTATCTTTCAACCCCTCAACGACAATAAGATTCAAAATATGTGCACAACATCGCATATGCATATATTCATGCCCCAAGACAGTCCTTTTCCAATCCATTATTTTCCTTTTTAAGTACTCAATAGCCGTGGCGTTTGAACTTGCATTATCTACCGTCATTGTAAAAATACCATCAACATTCCACTCAAGCAATAATGACTCAATTTTCTTGCCTATTGTAACTCCCTTATGATTTTCAATTTGACAAAAGTTTAAGATTCTCTTTTGCAACTTCCAATCATCATCAATGAAGTGTGCAGTGAGACACATATAGTTAAGATTTTGAATTGATGTCCATGTATCAGTCATGAGGCAAATCCTACGGCCCTTTAATAATTTTTTTAGTTTTGCCCTCTCGTATTCTTTAATTGCAACAACCTCTCTACTAATCATTTGGTGAGAAGGGACCGGTGTGAACTTCGGTTGCATGACCTTACAAAACTTTCTGAACCCAATCCCCTCAACAAACCTAAACGGTAGTTCATCAATAATCACCATTTCTGCAAGAGCTCTCTTACACTCGTTAAAAGAAAATACACTTGTCACAACGTCAACACCCCCCTCCCCCTTCCCTTCGTTGACTTTGAATGAAAGATTTTGCTGTCCATGTTGGTCTCTAAGAGGATATAACGGCAAACGGGGATGTGAGCTTTCAAATTACTAACGCCATGTTTTTTACTATTAGCGCATATCTTTTCTTGCAATAGTTACACTCACCCCATGTTTCACCACCCTCTATTATTTTTTCTAAGTAATCCTAGGCAGGAGATCGATATCGATCTTTTTTTGGGTTGGGGCCTTGACGTGTTTGTGGTGGAAGCTTTCTTTTCTTGTTTTTTCTCGTAACTTGATTTACTTTATCTACCGTATCATCTTCAACATTGACAACATCGGTAAGGGTAGTCACACCAGGATTAGGATTACCTTCAAGTTCAACATCAGCAAGGGTAGTCACATCGTCGTCAACATTGACAATATCCTCAACATCCGCACGAACCGCACCAAGCGAAAAATCCAAAAGTTCTGAATCCATCACCTACAATACAAACTAGTGTAATCAAGATCAATAACAAGTGTAATCAACATCGAAAAAAAAAACAGGACAACCAATTCAAAAGGATAACCAGGATAAATGCTCAGAGTTTCGTTCATCTTCAAACCAAGTATTTACTCATCTAAAATGAGCAAGTATACAAATCCTTCCCCTAAAAACTTACAATGACAACTATGTCAACTAGACTAATCATCCAAATGCAAAGTATGTTATTCCTTCAAAGATATCCAACTGTAGAACTATGATAATTTCTTAAACAGTTTATTCAGACAGGCTCTAACTTAAACAGATCAAATTTGACATTCATGAATTGAAACCGTGAGAAAAATGGTCAAGAACTGTTACTGTCGACAACATATGTTTGGGTGGTCCAACGTACTGAATGAGAAAGGGTCAAAGTCACACCAGATTACCCAAACATAAACTTTACAACCCCACCCCCCACCAAAAAAAAATAAAGGCAACAGGAGGATAGCAAATATAACCACAAGCAAGACAACCCATTATGTTCAATTGCACTGCAAATGGGTTCGTAGTGTTCATATGAAATCATCAAAACTACATCAGTAGACAATCTTTAAATCAAAAAAAACTATTCTCTGTCTCTGTCAGAGAGAACGAGAGAGACAGAGAGTGGTTAGCTGCACGAGAGAGAGAGAGACGTACCAAAGTGATAAAGTTAGCCGTTGTCGATCAACTGCGAGATCGGGTGGATAGTGGACGGTGGAGAGCAGGAGAGGAGAGGAGAGGAATGGCCAGAGATCTGGTCGCTGATTGGAGAAAATGAGAGAGTGGGGTGGAGGTGGGGTAGGGTGGGCGTCGGCGGAGACCGAGAGTAAGAGGAGAAGAGACTTCGAGATCTGAAGTGAATTAGAAGTTCAGAACACCACTGAACCCTAAAAGGCTAAATCCCTAATTTTTTTTGCTTTTATAGTGGGTAAAATTCGGTCGGGTCGGTGACCCGACATTAAATATCATTAACCCGAAACCCGACCGAAAAGTTGTCGGGTCTTATACAGTCAACCCGAACCCGACTGATTATCTGTTTCGAAACTGTTCGAGACTGAATTTTCGAGTCGGGTCGGGTCGGGTCGTCGGGCGGGCGGACCTTCTGGACAGCCCTAATGGCTCCCATAACTTTCCACCCTCATGTGCCCTTAGTGTTGTCATTACAATGGTCAATCATATGGGACAAAATTTTATCAGAAAAATACCACTTGGTCCATGTGAAAAAAAAGATTGGCCATCTTTCGTACCCGAAGTAGTCCTTTATAATTAATGACTTGCTCTTTTATGCATTGGTCCATGTTAACAAAATAATTGGTCTTCACTAATACCCAATATAGTTCTTTATGATTAATGACTTGCCCATGGAGTTAATGCTCGTAAACCTCATTTCCTCTAACTTGTTGCGGTGATGTTGAATGTTCATTTGAATAATGGCTTCCATTTGAATGATCATTCAAATGGGACAATGTCATGTCAAGAGATACGACTTGGTCCCTGTTAGAATTGGTAGTGCTCTTTTACGATGAATGACATAGTACTTTCTTTTTTTTTACTAACTTGCCCTTTTTTAGCCCAAAGAATGTTGATTGAGAATTTGTCACACAACAATGTCTCATTTAAAAAACCAATCTAATGACAATTCTAAGAACACATGAGAGTGGAAAGTAAGGGGGGACCTATCTCCCATTTAACCTCAACCAACATTCTAAGGGGTATAAAAGCCCAAGTCAATAAAAGGAGAGGACTACGTCATTTATTGTAAAAGACCAATAACTTTATTCTAAAAGACCATATTATTCATGCATCACCAGAAAAGGAGAAACCATGTTGATGCAGGATAAAATTAATATTTCTCTAAAAATATCATCAAATACCCGAAATTGATTAAAGCACAGTAAATGATTAAATCAGAATGATGAAATGCATCCTCACTTTCATATAATAAAATGTATCCATCAAACACATAATATGCGGAGGGTATTCAAATATAGAAGTCTCAAAATGATAAATAACCAAATCTTGGAATGCAAACTAAATACTTTGGATACAAGCATCCACTATACAAAAGGAAGAGAAGGCTTTTGCTTTTGTTTCATGGGCAAACGTTCGCAGGTAAATGAAGTGCCTAGCTCTCACTGGCTATGTGAAGCTTTATAACGAAGTGCATTATGAGTCAAACTGATGCAATGTGAGTATTTTGTTGCCTTGGGCAGCTCCTTCCCAAACAATCCTCCACGATAGTAAACTTAGTAATTATTATTATATTCATCTTAGTGGCAAACACCTAGGGAGATCGTCAAAGTAAGGAAGATGAAAGCCTGAAGAGCAAATTAACAAATGAACAATATTAATGTGATAGCCCATTAAAAGATAAAATAGAGAAAATAAATTGGCTGACAACAAAATGAAATAATAACACCAAACCATTTTAGAGTGTGCGATGATCAAAAAGTCAAAGTTTAGAAAGACTTGATAAAGATAGAATAAAAAGTACCAAAAAGTTTCCATCATTGAAACTTAAGGAAATACCCATCAAGTATGCATACACCCAATCACAGTACCAAAATTTCTGCATAACCAATGGTGTCCATGGAACCAAGCAAAATAATTAGTGGCCTAAGTAAAGGATTAGCCTAGCATATAAATTAAGAGCAAGAAAGGAGAGAAAATGGACTTGTTGAACAAAAAAGAGCACTAATCACTTTTGCGCTTTGTCCATGACATAACATTATTGTTGCTAATTGTTGACCAATCATCTGCTCATGCTAACAATATGTCTAAGGGAAGTTTTCAGTCTTGATGAGTGATGAATGAAAACCCACTAGGGCCACTACCAAATAAATGCATGATGTGATTCATGTTTCAGTTTGCCCATACAAGTAGAATTGTTGTGTTTAATCTCCTAATAGTGGCAAAGAGAAAGAGGGGAACCCAAATGGGGTTTCCCCGAGTGTGTGTGTGTGAGATTGACCACCACAAATCCTCTTTAATTTGGACAATTATTAATGGCTTTTACATGTATATTTCCAACCTCAGGGTGTTGCCGTAAACTTTTCATAATTGAACACATGGACAATCAAAACTCAAACAAAAAGCATTTCAATGGGGCAATTTATCAAACAGCTAATATACCAGAAAAGTAAACTTATGTCCAACACTATATTATTGAAACCCAAACTAGTTAACACCCACAAACACCATACGAACAACTCAAAGTAATACTCTTAACACTTATACCCGAGTAGGTGTAGGAATTAAACTACTACTACGTTTGCATAGTACTCAACATAATTAGTGCTAGACCTTCTCATGTTTGGGTTCTTCGAAATAGATGATTCTGCTCTTAAACTAGGGCTTCAAAATGGGATCCCCTTAAAATATGAGAACATCGTTACTTATAAAAAACAGTAAAGAATGAGAACATCAATTTGACATGAAAGACCCACTTAATGGAGGACAAGAATTTACGCCATTCAATTTCAAAAAACTCTACGACAGCCGTCAACTCCAAACTCTTCAATTTCAGGTAAGTCTTGTGAGGATGGAGAGCAAAGAGAAGAAAAAATGAGGAGCAAACCTAAATAGAGCATGGAGAGAGAACGTTTTACTAGGGAGAGAGAAGGAGGGAGGAAAGAGGTGATTTTGAGGAGTACGATACAACGTCGTTTAAGAGAAGGATAGAATGGTCCATTCTGAACATGGTACCATATATTTTTTTTGGTGATAAAAATAGGAGATGGTGATTTGGAAATTGGAGACTATTAAACTGGCAAATTACACACTTGCACTCCACCTGCCGGTAATTCTCCCAAAGATTTTGTACGGGATCAAAACCCCTCGCCATTTACCTTCCCAAACCAAGGATAAGACCTGGGCCCACGTGGGTGTAAACTTTTGGGAAAATTACGGGCAGGCGGAGCAGACCGCCCTTAATTACCATCACATGGTTTCCACTCTCCAAATTACCACTCTCATGACACAAGCAAAATTATTCACCAAGACATGGTAGGTCTATGTTGATTTACAATTCTACCCCTACATATGTATCAGACTGAAGCCCTAACTTTATCATATCAACGTTTCCACCTCTCTCTAACTATCCAGGTATTCCCTCTCTCTCTCTCTCTCTCTCATTCAGCCTCTGACATTCTCCTCTCCTCTCCTCTCCTCTCTCTCCCTTCTCTGCGCTTTCCCCTCTCTCTGGCTGCTTTGATTGCGGTGGTCCTAACCATCTTCCCTCTTGTCGGAAGCTCTCTCGCAGCCTAAGAACCAGCTCCGGTGTCTCACCAAATTTCTTCTCAAAATCTCAAATTAACCGAGGGATCTTGGAGCATTCTTCTCCTAGAGTCGAGTTCTAGCCTTTGATCGCGTTGGAAAGCTCGGAGGAGGTGTTTTCGGGAGAGGTTTTGCCTGGAGATTCTTGGGGTTTTAATTTCAACCTTCGAGGTAGGGATCTCCTGACTTCTTTACATGTTTAAGTGTTAGTTTGATGTACAAGAATCAAGTTTGATCATTTATTTTGAGTCTTGAATGAATCTGGTATATGCTGAAAATTTCGTGGGTTCTGGAAATCTGTCTTTTGGGAGCCCTTCTGCCAGGAATCAATTTTTGGTGTCTGAATAACAGTTAAAGTACATTTCAATACAAAGATTTCGGTACCAAGATCATGAAAAACCGATAATCACACAATTAGTTATGAATTTTTGAATACCGGCTGTTTCCTGGATGCGCGAATCTGTGTGTGGCTGTCTTCTTTTAATTTTCTGGGCATGATGAACATTTTGGGTGGCTTTGGGTCTTTTACAGGAGCTGCACATTTAAGTTAAGAAGGGATTGGCGTTGGAATCAAGTGATTTGGTTAAGTATACAATTTTTGGTGAATTTCTAAAGCAGGGTTGGTCGACTAGGGCGAAAATGGTTGCGAATCTGTTTTTCCTTTGATTGTTGGGTTAATCTCCTCTCATTTCTGAACCTGGAATTTTTACTGAGCGTAGGAATTGTAGTCGTGCAACTTTTGGCGTTGGTTCCAATATTTTTGGGTTTAAGATGAAAGAGTTATGATTTTTCAATCAAATTTACTCGTTCCCGTCCTTAAATTCACGTTGTTTAATTGGATATAGTCTAATGTGGATAATTAACTTTGCCAATTTGACATGTAGGGAATTCTCTCCTCCTTTATATGTTTATGAGTTGGTTTGATGTGTTTAAGAATGTTTAAACGTCCGTATTTGTTGTTGGGAGAAATCTGTTGAAACTAGAAATCGTACGCTGAAACACAAGTCCTACCGATACGAGTTTTGGCCCTACCGGAAGAAATGTTGTCCAGTAGTGTCTATTTTTTTGAAATTCTGGTCTTTTACCGGTAAGAGGTTGTGTCCTACAGGTAGGGAATGAATAATCTGCTTCATTTTAAAATTTCGGACGATCATAACTTTATCTTCCGGAATCCGTTTGGTGCATATTATATATTAAAGTTGATGTATGGAAAATCTACTTTCTAATGGTGGTAGTCTTGTAATCAAACTCTAAACCTATAAGAAGTTATAGTTAAAGTACGGTAGGTTGGTTGCTAGAATTCATACCGATTTTGGAGGTTATGTCGTATTTGGATATTAAGGGTGATTTGGTACACTCCTAAGTGTTCGAGGTAGAAACGTTATATGCATTGGGCATTCTTTGCCCTTAGAATTATTTGAGTGAGACACGAATGTTCCTAGGTGCGTTTAACTATTTGAATGGTCTACCGAGCCTTAGGGTAGTAGGCTAGCACACTTGGGAAAAAGTTTGTCGACACCTAGAGAAAGTAGGAGGTTGAGTGGTTGATTGTATATTAAAGTTGGATCGGGAATATTTGAATGACGATGATTGATTATATTGATGAAATGAAAATTTGAGTTACAACTATTAATTTCCTCTTGAACTATAAATCGGAAGGTGAAGTCGTCGTTTGTAGCTACTTGCATGAAGTTGAGTTTCTGATCAATTAGTAAATACTTGGTAGTAGAGTAAATGGGTTGGTGACGAGATTAACGATAAGAATTGTGGGAAATGTGATGTGAAACGGTTAGCTAAGGATACATATACAATAAGGAATCCTGGAGCCATGTTTGTCTTCATTTGCCATGTTGTTTTAGGTGGTGCTTGTTTGTTGATGTAGTCTTTTGTTATTTGAGAGGCATTTCCTAGAGTGTTATTTTTCTCCCATTGGACTGCTCTTTTTTACATAAGGGATGCAAAATTCTAGTTTTTTTTTTCTCATTATCTTCAGCTTTGATCAAGTCGGATTAATCTTCATGCTACTTGAGGCTTTACTTTTACAGATTCAAGTATTGAAGAAGAAGATGGCATTTTTGTGTAGAATATGAACTATTTGAGGATGTACACACAAAAGTCAGTCAGCTCCTGCAATTTCTATTTATTTTTTGTGGCTCTTATGGTTTGGTCATTTAGTTGCACACTCCTTCAATCAAGATGTTGTTGCTTATATGGGATCTTTATTGTTTCTACTTTGGTCATTAAGTTGGACAAGCTTTATTCCAACCAGTATTTGGGAAGTAAATGAAATGTTGTTATCTTTTTCTAGCTAGTAGCTTGAGAATCCACTCCCATGCCCTATAGTTTCGACAGATGAGGAAACAGACACATCGACTCAAATGCTCATACCATGACATAACTGTTGATCCAAATGACAATGTTGGCCATATTGCATAAATTGACATTGGCCAATATGTAACTCATTTTACTTTCTTTGCTTTTATCTTGGTGATACCTTATCAATCTTTGGGCATATAAGCTTATGAACTGCGAGTGTTGGCCTAGATAGCTCTCTCGCAGTGTTGGCCATTTTTTATTATTGCTTTGAATAGTACAGTGCATGCTTGTGTTCTTGCCATGTTATCTCATAGTGTTGGCCATTGTTATTATCTTCTTATTTTTTTGAACGGTTAATGTTATGTACTAAGTCTTCTTTCTTGTAATTTTATAGGTCGATTGGTTGAAAGAAAAGATTGATACTTCATCCCTTATGCCGAAGATGGTGATATGATAATGTGCTAGTGTCGGTTGGGCATTGTTCAAGCCTTTTCCTTGACGCATATTACTTCTTGCCGTCACGACTTGTAGTCCACTTTTGGGATATATATGTTTAAGGGTGGGCCTAGAGTCCAATGAATTTCCTTCATTTTAAAGTTAACTTGTATAGTACCTGATGTTGATGAAGTACAATTTTATTTTTGGTTTTGTATGGAATGGTGTGACTATATTTCTACTGAATGGGTATTAATTAGATTATCCAGTTCTTTTTCTATGAGCTTAGTTGGAATGATACCACCTTGATTCCTCCAGAATCCCAGCTTTTGGCCTTCTTCTTGGCACCCGACGGTCCTCCAAATGCCTCAAAAGCCTTGCCGGCCTTTTACGTCTTTCCAATGGGACCTATCCTCCATTCAACCTCAATCAAGCTTATTTGGGCCAAAAAGGGCAATTAAAAAGATAGAAAATACTCCCTCCATCCCTTATTTATAGTCCGGTATTCCATTTTGGGCTGTCCCTTAATAAGTGTCCATTTTATAAAGTTAGTGGGTAAAAGTTGGTGAATTGTCTATTTTATCCTTAAAAGTAGATTCCATTTTAAAAAGTAAGTAAAAGTGTAATGATGATGGGTAAGTAGGGAAAGTAGAGGAAAAAATTGATGTGAAAGGTATAATGATGATGTCTTTTTAATAAGTTGGAATTACGAAGCAGGACACTTAAAAAGGGACGGAGGGAGTACTTTCTATTACACCATCATGAAAGACAATCTATGGTTCCTAAAAACTACATGTTTTATCTTTAACGACCAAATTTTTAACTTACTCGAGACCAAGTCCATATTGCCAAAAGGCTAAACTCTATGTCTGTGTGGACCACATGTTTATTGTATAAAGAGTAAGTCAAGTTTTTTTGCAAGTGATAAGTGAAAAGGTAGGTGGTAGTTCTTTCAAGATCAAGACCAAGTCTATATTGCTCAAAGACTACACTTTATGTCTGTGTGGACCACATATTTATTGTATAAAGAGCAAGTCATATTTTTTGGCAAGTGATAAGTAAAAAGTTAGGTGGTGGTTCTTTCAATACTAAGACCAAGTCCATATTGCCCAAAAACTACACTTTATGTCTGTGTGGACCACATATTTATTGTATAAAGAGCAAGTCATATTTTTTGGCAAGTGATAAGTAAAAAGTTAAGTGGTGGTTCTTTCAATACTAAGACCAAGTCCATATTGCCCAATGACTACACTTTATGTCTGTGTGGACCACATGTTTATTGTATAAAAAGCAAATCATATTTTTTGGCAAGTGATAAGTAAAAAGTTAGGTGGTAATTCTTTCAAGACAGATTGTGATTCTTTTAAGACCAAGTCCATATTGTCCAAAGACTACACTCTATGTCTGCGTGGACCATATGTTTATTGTATAAAGAGCAAATCATATTTTTGGGCAAGTGATAAGTAAAAAGTTAGGTGGTGGTTCTTTCAAGACCAAGACCAAGTCCATATTGCAAAAAGACTACACTGTATATCTGTATGAATTTGAGTTTTAGGGTTGAATTCTTAAGGAACTTAAGAACCTAACTTGAGATCCCTTGGATTGAGTGTTTAGATTGAGTGTTTAAAACCTGTTTTGATGCATGAATTCGATGTTCTTAAAATAGCTCTTTAATATACCTGAGTTTGAGCATGATTAGTGAAGTTTTTGTGTGAGTTTGAAGTGTATTGAAAGGTTTTGGAGTCAGAAATCGAGAGAGGAACAAGCTGCGTTTTTTTCTGGAAAATCTGCAGGATTGGAAACCTTGTGTCTGCCCTGATTTTGGGGATTTTTGTTGGGGCACTTCCTAAACTCCAAAAATCATAAGATTTTTATGGAGAGTTCCTCTATGAGTCTTTTGTCTATGGTAAAAATTTCAGGGTCAGACTCAAAGTATTCAATTCTTTAAAAATTCGTGACCTTGCAGCGCAGTTTCGGACTGTGCTGATTGCAAAGACACGTGTTAAGGAAACGGCCATAAGTTTGAGCTCCGGCGATGAAATTGCGATCCGATTTCTAATTTTGAAACTAGACTCATAGACCTAAAAAAATGCATGAAGATTGTGTCATAGTTATTCTTATGCAAAGTCAGTTTTTGCGTTAAAGTAGATGGTACTGCGATTATGCCAAATGCTAGTAGCATATTTTTCCCCCACACCTGTTAAACATCCGAACATGCGGCTTTCCTTTACTTGCTTGTACTAGACCCTTTAAAATTGAAGTATTGGTTGTTGTTTTTGTATGGTAATTAGACCATCTCTCTCTATATCCAGGTATTGTTCAGACTGACAGTGTATAGTCAAACCATGGTAGGTGGAAAAGTAATAAAAAAAAATGTGGATATTTTCTGAAAGTAAAAAAGATAAAACATGGGCTCCTCAACTCTTGATTGGAGAAGACATCCCTTATTCTTGTTCATCCGTTAATATCTGAAAGAAAACAGGTTGACAAACAATGCAACAACAAAACCCCATTCATGCTACAGACATAATACAACGTGCTTTTAACAAAGGCAAGAGATTCATGCTAAGCCATTGCCTGTCTGATTTCTCTTCTTCGTGTAATCGCTTCCACTCCAAAATGCTAAGATGTTGCCATGGTTTTAAGCTCATCGACATTGTAGAACTCTGACTGTCCATTGAAGCCCTTCAACCCTGCAAGTTAGATGAAACGTCCAGCTGGTGACTAGTACACCGATCAACCTTCGCAGCAAGGTACTCTCCACTGCTTTGCCAATACATTTTGCAATCACTAACACTGAAAAGTTTCTTCTGCGTCAACTCCTCTTTGCCAGGGATTTGAATGAGACTCACCTAAGAAAAGCATGCCAAGTTAATAAACTTCCACTATTCAAAGAAAATTATATAAAAAAAAGGAAATATGGAAATGAAATAGCTCGACTCACCCTTATAGGTTGGTTTCCTCCTCCAAGTTCAGGAACAAAGAGTGCAAGAATGGGATCAGTAGGCGACCAACTAATGTCCTTAACGTTTTCAACCTTTATGGATTTCTTGTCAATAAGAGTAAAGGTGTCTGTTTCATAGACAGAGATAACAATTTTACCAATTCGGGCAAAATACTTATCCTCTTTTCCGCCACCCCATCTGTAAATGACAGTGATAGTCATACATGAGACAAGAATTAATAACAATAGCCACAAAGGATTCATACAAATCAATGATATTTTGAATTTACCTGAAAATAGGCCAGGAAACGCAGCTTACTGCACCTCCAACTGCAAACTCATCTCACTTCCCTTGGAATCTCTCATCACTTTTCCGGTTCTCACATCGAAGATATTTAAAACCACCCTCTAGAATATGCTAACTGGATACTATTTACTCTACTACCAAGTATTTACTAATTGATCAGAAACTCAACTTCATCCAAGTAGCTACAAACGACGACTTCACCTTCCGATTTATAGTTCAAGAGGAAATTAATAGTTGTAACTCAAATTTTCATTTCATCAATATAATCAATCATCGTCATTCAAATATTCCCGATCCAACTTTAATATACAATCAACCACTCAACCTCCTACTTTCTCTAGGTGTCCACAAACTTTTTCCCAAGTGTGCTAGCCTACTACCCTAAGGCTCGGTAGACCATTCAAATAGTTAAACGCACCTAGGAACATTCGTGTCTCACTCAAATGATTCTAAGGGCAAAGAATGCCCAATGCATATAACGTTTCTACCTCGAACACTTAGGAGTGTACCAAATCACCCGTAATATCCAAATACGACATAACCTCCAAAATCGGTATGGATTCTAGCAACCAACCTACCGTACTTTAACTATAACTTCTTATAGGTTTAGAGTTTGATTATAAGACTACCACCATTAGAAAGTAGATTTTCCATACATCAACTTTAATATATAATATGCACCAAACGGATTCCGGAAGATAAAGTTATGATCGTCCGAAATTTTAAAATGAAGCAGATTATTCATTCCCTACCTGTAGGACACAACCTCTTACCGGTAAAAGACCAGAATTTCAAAAAAATAGACACTACTGGACATCATTTCTACTGGTAGGGCCAAAACTCGTACCGGTAGGACTTGTGTTTCAGCTTACGATTTCTAGTTTCGACAGATTTCTCCCAACAACAAATACGGACGTTTAAACATTCTTAAACACATCAAACCAACTCATAAACATATAAAGGAGGAGAGAAATCCCTACATGTCAAATTGGCAAAGTTAATTATCCACATTAGACTATATCCAATTAAACAACCTGAATTTAAGGACGGGAACGAGTAAATTCGATTGAAAAATCATAACTCTTTCATCTTAAACCCAAAAATATTGGAACCAACGCCAAAAGTTGCACGACTACAATTCCTACGCTCAGTAAAAATTCCAGGTTCAGAAACGAGAGGAGATTAACCCAACAATCAAAGGAAAAACAGATTCGCAACCATTTTCGCCCTAGGCGACCAACCCTGCTTTAGAAATTCACCAAAAATTGTATACTTAACCAAATCACTTGATTCCAACGCCAACCCCTTCTTAACTTAAATGTGCAGCTCCTGTAAAAGACCCAAAGCCACCCAAAATGTTCATCATGCCCAGAAAATTAAAAGAAGACAGCCACACACAGATTCGCGCATCCAGGAAACAGCCGGTATTCAAAAATTCATAACTAATTGTGTGATTATCGGTTTTTCATGATCTTGGTACCGAAATTTTCGTATTGAAACGTACTTTAACTGTTATTCAGACACCAAAAATTGATTCCTGGCAGAAGGGCTCCCAAAAGACAGATTTCCAGAACCCACGAAATTTTCAGCATATACCAGATTCATTCAAGACTCAAAATAAATGATCAAACTTGATTCTTGTACATCAAACTAACACTTAAACATGTAAAGAAGTCAGGAGATCCCTACCTCGAAGGTTGAAATTAAAACCCCAAGAATCTCCAGGCAAAACCTCTCCCGAAAACACCTCCTCCGAGCTTTCCAACGCGATCAAAGGCTAGAACTCGACTCTAGGAGAAGAATGCTCCAAGATCCCTCGGTTAATTTGAGATTTTGAGAAGAAATTTGGTGAGACACCGGACCAAACCCCAGGAAGAGTCGTATCTCAGGATAATGGCAAAGAGAAAAAATAGATAAAAGGAAAAAAGGGAAGATTGGGACGAAGGGTGTTGTTTTTATGAAAGGGCAATTTTGTCCAGTGTCATCATGCTTCTTACCTCTTACCATGTATGGATAATATTGTTTGCTGGTGCCATGTCTTGGTAATTTCAAAACTTCACACCATCAAACTGGGTATTATTCCCGGTCAAGACCACCTGCCGGTAATTTTCCCTAAACTTTTATACCCTTGCCAATCCCCCCATCCAATCGGGCCCCGAAGGTAGAAGAGCCAGAAGATCGACCGGGATTACCTACGCCAGGGACTGAGCGGCGCGTTTGAGAGAGAGAGAGAGAGACAGAGGAAAGAGAGAGATCCGCAGTTAGGGTTTTCAGAATCGAGGTCAGTTGAGCGTCTTAATCTCTTAATACTCTTCCTGTTCTTCTCACGGAGGAAATGGTGAGTTTGCTTCGGTGTACGGTGATGATGATAATGATGATGATGTTTGTTGTGTGTGAGAAAGAGGCGTGTCTGTTTTGTGCAGGAGTCGAGTGTGAGAGGTCCGTAGAGAGGGCGGTGAGGTGGAGAGCCGCGAGCGACCAGGAGAGAGAGAGAGAGAAAGAGCGCTTAGGATTTTGATCACAAGGCCAGGGACCTAGGCGATTTTGCTAAATTAACATCTCCATGTCGGAGAAAAAGCTCGTGGTAAGTCTTTAGCGTTTTAATTTGGCGTTGTCGTTGTTTGATGTGTAGATAGAGATGTTACTGATTTTGTGATTTGTGTTCTACGAATTTTAGGTTTTGGGAGTCCCGTGGGATGTCGATACGGATGGCTTGAGGGATTATATGAGCAAGTTTGGGGAACTGGAGGATTGTATTGTGATGAAGGTCACTCTTCCCTTTTAATATACAACCTTTTACACATCATATTCGTTTACATGTTACGAAAGACTCTCTTGAACCGTGTTTCTTGTAATTATGTCATTTAGCGGTCTTTTTTAGCTCTTTCATTTTGGTCAAAATGTGAATTGCAGAAACAGTGACTTTATGGTTTTGGATAGAAAGGTCGGCATTGAGATTGAATGATTGAAATTTCTTTTTATTACTATTTCTTGGAATTTGGACGCACTTTTCATTCTATTATTGGGGAACTAGCGATTTATAAACTGTCGTTGATGAATGATCGGCTGACAATTAAGCATTGATTAATCACTTCGTGCTGACCTTGCCATAAACTTTCTGGCCTGATATGAGAATGGCAAACTGGAGCATTTTCTGCAGGTTGCCAAATATAGGGAAGTTGTATCGCAAAGGATTTGGTATAATATAAACCAAACCATACTGAACTTCGCTTTGTGTCCCGATCATGGTATTGGATTATGCTCAGGAAATTATTACTTGAGTGATTCCACCTTAAATTGTTTCTCAGAATCACGGGATAGAATATTCTGTTCTTAGTTTTGTTACGTATTAATCTGTCACAATTCTTATGGTAAGTTGTATTTGAGGAATATCAGTACATTCTATTTGCACACATAGTAAGAGACATAAGAATTGAGACACCTCCATCTTTTAACTGCTAACCTGTTTTCTCAAGTTCTTACCTTATCCTATGCGGTTTATATCATGCTATTTGCACACATAGTAAGAGATCAAATGATTAAGACACCTTCATCTTTTGCCTATTAAAAAAAGACACCTTCATCTTTTAACTACTCCACTGTTTCCTCAAGTTCTTACCTGATCAAATGTGATTTAGACTTGGAGACAGGGAGAGGTGTTGTCTTGACCCTGGTTTAGTAGGAAAGATGAACAAGGAGGAGGTGTTGTATATAGTTCCAACTTTTGAGGCATTTAGTTACTGTTGGCACCGTCATAACAGTATTGTTTGGTCGTAAATTCAAAGCCTTTGATATAATATGATGTTAGTATGAGTCATGACCAAGGGTTGCGGATAAACGAATCTTTGTATGGTGATAGGTCTCCCACATCTATTATTGTAGGATGGTGATTTTTCTTATCGAAGTGAACGGCCGCTGTTTGTTTATAGGACCTGAATCACTTTATTCGTCAAAGTATCTTGTAGTTGAAATTCTCGCATTATTGGTTTCTCATTCCTTTGGGAGAACCATAGTTGTCAAGGGCGAAAGGCGCAAAGTTTTGTTGGGCCTGAGGTGAGAGGCGCAAGGCGAGTTGCACACCTTTTTGAAGAAAGGCGCACCTATGCGAAAAATATTTATTTCTGCAGTTAATTGTGTTATGTGGGCTTTTTTGAAACAAGCTCGCTTTTTTGTGCTCTTTTTTAAAAAAGCTTGCTTTTTTGAAAGAAAGTGCGCATTTTGATTGATTTGAAAGAAGTGCGCTTTTTTGCACCTTGTTGCTTTTCTCGCCTTGTCGCTTTTTTGCGCTTTTTGCTCGCTTTTTTCAAGTCGCCTCGCCTGGGGTCAGCAAGGTGCTGGGGTGCCTCACCTCGCCTGTAACTTACGGGGCTTAAATGGGTACATATAAAAAATCGCATACAAACATGGATAAAGTTAAAGAATAAAGTTTTCCTTGAATCGTTTCAATATTAACTAAACACATTCGTTAACATGTCTTATGCTGCAGGAGCGGTCCACTGGTCGTTCTCGTGGTTTTGGATATGCAACATTTGCATCAGTTGAGGATGCTAAGGTGACTCATGCTTATTTTATTTTCATCAGTCAATTACTGTTAGTCATATCTTTTGAAAGACTTGGTATTGTGTGGAGTTTTCTATGCAAACCTGTCTACTCCTTGGATAAGACTGATTCTTAGTATAGTACCTTTTCTGAATCACTTACTCTTTCTCCTTCTCTCCCTTGTGAAACAGAATGCATTGTCCAGTGAGCACTTCCTCGGCAATAGGGCGCTGGAAGTAAAAGTAGCCACGCCTAAGGTTGTGTTGCAAACTTGCTATATCATATATCACTTGCAATATTCTATTGTGATGTCGAACTTCTATTTCAATTCCAGTTTTAAATATGTAGTTACTCTTTGAAATACAAACTTTTTTTTGGTTGTGGATGGTATCCAAATTATAACAAGCATAAATTTCTCTTATGTTTTTGGTAGGAGGAAATGCGAGCACCATCAAAGAAAGTCAGCAGGATATTTGTGGCCAGGATCTCACCATCTGTTACAGAAGCTGCTTTTCGAAGGTAATTGGGGTTTTTTTTTTTGTGAAACTACTTTTAAGCATTATTCTCAAGCCACGGTGTGTTTTTTGAACTTGTTTTATGACTTTCATCATGCAGTTATTTTGAGCAGTACGGTGATATGACAGATTTATACATGCCAAAGGTTCATCTCTCTTCACCCTTTGCATGCACTCCACCCAACATGTACACACACACATTGTGGAGATAACAATTTCACGTACATATTTACGGGGACAATTTTGTATTTCTTCAGTAAACAGATCCTTTTAGTCCGAAGGTACTTGTAGAAGGTTTCTTTCGGAAATGAATTTGATTCGTTATACTTAGCATTGTCCATTTGCAGGATCCAAGTACAAAAGGGCATCGTGGAATTGGTTTCATTACTTTTGCAAGTGCCGGTCAGTCTTCTTTAGTTTTACCCTTATGTTCTGCCTTATGTGGAATATTTGTCTCACCCTGTATGGGTTTCAACTTTCACTTAATGAAATTTACTTCAGGCTTTGTGTTTTTTGTGTAAGGGAGGAATTAAGAGTGGAAAAGTAAGCATACCGAGATACAAAACACGGAAGAAGTAGTTGGGGGATATCTTGGTGGAGAGTAGCTCGTAGTGGGTTGCATGTGCTTAGCAGCATTGCTGGAATGCAACCATCAATATTGTGGTTCCTAATAGGGTTGCTCAAAAAGTCCGGTGAACTGTGAAACCTGTCCGGACCGAACCGACCGATCCGTACCTTTTGGATTTTGTTCATGGATTAATAGTCTGAACACGGATTGAAAAATCAAAAAACCGTGACTTGCGGTTTGGTCCACGGATTTTCATTACGAAACCGTGGATTAATCGAACTAGACCGTGAAATATTTATTGTATATAAATAATAATTAAAAATATATGTATAAATATATATGTGTATTTATATAATTAATTGTTAGTAATGTTAAAATATTTTTCTACCAATTTTAGTATTTTATCTTAATAATGGGATATAGAGTAGATGTACATAAAATATAGGGGGTACATATTAGTTTTTTTGTATAAGTTACGGGTAACCCTAGTTCAGTTTCAGTAGTTCATTTCTTTTCCGGTTTTTATTTTTTATTTTTTATGTTATGTACTGTAATGATACAATCTACTAGTGTTGAGACTCTTTTGAATCTAATTTCTGAAGTAGGCCTTTGGTAGTTTATGTAACAAGTGCTCTCTAGTGGTGGTAAACTTAATTCTGAGTGTAACCTTCTCTTTTAGAGGGGGATATATGCTTGAGCTTTATTTTTGCTATAATCTGTGGACAAAACCGTAACCGATCCGCGAGTCACGGATTGGATTAAAACCGAACAATAGGACTTTTGGTCCGGACACAGACTTCATTTTATAAAAACCGTGACTAGAGTTTCGGTCTTCCTAGGAATCCGGACCACGAGCAGCCCTAGTTCCTAATAATTCAAGTTCCTTTTGTCTGCTCAGTTGGACTAGTATTATCTAGGATTTTTCTTTGGTAAAATAAAACCTAGAGAAAAAGGTTTTGTAGATAGTAAAGAAACTTTAACTATCAGGATCCGTGGAGTGTGCTGTTTTACGTCTGTAAGACTTTGGACTGTCTGTTGTAGAGAGCTTTGGAATCTCTTGTTTTGTCTCCCATTCATAGATGAGTCTTGCTATGTCATGTGTTTGGTTGGTGGGAAGCGAGGAACAAAAGAAGGGAGAGGCTAAGCACCACAGATATGTGACATCTATGTAGCACGGACACGGTCTTGGACATGGGATTTCTAAAAAAATGGGGACATGGACACGACAGGGTCAGCAAAAATAAATAAATATTGTTCATTTTAAACCAGTGGAAAAATAACATTGTTATATGTAGAAGCATGAAGGATCATCTATGAGCATGAATCATATATACATCATATTACACTTTTAACCCAAAATACTTGATGTAATGGACATTTACCCCCCAAAATTTGAAACCTTTTATATCTAACCCCAATCATGACCGCATACGGGTCCCTCCCATGTCCCCCCTGAAAAAAGTTAATTAATTTAATGGACTCGCCACAAGGCACATCCCATGCATTTTTTGCTGTGTCCCCGCTTGTCGGACACGGATAGGGTGACCTCTTAGATTGTCAGTGCTTCATAGCTTGATATGAAAGGACACGGACTTGTCGGCATGTTGATTTTTAAAGGATTTTGGACAGCATGCCTGGTTTCAGTTGGAAAATATTGTTTGTGAAATGTTCTATATCCTATACGTGAACTCATTATTCAAATGTCATAACAAAGATGCTACATAGCACTAATTAAATTCATTTGCTTATTCATATTTCACGACTTAGACGTCAAGATATTATTCATGTACCAAACTTAGTCTGAACAGTGTAGTTGTCGGTGTCCGACATTGGCTTCCAAGCCTTCAATCTAAGAAGTGTCCATGTTTCTTTTGCGGATAGAGAGGGGATTTGTTCATACTTTTTTGTTTTGTTTTGTTTTGAGAGGAAAGATCAATGGACGGACGTATCAAGAATCCCTTCAGGTGCATGATAAAGTCAATGGACAAGGAAAGAGAGGGAGTGTGTTTCTAAACTTTTAAACTTGCAATTTATACTCAAATTGTCTCATCCTTTAGTTCATAAAGTATAACATTTTTTAAATTTGAAACACAATATTATTTCCTTGTTTTCCTTTCTACTCAACCAAACAGAAAGGTGGTAATGCCCAACCCTAGGCTGTTTTCTTTTCCTCCCCTCTACTTTCCTCCTGTCCTACATAACATAGAGCCATGTGTTGTAAATATTGGTTGTTTTTAAGTGCCACTGAAAAGTTATGCACATCCCCATCATTTAATGGTGTTTGATGAGTTTCCTGTCAAGGTCAGGCATTTCTGAATACTCCCACCTACCCCTACCTAACAGGGAATAACAATAACAAAACCCAGGAAATAAAGAACAACCTTCTGCCGGAAAGGTCATGATAAGTAAAGTTGATGCATTACGTTAATTTGATTTTGTATTAATGGGTTATCTAAATGCGAATTGTTTTGGTAAAATTTAAATGGGTAGAAATGATGTTATCAGAACCAAGGGTGTGGTGGTTTCTATTACAGACTACATATTAGTCATCTTGTCTCTGTTTCCATGGCAGAATCTGTGGACAAACTGATGGATGAAACTCATGAATTAGGCGGCTCGACGGTAGTTGTGGACAGAGCAACACCCAAGGTAATATGGAAGACTGACTGTTCAACGTGTATTTTTCCTGTTTTAGTAGCTTGTAGAAACAACTCCTTTTTAGGTTGCAACATTATTCGCTGATGATTTAGAATGTCATGCCAAGTCACAGATAGTAGACATAAGATAGTTTTGTCAATGCAATTTCCTAGTAGGTTAGAGTTGTTTTACTGTGGTTTATGCGAGTGCTCTGCTGTTCATTCTTTCACTGAATATTATTCTCAGGAGGACGACTTCAGACCAATAAGCCGTGCAAGTCGTGCGACACAAGGTGGTGTAAGTCGTGTGTCACAAGGTGGATATGGTGCATATAATGCTTATATTACCGGGGCAACTACATATGCAGCTCTTGGTGCTCCTACTTTATATGATCATCCTGGCTCCATCTATGGAAGTAAGTTCCTCTCTGCATATGTTCCCTGCAATTTCTGAGAGTGCAATATAGAATGCTTTCATATTTATCTTTTGGGTTATTAGGGGAGGAATTCACCCGAGGAATGGGCAAAAAGGTTTTTGTTGGCAGACTTCCTCAGGAGGCCACAACTGATGATCTTCGTCAGTACTTTGGTAGATTTGGCCGGATTTTGGATGTCTATATTCCTAAGGTATAATGGGAGTACTCTTGTATAGTTCAACAGATGGATGGCTTTTTGTAACCAACAATTAGTAACCTTAGTGTTCGCGTGACGTAGGATCCTAAGAGAACTGGCCACAGAGGTTTTGGGTTTGTGACCTTTGCAGAAGATGGTGTTGCAGATCGTGTCTCTCGAAGGTCTCATGAGATTTGTGGACAGCAGGTTTGTATAAATGCTCTGGCATATTGTCTGGATCTTAAGAACCCATTTGAAAGAATTGGGTATAAGTATTTTCCTCTGCATACACTGTTTTGGAAAGGGAAAATTTTGGAGAAGCTAAATAAGTTTACAGGTTTCTTTTTGTAAAGAAATTATTTGCACTTGGTTATGTACATTTGGAAGTTTTCATGTTGATTACTTGAGACCTGGAATGGTATGTTCTTTTGCCTCCATTTTTCACTATGTTGAATTAAAACTACTGCTGGTCATCCTAGATTCAAGGTACTAGATGTCAAAAGTACTAGTAGCATTTTTATTGAAATAGCAGAAAGTATTGCAATTTGCAAATATGCCAAGAAGTCTGAGCTAAGTCCCAACGGTTTCCATTCTTTTAATGTCCCTTTGTAAAGGTCAGGACTCAGGGCATATGTTACTTTGTTTTAATATATAGAAGAAACCTTCTATCATACTTCAGTTATAGAATAGGTTCCTAGGTAGAGTGTAGATGTTTTTTCTGATATGATAGAGTGTAGATAATTGGTCATTGATATGTATGAAATGGTGAAGTTGTGGTTGTTTTTGATTCATGTGTTTTGGACATTGTTTTCAATTGTCTTCTGGGATCTTGCATGCATGAGGACTGGCTTAGGTATGTTTTCACGTTGTCATCGTTGGTTTGGACAACCAGGATTAGGAAGTTCGCAATCCCACAGACATTAGAGCAATAAAGAAAGTTTGAATTGTGTTCTTTACAGATTATAAGAGACTCGGACGTGTGCCTGTATACCAAGCATTGTTCGCACATGTATGATGTATCTTTCGATGTCTGCCTAAGTCTATCTTACTTCTCGTGCTAGAAAATCTACGTGCTTGTTAGTACTAGTTCCATAACCTCGTAATACTTTCAAACTCAACGTTTTATCAGTTGTCACAAAAGTATTTTTGAACAGCCTTTATCTGACAAGGTGATTTTTGAAGGAAATTGATTTCTACACTCCCCAAATTGATGCAAACACTCCTTTTTTGGTCTTTTAGCGGGTGAATTTATGAAAGTCCCTAAAATTTGTAAAAAGTGTATGCATGCGGGGACTGTTTTGTAAATTCACCCGCTAAAAGACGAAAATAGGAGTGTGCGTCAATTTGGGGAGTGTAGAAATCAATTTCCCTTTTGAATCTCTTCTTTGAAACGTGTATTATGCTGCCTTCAAGATTTACATTAAAGATTTTTCCACTTGATTATGGTCTCTAGCATTTGTCTAGTAGATCTCCTAGAAGCAAAAGTATGCTTTCGGCAACTCTGGGACCTTGCTAGATGCAACTGAAGTGACAGTTGGCATTATACTTCATGCCAAATTGTTTACTTTTATGGAATGCTTTTGTTGTGAGTCTTGTGACACTGGGACTATGTATGGTTTACTTGATCAATCTAAAGTGCTATACTTGATTCCGTGATACTAATTCTCACAAATGTGGATTCAATTTATCAATCACGTAGCGATTTTCTGAACTGTTATTTACACCTTGCATTGTAGGTTGCCATTGATTCGGCTACGCCTATTGATGATGCTGGTCCCAGTGGAAACTTCATGAGGGATGATGTTGAACCATATGGTGGTTATGGCGGTCCTGTGCGAAGTTATGGGCGAATGTATGGAAGCCTGGATTATGACAATGTAAGTATAGGAAGAAGGATAGCGTGATGGTTGATGTGAATGATAAATGCCTGGGATTCTTATCATATAATCCTTGCAAGTGAAATTGCCCAACTTCTAGTTCACTTGATTTGAATGTGAAACATTTGGTATCTCAAGTGCATATTTGTTCTCAGAGATAAGCTTTTTGTCTTTGCTATTTTTTGCAGTGGGGGCCCTATGGCATGGGTGGAGGGAGACCTTCACGAGCAGATATGAGGTATAGACCATATTAGAGATTCAAGTTCTGTCCTTGAGAGCAATCAGCATTAAGAACTACGCTAGTTTTTCTTTTTTCCTGATATTCAACAGAATATTTAATGGGTTTTGCCTATGTAGTTTGCTTACACCGTCAGGAAAAAGCATCGAATGTTGATATTTGAAAATTTGAAATGATTTCTTGTTTAATTCAACTTATTAACTCAGCACATCAAGTTGTTTTTGTGAGTTATGCTAGATGGAATAGGTGGTTAGCTGTTCGGGAAAAAAAAAAGATGGAATAGGCGGTTAGGAGGGTAATGTTTTGTCTTCAGGTTATCTGAAGCCGAATCTTTCCCTGGTGCTGTAGTCTTATTAGTCTGTTATTTCTGCATTCCAATTTATTGTTTCCTCTCTTGTTGGATGATTTGTTGCATTTGTTATTGCCCTTTTGAGTTATCTAGTCTATGCTAAGTGTGATACAGCTTTGGTCGAAAACCTTTCTTACAATTGCATGGTGAGGCTGTGCTGGGGTTTGAGTCTACCATTTGGCCAGGTTAAAATTCAGTACAAAAATGAAATAAAAGGAGGACTACGCTTAGGGATGCAATTTCCTATGTTCTGTTTACGCCTTGATCCGATAAGGAAATGGATTGGGCGGGTATTTGCTTTATCCGCTCTGTTTCACCCAACCTGTCCTGATTACTATAATTATTAATTATTAGTTCTGTTTTATATGTAGTAAATTTCATTTGTGTCAATAGAATAAGAACAAAATACCAAATAATGACGGTGAATGAGAACTTAATTATTCTCCGACTCTATCATCTCCTTGATCGTTCCCGCTTTGCCCCGATAAGAAATGGGGCAGGGATGATGGAGGGTTGTAAATTACCCGGTCCATTACCATCCCTAGCTACCCCATCGATTTTGGACACCTTGGGGCCCCAGTGGCCCAAAAGGGAAAGGGAAAAAAAAAACAAAAAAAGGCTACCCAATCTAGAGTTTTGATGACTGACTCCGTTTAGAAATGGCTATGGGCCGTTCCGGTTTCTCAAAAAAAGTACTTTTTGAAAAAGAAGGTAATTTCAAGCTCAAAAATTAAATGTTTAGGCAAATAATTTTTCTATCAATATGGATTTTGTTTGATAAATCTCATTAAAATCTTTTAAACGATGCAAAAAAAATTGAAAAAATATTTTTTATTTTCATTATATTTGAGTTTGAAATTTAAACATTTTGAAAAAAAAGTACTTTTCTTAAAGTGGAACACCAAGTAACTCAAATGTTGCCTTCCGTAAATTACCCGGTCCATTACTATTCCTATGTTGTCAGGTAGACTAAAAATAGTAATTCACAATTATGCATAGGTACTATTCATATGATGTAATCAGTGATGTAATCACCAGTGTTTGTATTCCCTCCTTATCTTTACGCCTATAAAGGGAGGGCTCCGCTTATTGTAATAACCAAGTCAGTTGAAGTTAATAAAATTCTGTATACTAGGGAAGATAAATCGAGACACACTGCCAACTCCAAAGGCCAAAGTCTCAAGATACTTTTATCCCACTGATACAAAATTCTTTAACCAAAATAGTTAGTGAAGTTTTTGATGTAGAGGATCCTTAGAAGGCAACCACAGAGCATACACTTCAAGTTTTTCTTTTAGAAAAAATTTGAAGTAGTGTTGGAAAAGAAGTTCTCAGAAGGGGTTTAAGCTAGAATGGAAGACATGGCTCTGATACCAAGTTTACAGACACGAAATAGGTACAAACACTAAGTAGGTTAGGATCGTAGAGAGAACACAACAAGAAATTATAAGAACACAAGAGACTGGAATATTATTGCAAACACTGACAGGCTTTCTAACTTCGTACACCAATTATACAACTACTACCAACAGTAAATACCAATTATTTCACCCTCTCGGAAAAAGAGGACAATACTACCATACTTTATTACAAAAGTAAATATACACCACACAAAAGAGACAGTTGGTATGAGCACATGGTTTTCACTCTGGATTATCTGAACCACTGCTTCCAGAATAATCTTCAGTCAAGTGATATTGTTCCAAAAGATAGCGGATATTTTGGCGTCATTCTTCCGGATAAGTATCATTGAATTTTCAGTTTGCAGACTCATAATGGAGGAGAGATGAGGGAACGTCTGCATGTGTTAATCCATTGAGTGAACATATTGTTTGAGTCATGACCAAATAATTTCCACTGTAGATCTCAATGCTCGGAGACTCTTGATATGCTGAAAGAAATATAGTGTGATACTCCTTTTGCCAAGTGAGAGAACCATCAGGATTAGGAAGACATCTGTTGTTGCGAGTTGATCAAAAAAAAAATTGGAAGTCTTCATCTGGACCTGTGGGAACTTATCTGATCTTTTGTTGCCAGTAAGGTATGCTTCCAAAAAGCAGGAGAAATTTCAAAAAGAAATCTTCTGGAGGTTGAACTTGATTGAACGCCGCATGAGCCAGATAGACCAAGACTGTTGATTTATTAAAACAGACACTTATAGTATACACATCGACTAAATACCACAAGAGGAGATAGACTTCTTTTTTGAAATAAAAGACATTATGGTAGGACACTTCAAACTGGGTGAGAAAAGGATAGACAGGATGGAAGAGTAGACCTTTTATGGGACCTTCATCAAGACCATATTTGAAAAAACAAAGATGTTAAAGGTTTTGACACATTTGAACACACCTAGAAAGAATGGTTAACTCTAAAATATGACACTGAAGGTGGACAGGAAAACTGAGTGGGTGGAAACAGGAAATTATGGGAAAGCAACCAGGAACAAAGGAATGTGGTTTTGTTTTTGAAAACTGGTTGATTTCTTTTTTGAGCCTTGACAAAAAATCAGGGAGGACATTTGTTTTTCTTTTTATGTGAACAGCATCAAAACTCCAATTGGAAAATCAATTTGCCCATCTGAGTAACTGTGCTTTTGGGAGGTGCTTCTGTTTGAACTTGAGTATGCTGGAAAAACTCATCATATCAGTTTCAATTAGAAAATGATGACCGATTAGATGAAATTCAAACTTCTCAATACTCCTTTTGATTGCCAGAATTTTCTTGTAAGTAGAGTGGTAATGAAGTTCTGCTGAAGAAAAAGCACCACTCTTGTATCCACAAATTCTGCGCTTTTGATTTGAATTTTCTTTCAAAAGAACTGCTCCCCAATATAGATTAGAAGCATCTGTCTAAAGGACTCTCTTCCCATCTGAAGGTATGGTTAATGGAGGAAGAGTTTTGGCTATGACTTTGAGGTCTTTTACAGCTTTGGTACAAATGGCTGACCAAGGATGAGGGATTTTCTTTAGTAGAGCTGAGAGAGGAGTTCGGTATTGGGCCAGGTTGGGAATAAAATCAGCCATATAGTTAACAATTCCAAGGAACTGTTGAACTTGTTTGACTGTGAGATTTTCATCTGAAAAATGGTCAAGTTGGGAGGCTATATGAGGCTGGAGGGTATATTGACTTTAGAGATATGCATCCCTAAAAAATCAATTTATGGTTGAGCAAGAAATATTTTTTTCTCTGAGAGCATGATACCATGGGTTTGAACTAGGGAATGAAAATTTTGTAGTAAGACAACATGAAACTCAATATCTGGGGAAAAAAAGTAGGATGTCATCAATGTAAACAAGGGCTGAGGATAGAATGTGAGCAAATACCCGAATCATGGCCTTTTGAAATAAGGATGGAGCTGTTTTCAATCCAAAAGGCATGACTGACCACTGGAAGTGGTGATCTGGAATGCAAAAATCAGTTTTGGGGCGATCATCTGGATGGATGCCCAACTGCCAAAAACCTGCTTTCAAGTCAAACTTTGAGAAAATTTGTGCTTTAGGCAAGTTTGCAAATAGAAAACTTCTCCGAGGAAGAGGAAATTTGTTATCCTGCAAAAAATGATTAAGAGGCTGGTAGTTGATAACCAAGCGGAGCTTTCCTCTTATCTGTTCTGTCCTTTTGTTTACATAAAATGCTTCACACGCCCACTGAGAGGTTGTGGGCTCAATTAAACCTTCTGATTGGAGTTGCTGAAGCTCTTGAAGAGCAAGCTGGTAATGTTCTAGGTTCATTCCATGATGGGTAGCTTTGGTGGGGTTGATATCTTCATTTTTCTTAAAGGGAAGAGAAATGAAGAAGTCTGAATTTTTTCAAAGAGGATTGGAACATTTGGTGAGGAACTGAGAATGAGATTCTGCATAAGAAATTTGGATTATGGCTTCTTTGATGGAGGAAAAAGTTTCTATAGAAAAGAGGTTGGGTTGAGTGGTTCAAGGTAACAGGTAATTTTTATATTTCAAGCCTTTTTTGAGCCAGGAGACTTTGCTGAGACTTTGAAGGATATCAAAGCCTATAAATCTTTTCCTGGGAGATCAGAACTATAGACTTGATATTTTATGGTGTATCCAGGGAAAAGTTGGATGACAATAGGCTTACTGATCAAAGTGATGACAAAAGTTTCTCCATTGGCTGCTGTAAAGGGTCTGAAACAGGACTGCCAGTAGGACCTGGGGAGAATTGCAGGGTTGAGGATGGAGGCTGCTGCACCAGTATCAAAGGAAGCGATGACTGGTATGGATTTCTCATATTTTCCAAGCAAGATTTTGACCTTGGCTAAAGGTTGAGCCAGCATGATGTTGGAGAACCCAATTGTTTGGACTTCATAGGGGAATGAGTCAGGGTCATCAGAAGAGTCACCTGATTCTGATGAATCGTCTGAATCATCAAAGGTAAATGCTAGGACCGCTTCATCTGTTACTTCATTGTCGATAGAAAAAAGGGATTCCACATCAGCATCTTCAAGATCATCATTAATAAGAGCCAAAGAGCTCACCAGTTTGTCCCTTACTGCTTTATTTGGACACTGTTTTGCATAGTGCCCTTTTTTCCCGCATATGTAGCAGCGATCAGACTTTCGTTGTCCTCTGAACTGATTCTTCTTGAAGAATTTCCATTTTTTCCGGCGTGAGAACTTGCCAGATTTTAGAAACTTTGAAAACTTGCCAGGAGGTCTGAACTTCCATTTTCTGAAAGTGTTTGGTCTTCCGATATGATGGTCGGCAAGTGCACTTCTTGTCTTTGCATTTTATAGATAGGTCAGGCCGGTCACATGCTTTGCCAAGAAGTTTTCCCTGTTCTTCAAGAGTTCTGAGAAATTTCTGGTGATTGTACAATTTTTCCAAGGCAATCAAAGAGTGCTGGTAAATACCACCAAGAGATGTTGCATTCAACGTCAATCCTTTTGTTTGAAGTAGCCGTGCTGTCTCATTTCCCAATGGTTCAGGAAGGGAATTGAGAAAAGCTTGCTTGAGGTTGACATCATCCATGCCGTTGAGAAGATAGAATTTCTGAGACATGCGGTCATAATGGATCTCTAAATCCTTTCTTTTGAATGAATAACACTTCATGCTGAGATATTCTTCTCGAACGAATTCTTTCGTATTATTATGGTCTCCAAGAAACTCAGTATGCAGAACTGAGATGAATTGATCAAGAGTTGGGAGTTGCTTAAGCTGCAGCTGTCGGTACTCACCAAGAGCTAAGTACCATTGACGTAGACGGCCAAGAAATTTTGCTGTACACTTAGTAATGACATCACTGAGTGTAGCGTTTGGGGAAAGCATAGCAGCTGTGCACCAAGCATGAATCTCATAAAGTTTATCCAACCATTTTGAGGGGGAAATAGTATCAAAAGAGAAACCTTGAGTATGGATGTTGGAATGTGAGAAGGAATCAAATGTTGGAATTTCAAGGGGTGTATCAAACTCAGGACCTTCTTCAATGATGGGATCTTCAACATGTTCCTCTGGGTTTTCAAGGTTCATCATGAAAACATGAGGAATTGGCATAGAGTTTGTGGATTCAGTATCTGAATCAAACTCAATAGTTGGTTCAGGAGATGTGGTTTCAGGTATAGTGGCTAAGGTATGTAGGAGGGTGGAGATTGAATTTTTAGCAGGGCTAGATGTTGGCTGGACCATTAACTGAGGCGACTTGGAATTTAGGTCTGATGGTTGACAAGAAGTGGAAGTAGTTGGGGCAGGTGTAAAGATGGAGGATGAAGACGGAATGGTTGAAGGTTGAATATGTTTTATCTGGGGCTTTGGGAAAGGAAGTTTTGGTGGAGATGGTCTTTTTGGTGGAGGAAGAAAAGCTGATGAGCTCCCAAAGATATTGGACTCACCAAATCCTGGAGTAGGATTTATAGGTAAAGGTTGAGATATTTGAGGATACCCAAACAAACTTTGTTGAGAGGAAGATGTGAACATGTCAAACAGGCTTTTTTGTTGAGAATTCTGCTGAGCTTGGAGAGAATGAAGCTGGTTCTTGAGATGCTTCATTTCAGCATCCTTTTGGTAAAAGGTTGCTGAAAATGCTTGGTTGGCATAGGCCATCTGGAGAAGTTCCTGGTGAACATTCTGAATTTTCTGCTGCAAATCTCTGATAAGAAGTTCCAAGGTTGATAACTTCTTATGAACAACATTCTCCAAATTTTGCTAGGAGTTAGCAATTCTTTGAAGAATTTTGTTTTGAGCCAGAGAATTTGCTGACTGCCAATTTATTGCTGCTTCTGCTGCTGAAACAGCTTTGGTACTACCATCAGGGAGAATGGTAATAGAGTCTGGAATTTTATGCCGATGGGTCGTTCTTTCTTGAGAATTATGAAATTCCAAAGGAGGAAAATCTGCTTCGGTCCAGGAAGAGGATGAGGTGAACATGAAACATCCACTGGGTTGACTCGAAGAACCATCATCAGATGGAGGTTGAGGAGAAGGTGGAGATTGACAAGGAGTGAGAGGTGGAGATGTGCATAGGGGACATGGATCATCATCAAAGTCCTCGTCATCTTCTAAAAGACTCTCCTCTAGACAGTCATCACAGTCATAGACATCAAAGTAACAATAACCTGTTTCTGGATTTTTGAAATAGTAGACTGGGAGACCACTGTGTTGAAAATATTGAATTGGAGGACCAGGTCTAGAACCATCGACAAACATGTCTATTCGCGAGGGAAAGATAACAGGATGGGTTGAAGATGAGGCAGAGGTTTCTTTTGGAAAAGTGATTTCCACGGTACCATCAGGTTTGGTGATGAAAAGTGGGTTGGATGATTGGACAGGAATGGGCTTGTTTTGATTTTTCTCATAAGCTGTAACCCAAGACTCTGGGAGAAGCTTGAGAAGCTCAGGACGGGAAATTTGATGTGGCACATGGACACATGAAGCTTGATGGGGTGCGTTAACAGTAAGGAAAGGGCTTCATCTGTGGAGGAAGGTAAGGACATGTCAAAAGCATGGTTTTGGAGACGGTAGGCCATTTGGTAGTGAAGAGTTGCTGCATATGTGGTGGAAATTTGGGACCCACCACCAATTTGAACTTGGACCTTCAAGGCGGATAGCAGATGAGGATCTGCTAATGGCATGTTGAAATTGGGGTAGAAGGTAAAAATCACAGTTCCAGCATTTAAAGTGGTTTGGACTGTAGCAATACATGCGTACTGATACTGTAAAAACGTGGTATCTACCAGAGCAAGTCTGGAAGTAACAGGTAAACCCTTTCTTCCATGGAAAGTGACGGCCAATCTAATGGCTCCAAAGTGAAGGTGGGTAAATCCTTGTTGTTGCCAAAGATGAGGCAAATCAACTGGGATTTCTAAAGGTAAAAGTTGTTCAGCCTCTGTTACTGTAATAAAACATTGATCAAATTTGGAGGCTTGGACATACTCTTTTACGAACGTTGGTCGTTTTGTGGAGAAAAGTTGGGTGACGGATTTCTTTACAGAGGTTTGGGGTTTAACAAAAGCATTATAGGGATTAAGGAAATGGAGATCAGTAAGAGGGACCTTACTATCATCAGGTAGGTATCCAAACTCATACAAGTATTCAAGATTAGAAGAGGATGCGGAGGAATTTCTACTGGTAGACGATCGTGAAGGAACAAGAGATGAGGTAGCAGAAGAGTAAGTAGAAAACAGATGATTCATCTTTAGATAAATCTGGGTTCTTCTTTTTCTTAGTACATCAAACCTTTTTCTTAAAGTGGAATATCATATGTTGCCGTCCGTCGCCAAACAACGGTGAGTTTTAAAAATGGTATCCACCCCCCACAAAATAATATTGACATCGTGATACTGACTGATAGGAGTTGGGGTTCGTCTGGTAATTGGAGTAATTTGAGGGAGGTCAGGTGTAATAAATGAAATAAGAAGTAGTTAGGAAGTCGTTAAGTAGTTAGTTAGGAAATGTCATGCTCTGTTATTTTCGGGTCATAGGTAAGGAGTTTGGGAGGGGAAAGTAGTTAGCTTAATCCAGAATCTTCTCTCTACTGTACTTCTCTTCAACTGTAACCTCTACCATTTCCGTAATTCTTGGGCAATTCATTCAATAAAACAAAGCATTAGTGTAGAATCTCTTGTGAATTTTTCATTTCTGGTTTCCTTAGTTTTATCACTGACCATTATCTTGTCGTGTACCGCAATCTAGAACCATGTTCATAATTAAGAGAAAAAAACCGTAATAACTGCAGTTTGATGAATAAAGATGCTCTCATTTGATGATTCTTTATGTACAAATTATTTAAAATAGAATCATCCATCAAGAAGCGCTTTTGATGACCCGAGCTGTTTATTTTGTCAGCTTAGATGCGTTTTTCTTTAAAATAAAAAATTGGGTCAATGCCAATCAAATTTTTTTTTTCCCGGGTCAATTCGATAAAGACTTGATTGAGTTTTTTTTGTTTGCAAACAAATATACGGTCAGAGTTTGTCCGTTTCTCGTGACTAATATGCTTTGTGACGGATGCAAATGTTTGATGGACCTATTTTTTATAGTTTGATAATAAACGGAGCCTACAAAATGAATTGCTCAGATCACCAAATATAAGACTGGTGTGCTTCATTTTGTATCGTTGAGACCACGCAAGGGATTATTACATGGGAGATTACCTTTTTTCCACTGTGATAGGTTTATTGTAAAAGTGAGAATTCTGCTCTCTCGTGATTATGAGATGCATTTGGAGATCCAAACCATTCCAATCATGCTTTATTGTAGATCTCTAAAATAGATGTTCCATGTTGAGTCTTCTAAATTAGATAGAGACTTCATCCAAAGATAGAGATGAATCTCTACATATAAAGGTATGTATAACACTTATTTTTCCTAAAAAAAGTATGTATAACTCTGATAAGTCAATCCGACAAACATAAAGCGAGTATCAATCAAACCGATCAAGAACACGTACAAAAGGCGACCAATGTTCAATGCTTCAATAAATATTACAGTAACAAAAGTTAAATTACATTTTGGAACAAAAGTTTTAAGTTTTAAGCATATAGTGAACGAGTTTTCTTCTCGTCTGTCTATATTCCAACAAAACAATCTCGCAGTGCTTGTGTTGAGAGGCCGAATGAGATGGGCAAAACAATCTAAACTTCAACTATCAGGTAAACTCGTATTCAACATATTCTATTCAGCCACTTATCACCAACCATTTCAAAAAATCTAGTGATAATACCCCGAAATAATCATAGTTGGGGAAGAAATTATTGGTAATGGTAAGAGCTTTGTATACTTGAACCCAGTTCGCGCTAGAATCCTGTTCACCCATGACAGAGGTCATTAAACTGCTGGAACAGAAACTCGAAATTTATCAAGGGACAAAATCAGAAAGTTACAAAGACTTCTAATTTCATATTGAACACAGAATGTACACCATATTACTAGGTTCACATACAATTTATATGCCCCAAATCCGACAATGTAGATGCCAATCTACACAAAATGTTCTTACTACCTTCTACTTATAAATTTTCTTCCTTTCTACTTGGGGGGTAGGGGTTATTCTAGCCTCCACAGAAATAGGGTGTGGAAGTCCAGCAACCTTCAAGTTCACATTACATCTCAAAATTGCGTTGTCTCCAGCAAACATAAGAACCAAGCCTTCTATGCCCCAAAATATGTGCAAGTGATCATCTACCCAATTGGCTGCTGATCGATAGGAGAACTTCGCAACACCCACTACTCCAACTTGATCCTGTGACACGGAAAAATAGGACAAATGGATTTCACTTATTTCATGAGAATAGATTACTTTTAAGACAAGAAACAGATTCACGTTTTTGCACCAAGCCAAACCAAACCAAACCGAGCCTTATGTCCCAATCACTTGGGGTCGGCTACATAAATCATTTCCCTCCATTGAGCTCAGTCAAGGGCCACTTGTTCACACAAACACGTTTTTGCACCAAGCCAATACGTTAAAATGACTTGGCGTTCATTAAACCATTAGAAGCAATTTGCAAAGGAAAAAAAGGCTCTAGACCAATCAAGGTCACTTATTGTCAGTTTCATAGAAAGATTTCCTGATTCGATTACTGATGTCCTTGCATTGGTAGACAATGACCTTGTTAGCCAGTTACTGCCAGATAACATCATAGTTATGTATCATGCAAGAATAGTTGCTAGAGTGCATTGTCGTCAAATCCAAATAGCCAAAGACTAGTCAATCTTTCTGCTATATCAGTAAGCGTAGAAGAAACCAAGACATCAAGCAGATGTAGAATACAACAAATTAGAAACTAACGCCGATTAAAAAAAAAATTAATTAGAAACTACCTTTGTCAGCAGGATAAATCTGGAGAACATGCATAAATTAGGCACGAAAGCTATAACAACCCCTCGGCGAACAAATTTTGACAAGCTTATGGACAAATGAAGCTTCATGTGTAGTATTGGGCTCCGGATCGACATAACTGTCCGGCATTGAGCCTCTCATCTCTTGGGCTTTCATCTGAGACTTTCTCAGCTTCTTCAAGATCTTATCCATGGAGGCAGATTTCTTTTTTTCCAATCGCATCTGAACATAAATTGTTGTTAGTAAAGGCTAAAGTCTCTGATGATACTACCTCAAAGTTTTGTCACCCTTCAAACTTCACATTAGGCATTCATGCTATTGCCTAAAAAGGACTACTTGTAGAAAATAGGAAACTATTAGAAGTAAACGAATCCTTCCAATTGAGGAAACCTTACTCCCTGAAACATGGATGTGTAAGGAACATCATTACAACATTTGACTGTATATTAGAATGACTGGAGCATATATTAACCTCGAGTTTCCGGACTGCTGCCTCAGCTTTTGCCTTTTGCAAGTTCTCCCATGCAGCGATCTTGGCTTCCTCTTTTTGGAGCCTGGGCAACAAATGTAACATCAAGTTAAGCTTTTACACCTATAATGCATTACATTGCTAGCAAAACCAAGCAGGACACTCTTCTGGACCAGCTAGTTGCCAAAAGGGTCTTAACTATCTTGATAAAGAGCTCTTATCCAACCCACTTACATGTTTCCTAATCTTTCTTCAAACACATGTTATCCAACCCACTTACGAATAACCTAGAGTCCATGTTATTGAGGGAAGAATGATTTAACCAATGCTAGGTCAGATGGGAAGAAGTACCTGTGCTCGGAGGAGATTGGGGGAAAATAAACAGACCCATTGGATCTGGTTGAAGAAATGGTTGTGACTAGAGGTGGCAATCCCAATCCATATTTTTTAACCCGCCCAAATCCGCCCACTTATAACCCAACCAAATCTGCCCATATTGTATAACGGGTTGAACCCATATAAACCCATATTTACATGGGTAGAAAATGAATTCAATATGGGCTAGAATTAAAAAACCAATTCCTTGCACAAGAGTTAACTACTGTGGAACTAAAAATCATCGCCTCCTATACTAGACCAAATCCGGTCTTCATTTTGACGATAAAAAACAAAGAAAGTCGGTGGTCACTATTCAATTCAATCTCTCTCTCTCACCTCCTATACAAGACCAAATTCGGTCTTCATTTTGACGATAAAAAAAAAAGAAAGTCAACTCTCTCTCTCTCAAAGACTTCTTATCTCCAAGACCAAACCCCTTGAGCTCCTCTCAACTGTCATAAGATAATAAGGCCAAGTTCTGCTAATGAGTTTTTGGGCTTTTTCCGTTTTGTCCTTATTCAACCTGTTTCACGTTTGTTCATTTTCCGACAAACTTTTTACCACTATTGAATTGCCTCAAATTGGAAAGTAAAAAATTATTTGTGTTTAGTTGAGAGTTTAGTTTAGTTTAGTTTTGGTAGTAGGTGGAGAGAGAAATAGAATAATAATTGAAGATAGGAGTAATGATTGGAGAGAGATAGAGAGAGATGTGAAAGTAATAATTGGAAAAATAGGGTAATGATTGGAGAAAGAAGTAGGGTAATGATTGAAAAACAAAACTAAAATGGCAAACGAACAAAGCCAATTATCTTGGATATTACAAAAAATATTAGGGTAAAAGTAAAAAAATCCAAGATAAAAAATATTTTTGAAAATATCCAAGATAAATCTCAAAAAGACATTTTTTTGAAATTATCCTGGATATTACAAAAAATATTAGGGTAAAAGTAAAAAAAAAAAAAAACCAATTCTCTCGTCGAGACGAATCAATAGGGGTAAAAAGTTTGTCGCAAAACGAACAAATGTGAAAAAAAAAATTAAATAAGGACAAAATGAAAAATGCCCAAAAATCCCGTAGCGGAACTTAGCCTGAAGTCAATGGTGAATTGACCAATTCACATTTCACCGATTCAAATAGTAACTGAAATGGGTTTTGTATGAGGAAAATATGCGTTGATCTGTTATAATGGCAAAAAATGTTATTGTTGTGTCATTGAAGTTATTTTTTTCCCTTCAAGATAAATAAATAAATTTTGTTTATATAATTACACTCTCTTTCACGATCGTCGTACTCTCTTTTTTTTATTTTTTATCCTTATTCATATGAATTTTTCTAATTATGTGGTTATTATTTTTCTTAGATTCAAGTTAGTCTAATTAGGAACCTGTACAATATAAATGTTATTATGTATGACGGGGAGGCTGTTCAAAAAAAAGAATTGATGTTAAAAAAAAAATTGTATGACGGGGAGAAAAAGGGGATAAAAGGAAGTAAAACGAAAAACGGGTCGGGTCAGGTTCGGGTATGACTTGATCCCTATTCGACCCAACCCGTTTCAACCCGCCTAATGTTGACCCATATTCGACCCACCCATATTCGACCCACGACCCATTTCAACCCGCCTATTTGCCATTTCTAGTTGTGATAGTCACCGGAGAAGAAGAGAGCTCTTGGGAGCAAAAATTTTCGGACTAGGGGTGGTGCGTGAGAGCTAAAAAAGCTCTCTATGTGATGTATGTGTCATTGATAAATTACTAATCCGTCGATTATGTCTCAAGAAACGTCTTCCTCTAATTTGGAGTTTCATGGAGCCTAAACGTTTGATTTTACAAGGCTTGTTTACTTGAAATCATGGAGAAAAGGGTAACTAATATGGTGGTTTTTCCCATGACCAAATGATTGGCAGGGCAGAGGGACAACACAGTTTTCAAACACAGCTAAAACATCTATGAAACGAGAGGTTCACGTGACCCCTAACACTATCCAACTTCGTCTCTCAAGGGCTCATTTGGCTCAATTTCTTATCTGCTTATTGCTTAAAGATAACCAACCAAGTGAATAAGTTTGTTTGGTGGGGGCTAGCATTGCTTAATTGCTCATTCAAGAAAATCAACATTTTTCCTTTACACAAGCAAAGTGGATACCGACCATTTTGCTTATTCTTGGTTCTCCAAATCTGTTATTCTTAGTTGCGTATTCTCTCAAATAAGCAACTAAGGCCATCCACAGTGGTATAACCAAAAGACAATTGTTGCTAAAGTTAACAATATTTGTGCAAAAAATGGCTCACAATGGTATAATCAAATTTAGCAACATCCTTAGAAATAATCAAATTTTGGGCTTTGGATAACCAAAACTAGCAACCTTTTTCAATAATCAAAATTTGTGAATCTCACACTACATAAGTTAACTAGTTCCAAAATTTTTATATACACGTATTTCAACTACTATTTTATTCTTCTCTTCTTCACTTGCTATCTTCTTCACTTCAACCACAAATTGTTTCTCTTTCTTTTCCTCCAAAAGTGAAGCTCATATTTCTCGATCATCTATAATTTAACTCATCGTTGCAGGATTAAGGTATTTTACTCTTCTTTTACGTTTCTATTTTAGGTTGCATTCTTATGAATTTAACTTAAACTTAACTTAAATCTGAAAATTGTCTTTATTTGAATTTTTTTCGCATTTTTTAGTTTTGAACCAAACTTTTATAGGTTATTAATTCGTTTCAACAAGAGGAATCGGGAAAAGTTTTTTTTTTTTTTTTACTTTTATCCAAGTATTTTGATAAATAATCACTTTTTAGCAAAAAAAAAATTGATTTTTTGGACTAAAAAGTGGTTATTCATTTTTTTGCTTCTCCTCCTATGGTTGAGTAAACAAAGAACCTTGCAAAAAAAAAGAGGAAGAACCTTGTATTCTTTTCCAAATTTAAGAACACATCTATTTTTTTTTTTTGAAAGATTAAGAGAGTGGTGGATTTGTGATATAGGCTATAGGAATAAGAAGGAAAAAAAAAATCGGTGTTGCTTTGATAGATAACTCTAGGAAGAACACCATATATTCGATATATTTTTGCCAAAAAAAAAACGTAATGAAGGGAAGTGAATTGAGGGAAACAAAAGGGGAGAGAGAGATTGTGTGAAATTGTAGTTGACCCCTTATTTTGGTTATGGACTAGAAGTGACCATTGTGAACCTCAACATTGTTAAGCTTAGTAATCTCTTAAGTGAATAATCAAAAGCTGATGTGTCAACTTTTGGTTATCTATTTTTGATTATACCACTGTGGATGGCCTAAGCACTTGGTAATTTCATTGATGAGAATGCAAAGCAATAAAACATACTTAGATATGTCCCTTGTTGCCTTCGAAATATCCCAAGTCGAAGTTAAGTCCTCAACAACTGGCGATTCGTTCTGCTTTGTTCTCACTCCATGTTTTCCGGACTGCCTTGTAACTGTGACTCTTTTGTCCACCTGGACATCCCTGATTTCCAATTTAGCGGAGTGGTTGCTGTAAGGCTCCAAAACGGGCAGGATCGATGGAGGAGAAGTAGAGAATGATAACCTATCCTTGGGTGATGTGGCTGAGGAGTGTGTGCTATCCGCAGGACTCATCTGTGTCGCCATATCCCGACGCAAAACACGAGAAACCGTGGTTTCTGCGTCTTTGGTGCCATCAAGCTTCTCATCTACATTTGATCCAACAGTGACAAGCATTATAAAGGAACATATTTAGAATTTTTTATCATTAAAAAACTAGAACCTAAGTCACACCAACACGGACATGTGACACAACATCGATACTTTGACACAATAACCGAAAAAATGGAAGAAAGTATGTTGGGGCACGTTAAAATAACCTACTTTATGTGATTCTATTATGGGCCTGAGTGTTTAAAGAAAGGTAATGAGAAACGAAAAAAAAGAGGTTCTAATTATTGTGAAATACCATAAATGCCTTCCTTCAAAGTTGCCATTACATCATGCACAAAGGCATTATCATCCTCGTGTTGTTATCTATCAACAATTATCTATTACACAAAAAGAATGATTCCCTAAGCTTTAACTTGATTCTTCTTATTCATTTTAACACTCTTAACAAGTCCAACGAGTGTCTTGATTGTGTTCTAAAGTGTACCCCAAGTGTCTAGTGAACAACATTGAAAAAACATTCGGAATGCTTCTAATTTGAGTGTCAGAAACATGTCCCAAGAGCTTGCAATAAGTGTCAGTGTTCAACACCGGTGCGTGACCATCGTCGAGGTGTCTGTGGGGTCAAAGGTTCCCCAAGGCAAGGTGTCCGTGCTTCATAAACTAGAAACATCATCCATTTCGCTGATATAGGCTTAAAATGTTACTATAGTAATTGGTGTTATGGGTGCCATCAAAATTAGCTATCATTCATCATGACAACTCCCTTGAGCACATGCCTTTTAAGAATACAACGGCAATCTTTCTCCTTTTTTCTTTCCCTTAAATTTAGTGATCATGGCGGCATGTGCAGGAATATATCAGCCAAAATAAATTAGCCTAATCAGAAAATGGCCTAAATACCACCACTATTAGTTTGCTAGCCTGCACAACACATAGCCACCTCGAGCCACTGAGCCCAAATACTAATACAGAAGATACTGTTTCAATATGTATGTGTCTATTTGTGTTTGTGTGTTTGCACATATTTTTGCTAACACAACATACTTGTACACAAATGTTACACGTACTAACTCCAGCCATTTTACGGTCAACAATAATTTTCACTATTTCCACCTCATCTTTCCTCTTCCCCCACCCCCTCACTAGCCAACGACATTACCATAACATCTTTAGAAACCACCATCAACCCCCTCACCTCCGTCCAAACCTGCTCCAGAACCAGTACCGGGTATCTCTCAACAAAAATCTCAAGTACTCTGGCAATAGGAGCGTAGGGAACGTTGATCTCACATAGATCTGAGAGATGCTACGATCTTACATTACAAACCCCCATTTCCTTATCTTCCCACGGTATCCCACCATTTACGGATCACGACCTGAAATTGAACTCCAATAAGTAGACTACTTTGTTGAAGAGCAAAATCATCATTTTCAGGTTTTCTTGATATCCACTTAAAGAATGATCTCAAGTACAACTCTGGTCACCACTCTTGCCCTCCACACTCCTCTATTTATGTCACTCTTTCGTTTTGTTTTTTTTAAGGAGGATCATCTTTGAGAAGTGAATTTACATGGATTCGATGTTGAAAGAGGCATGTATTTAACGGTTTTCTCCAATTTTTCCATCCCTCTGTAAATAACTCTCAAATAGCTCGAAGGAAGATCTTGAAGGCATTTTATTAGTTGAGTGGTCTTTAAACCCTTTTTCTTTACTGTGGTGTGGCTGAATGTAGAGCAGTCCACCCTTACAGCCTTTGATCAGTAGATTATTTATAACTTTGGAAGATGGTCAAGGGTTCTTAAACCAAGCCAATGCACTAGATGCACATGTAGTTGGCCCAAAATAGCTGGACAAAAGTGGGCCAAGAAATATTGAATGGTGATGTGGGCTTCCATTATTTATATCGTTCCATATTTGAAAAAACCAAATTTCATTGCAATAACCGCACCAAGTCATCACATTCGACCACCTCTAACAATTTATGATTCCATGTTGTCTGGACCGGTGTACTTGCTAGGCTTAGCTCAAATTTGAATTCATAAGAATCAAGACCAACTCGGTTAGCCCAGTTGGCCACCATTGTACACTTCAAAATCGGACGCCGGGGGGTCAAATCTTGCCAAAAGCAAAGCTTGATTATTTCTTCCCCTCAATGGGGGTTCTTTGCTCCATGACCGTGTTTTCATTTGATGCTAGCCTAACCTCCAACTCGAGTTAAACTGTACTGCTTCAATCAAGAATCCAGCTATTTCTTTATGTTAGTGATTAACTATAAAACACCCACAATTTGAAACTCCTCCTGCCTCTCAATTATTCCCGGGTTGGGGTTACCCATTACTTATTTGTCCCCTTAATGGGGCTATCAGTTGGGCGTAGTGCGGTTATGTTATGTCTAGCTTGATGTAATTCATATAATATTATTTATCCTATCACTTGTAATCAAGAAATTTTTTTTATAAGAATCAAGAATAGCTTGGACAAGTTTAAAACTCTCTAATGTTTTGTGACGGCTAAAATGCATTATATCCATGAGAATGGTGGCAAGATTAGCATGGCACTGTTCTATACTAGATTGTCACTCTGAATCAATCTTTCTGTATTGATGTAACGGACTTCAAAGTTTTCATAGAAGGAAAATCGTCAAGTATGTCAATGTGTGAGTCATTCAGCTACTTGATTCCAGATATTAAATTGCAGGTTAAAAACTGCTGGAAATTCGAAAGGTAATGAAAAGACATGATACCTCGAGAGCTAGGCGATGAAGACTCAGTTAGTGTATCCGACCATCCAAGTAGACTAGCTGTTTGACCCATAGCAGTCACAGTATGCACTAAACTAGATTGCACCACATTGTGACCACCATATTGAATGGACACGCCATCTGGTACAAGCACACCAGTTGTAAATGGTGACCCCGCCATGAAATCTCTAACACTTCCCCCTTGCAGCACCTGCGGGGCAGGGGAATAGTTGGAAAAGGAATCAACACCCGGACCTCCAATTGGACCGCTCTTTGACTTGGGCCGTCTCTGAGGTTGCTGAGGTAAAGGCCTGCTAACACCCAACCCTGAAACTGGGCTAGTAATCCACCTCTCTGCATCATCCCATTTGGATGGTAAAGTCCTTCCGCTGTTGAATGGCATCAATGCGACAGCATTTATTTGCCTCCGGCTGCTGTTTGATGGTAATGGAACTCTTTCTGAATTCCATCCCTTTTGAATACCACCCACATTTCCATCGTGGTAATCCGGTGTTCCTGGGCTCGAATAAATACCCGTATTGCGGGAAATCAAAGAATGTTTCTTCATGCCTCTCAGTTGTGGCGGAGAGGTCATATTGCCAACTGCATTGCCCTGATGTGGTGAAGCCAGTTGTCCCCTGGGGAAGATTAGATTTTCTCAGAAGAAAATTGACCTTTGAGTGCTTGAAAGAATGCAGTTATCTAAATGTTGATGGTTCTGTTACTTTGCTTATTTGTTATATCTTTCTGGGTAGGGCTGCAAACGAGCCGAGCTTTTACAATGTTCACTGAGACACACTAACACCACAACATCAAATTATCTATCTATCTTTGATTGCTGCTTATAAAAGTAGCTGTTTAGAATTCTTTTCGAAAAAAAGAACACTCATTTTCATATCATTTTCAATTTTTTCTTAAGAGAAATTAGTCTCGAATATAAGGAAAATACCTCTTAGAAATGGGATTCTTCAATGAAAAATGGAAATTTAAATGTCAAAATCCTAGGTAACTGGCTCTAAACAAACATAACTCTTTATGCCAAGATTTAACCCTAGGAAATGGCTTTTACTTTTAGCATTTTCTCTGCACTATACCCATAAGTATATACTAACTAATTACACTAGTGGGCGACAATATAAAGCGGCAACTGGGATGCGTGTGGATCTGGACCACTCAAAACGCTTGTTAAAAAGGTCAGGTCCGGCAAAAAAGTACCAAATCAAAATCAACCTCTCAAATTGCAACAAACTCGACAAACTTTACACCAAATCGCTCCGAACCCACAACCATAAGTTTATGAGCCAGCAAATAAAAACAAAAAGTTGAGCTTTCGCAACCATACCTAAGCTCCGATGAACAGTTGACTCTCAGGCTCAAAACCCAGTTTGTCTTCCAGCACAAAGTAGATTATACGCAAACATATACGTACAGTTTTTATATGTGTGGAACTCGGGGCAGAGAGAATGATAAACAAGCAAGAAAGGGCCAGTGCTTCTCTAGTTAATTTTATTTACTGGGAAAATGGATTTGGATACGGAATGTTGGACGGAATGCCCGAATGAGATTTTTTAAAAGGGGAATACATAGAGATATGCGGAGGTCAGGATTTTCTTTTGTCCAGAGCCAGAGGGGATTGGATTTGCCAAGAAACTGAAGGACTGTTATAGTATTTTGTCTCTGTCTAAATAAGCAGACCATGTGATACTCCGCTGGGTCAAGGACGGCGACTTCTTGTTGGGTCCCGACTGTTCCCATTACAATTCGCATGCTATTCCTTCATTTCCGTTTTTTTTTTTTTTTGGAAAATGTTAACCTCAACTTTAAGGACGGGGATAATGGATAAAAGGGGCATCGATATGCGGAAAAATATATATTATTGAATATCTGTGTGTAAATGTATTAATATCTGTTAAATATATTTTAATATCCAAATTCATTTGGCCTTTTTTGTATATTATCGCACGACTAGCTATCTTCTTTTTTAAGCCATGAGGCACTGGGTGTGGCCCCCGCTCTCAACTAGGACTTGGAAGAGCTGGTGAATTTGAACCTAATGGAGAGGCTTGAAATTAGGGAAAATGGCAGCCAATGACGTATTTTGATAAATAATATCCATCAATAACATTTTCAGCATTAATAAATGTTCTTAGCATGTCCTTAACGAGTATTAATTATCAAAACACGTCATGAGCCGTCATTTTCCCTTGAAATTGCATTCACTGTGTTTGATTTGCAATATTGAGATTTACAGTATTTCTGAGATAATTTTTTTTTTATAGATTTGCGTATTTTTTCGTCTTTAGTAATTTTTTTAACATTTTGACAAATTCTTTTACTTTTTGAATAGAGGTACGCCTTATACATCCAAAAAGTATAAAATAAGTAAAACATTTGACAAAAAATCACTAAAGATAAAAAAAAAAATACGGATGACGAAAATGTCAAAAATTTTGGAGAGACTATTTATTTTTAAAAGGAGAACCAAACAAAGTGAATATCTTCCCCTGAATCAGGGATGACATGTTTTGTCAGATCTGGCTCATTATTGGTCCATCAGTTTCTATCCTCTTTCTTAATTAGTGATGGAGGTAGTAACGATCAAGTGAGGTTACTTGACTGCATTTAATTATTTGAAGATTCAATTATTGCTTGAGGTTTGTAGATTGTTAATGATTTGACCCCGTTAAAATTGATATTGCCCTAAGTACTTCATCTATAAGGTATATAAGATTGCCCCTAACATTTTCATTGATTAACAAAAGAAGAAAACGTTTATTATGCAAATCGTGAGAAACACTTTTGCACGTGAATATAAATTAAATGGACAATCTCTTATATTTATTTGTTAAAAAAGACATCTTAATATTTTTTGCATATCAAATGACCCTTCCATATATCGTTTATAACAGGAAATTCAATCTCAAACATCTTTTCTACTGCTTACTCAACAAATTAAATAAGTTGAAAAAATAACTACCAATATCCTTGCATTCTATAGTCAAAAACAAACAAACAAACAAACAAAAAGCAAAAACACAGTTGTATGCTCCAATTGGTTGATTGGATAGCAAAATAGGAATTCTAACATTTTTCAAGATTGATCATCCATCAAAATAGAGCAATTTTGTGAGAGGGTTTTGTTTGGAAGCAATTTTATTTTGTCCGCTCAGCAGTTCATGAGAAAATGAAATTTTGGACATGAGGTGTCCCCCGTAAGAGGCGCTTGGTGAGAATCTGACACACGAAAAAAAATTCAAAGGTTAGGGGGCCTTGGTCCCATTGAGCCAGGGTTGTACCTCTACCCTTGGTTAAATACAAGAGTCCTTTAAATTGGTGTGTGTGTGTGTGTGTGTGTTTTGTGTGTGGTTAGGAACCTTCCCTCGGGTTTATACAATTGGACTGTCCTCCCCCCGTCAACCTTTTCGTCTGACATCACTTAACGGAGCACATGAATTTACATTAATACCCTTCTTTGACCCCCCTTAAGTTTCCTAACAATAACAGATACCTCCTCTAGGGCTTGTTTGGATAGGAGCTACCGAAGGAATATTAGCAATACCCCCTTCTAAGACCGTGGGCCCATGGTTTGGGAACACATTTTGCCAGGGGTATTAGCTACGTCCCGGATTCTCTTGTACCCCCTAATACCCCCGGCAGTGGAATTATTTATGGGAAGATTCTGGGGTGTTATTATATAATACCTCCCTCTCTTTCATTTCAACTATAAAACAACCTTATCCCTTCATTTTATCTCTCATCTAAATCAAGTACTATTTAATCACCACGTCACATCAATGTAGGCCCACCCTTCTAACATAATACCCACTTTTATCTTATCCCCCTTCATAACTAATACTCTAAATCCTTATCATGCATCCAAACGGGCCCCTAGGGTCTCCGCACCTCGCTCTCTTTACACATACACAATTCTATTGAAAATCTCATGTCCTTTCTATTCTCATTCTTAATCAAGGAGAGAGGTAATAAGTTTAATAACTATCAAGGTGACTTGACCCCTTCAATTATTAAAAATCCTATTGTATTAAAGCTTTTATAGGTTGTTAGTGATTTGACCCATTGAAAGTGATATTTGCCTTACTTCATCTAAGTATTAGATTGCCCCAAACACGTACAAAAATAGAATATGTTAGATATGCAGTTCGTGAAAAACACTTTCGCACGTGAACATTAATCCATTGATGAATGATAGCTTACATGTCTACGATGAAAAAGACATCTTATGCTGGTTGCAAAATAAATGACCTTGGAATTTATCTATCCTTTCTCAAATACAAAAAGTCGTCGAGCCTGTTTTTAAAACAATATGCATGATTCATATTTATTCAATTATACAAAATATATAACAATTATTAGACAAAAATGCCGTCATAAGTTAGGATTTGTGTAAAAATATCCATCCAGGGGCAAAATTGAATAAGTTAACAAAAGTACAATCTAACCATTATGTTTTCTTAAAAATTAATGGTTGTTTTTTTAATGAGGACCCAACAAAATTGAACGGAATGAGTATTTTTTTCAATAGTTTTATCACCACTTACGTTTCACACACAGTTTTGCACACATAGCCGGGGACAAACACAAAAGAGGACACGTGCCATACTCGAAATTAAAATATTTTAAAAATATTTTTGTATAAATTTGCATAATTATGAAAGTGTACTAGTATATAAATATACACACTTATATATATATATATATATAATTATTGTTTATATATATATCAAAAATACACATATAAAATTAGTTTTATGCCTGAATTTCATCATATGGTACATTTATATTTGTTGTTTTATGAGCTGTTTGTCTATTTAGAGCTATTGTTTATTGATTCTCTTTATTTTTAACCGTCTGGGAGAAATATTGTAAAATAAAATCATTAACAAAACTAACTCGATTATTCTAAAATTTGTTGATGTTCATTTGAAACATATTTTAAATTTTTTGTCTAAGATTTTGTGCTCATTTTTACCTACTTTAATTTAAAATACGCGTTATAAACTTTTGTAATTAGTACTGCATGCCTTAATTTTGTACGATTTTACTGTCATTGACTAAAAAAAATGAACTTTTGCAATTATGCTTAATAGGTGCCCCCACTAGGCTATATTTCTGGATCCGTCTCTGCACATACTCATATTCATGTCACACACATTGCCCAGCCAATGTATGTGGAACAACCACATAAATTTGAGTGCATGTGCGCGTGTATGTAAAGTTTTTCACATACAGTTTTGCACTCATACTTATATCACATTCATGCCATAAGTGTGTTGTTTTTATATGAGTTGTATTTTCTTTTATCAAACTCTACGTTATCAGAACAAAGTTTCTAATTTGCTCCTGAAACACCCATAATCGAAAAAGGCATAATTCAAAATAAAAATGGGCTCCCAAACACCTCCAAAATGGGATTAGAACATTGAGCATATTTTTCTGTCTAGTACCCATATACGAGATTATATAATACCACTCAAGATTTGGTGGTGCTGCCTCCTTCTCACAAAATTAGTCTACTACGGGAAGAAGTCTTATAGAGTAGTTTTTAAAATTTTTGGACACAAATTTCAAAAACTAATTGAGATCTTTAACGTGCTGTTAATAATTAAAAAATATGCACGTATATATGTACTTTATTTCTCAATTAAAAAATTAATGTCTTTCATATTGAGCAAACTTTTTGGGATAGTTGCAGCATTTAGTTTGAGCCTTGAGCAATATGTCTTATTCTCCAATGGTATAACAAGTAATTATTCACCAATATTTTTTTTATCAATGGCACATTTCGTATATTTCAAAGCCCGAAGGCAAAAATTACATCCAGAAATCAAGAGTGAACCAAAATCTAAGATTATTCACCATTTATTGTTGAAAAACCCACATGTCCCTTTATCCTCGTTCTTAATTGAGGATCGAGGGAGCTAGGTAGTAACGATCAAGTGAGGCGACTTTGCCCCGGCCATTCAATTATTTAAGATCCTATCAATTGCTAGTAGTTTGTAGGTTGTTAGTGAATTGACCCTATTGAAATTGATATTGCCTTACTTGCTTAACCCAAAACATTTCCATTGAATACAAAAGAAGTTACGTTTAAATAAAGGGGTGTAAACGAGCCGAATCGAGGCGAACTCCACTACATTCGGGATCAGTTCAGTAAGGTATAAGTTAGGCTCAAGTTCAGCTCGGGTTTGATTTGAGCCAAAATAATTAAGTTCAAGTTCAGCTCGTAAAAAAAACCTCAAGGCTCGGGCTCGGCTCATTAGGGCTTGTTAAACTCAAACGAGCCCAACCAAGCCAAATTTGGGCTCGATTTTTTTTCCCAAGAACCAGATCAATATACCCTAACAGATCACAAGAAAGGAAACAAAAAAAACCCCACCAAAAATATGGCATAATGCTTTTGCTCCAACAACAATATACCTGAACTTAAGGAAAGGGGGCAGGGGGAATCAACCGAGAACATGACCAAAAATCTGCCATCACATGCTTAATGTTTCATTCCAACAAAATCGAGTAAAAAAACCGAAAAATATGTTAACCAGTTGGATAAAATAGAGTACAGAAGTTGATTTTGCAAAGATAGATCGAGTAACAAAACTGAAAAAAAATGTTTACAAGTTGGAATCGAGTAAAGAAGAAGAAGAAGAGGAGGAGGAGGAGATAGAGGTGAGTCGGTCACAGAGAGAAAGAGGCGACGTGAAGGATGCGGGGAGTGACCAGTGTGGACCGAAGGAGGCGGTGTGGAGGAGGGGAGGCGGTGGGTGTAACACTAAAAGCTGATTGAATCGAACACCTACACATATCGGATAGAGCTGATTTCTTGCAGGCCTGCTCATTTTTTTTTAAAATTATTGAACAGCTAGGATCATTTGTGCGAGATCCAAAGTAGGCCCCGTATGCACGTCAGACCCCATCGATCCTCGTAGGATTATCGATAGGTAAATATTTTGTTCGTTTGAGGATTTTGAGGAGATTTTTGAAAGTAATGAGTGAAAGAGAGAGATAAAATATTTTGTTAAAGACCGCGCCCAGAAATTTGAATCTCCCAAACAAACATAACAGTATATGGAGAAAGATATGACCATAGCAATATGGGCCCGTTTGGATGCGGAATTAAGTTTGGAGGTATTATGTAAGAAGGGGGGATTGGATAGTAGGGGGTATTGGTTAATAAAGAATGGCCCACGTTGATGTGATGTTTATGGAGGGGGTATTAAATAGTACTTGTTTTGGATGGAAGATTAATTGGAGGTATAAGGAAGGGGGATTGATGTAAAAAGTTGTTAAATGACTTTTTTGCCCTTATGCAGTGTTTTATAACAAAATTTGTTAGTTTTATTATAATTAGAATAAATATGTGCTTTTTTGAGCCGCAGTGGACAGAAAAAAAAAATAACAAAGAAAAAAGTGCAAAGCCGCAAGGGACGGAAAAAAAAAAAGTGCAAGGCTTCATTTGGGGAAAGCATAAAAAAAAATCTAAGTGTTCCGAATTTTAATCCTTTTGAATGGGTGAGAAGATTTTATTTTTTTGATCATTTAATTTTAAAGGGTCATAATTAAATTTTGACTCTAGTACTCTCGTTGGTTAGTCCTAAGATATTTGGTTGTAGGACTTTCTTATGGCTAATTAACGAGAGTCCTAGAGTCAAAATTTAACTATGACCATTTATGATAAAATGATCAGAAAACTAAAATCTTTCTATTGGTTCAAACGGATTGAAATTTGGAGCACTTAATTTTTTAACCATATTTTTTAATATATAAACTGCAGTTGAAAAATTAAGTGTTCCAAATTTCAATCCGTTTGAATGGGTGAGAAGATTTTATTTTTTTGATCATTTAATTCTAAAGGATCATAATTAAATTTTGACTCTAGAGATCTCGTTGGTTAGCCCTAAGAGATATTTGGTTCTACGATTTTTTTAGGGCTAATCAACAGAGCCCTAAAAAATTTAATTATGGCCCTTTAGAATTAAATGATCAGAAAAATAAAATCTTCTCACCCATTCAAACGGATTGAAATTTGGAACACTTAATTTTTTTGCTTTTGCTTAATGGGTACGTGGGGTTGGGGTTGGGAAGAAGAATTACAAGGGTTTAATCGTCCGAGATGAAGGAGATTAGGGGACTCCACAATAACAGGTGGAACCCTGCCCATGGCTAACACCCCCTCAGGGGGTATTAGGAGGTGTTGTGGAAGCCGGCCCAAAGGGAATACCCTTCCAAAATTGACTGCCAAACGGGGTCTTGAGGTGGAGCCCAGGTACTAAGAGGGGTATATCACAATACCCTTTCACAACACCCCGTCCAAACAGGCCCATAGCATACCGTTAGTGACGCTAGCTCTTATAACAGAAATTGTTTGACAAAGCAACAACCGTACGTATAGGCCTAGCTGGATGGACATGCATGGATGGACATGCAATTAGGTAGTACAGTAGTTTATTTTGGCTGAGCACAGGGAAAAAAGTGTGGAGGTACTAGTACTAGTTACTAGGCCTGTGCAAAAAAACCCGTTACTTGACTCGATCCGAAGGGTCTCAGGCGTGGTCGAACATGTGGTTCACTGATTCGGTCAAATACGGGTTTACTTTCTATTAAAACTCAGATTTCGATTCGGGGTTCAGGGTGATATGTTTCTTACCCGACCCAACGTAAAAAATCGGGCTCGCGGACGGTTCTTACCCTTTATTCGTTTTGGATTTGGGGCCTAAGATAATGTTATCCGACATGTCGGGTCGAATTCGGGTTCAGAGTCAAACCCGACCCGTGCACACCCCTACTAGTTACTGTGAAAGGGACTACTTTTGACGATTCATTTTTCTTCTCTTTAAATCGCAAATGCTAGGGTCCTGAAACGAGGGGTACTGAAAATGTACACATGACATGTGGTGTCATTTTAAAATTTCATACAAATAATTCGAACCATTTATTAATTTTAAAATAATTTTCAACTAACTCTTAAAAAATTCAGCTCAATTGAATAAGTGGTTGATCCAATGTTCGAATTTTTCATTCAAAATTTAGGATCTTAAATTCCATTAACAAAAATTATTTTAAAATAAAATTATCGATAAAATTATTTTAAAATTAATGAACGGTTTGATTATTCATGTGAGACTCAAAAGTGAACCCCACGTGCCTTCTGTACATTTTCGATATCCCAAGTTTCGATACTCATAGCCGGGACTCCTTGAAAAATTCCAAATTTTGTCATAGAATTCAAGTTGTGAAAAATTTATCCTAATATTTTCAGGGGTATTAATTTTTTTACACGCTATTTTTTGTCACTTACGTTTTTTGGGTTTATTCATATAAAATTACTAAACTAACCTCTTGTCTTTTGGGAAAGTTAGTCATAAGTACGATAAAATAGTTTTTATTTAGGGAAGAACGCCATCAAAATAAGTAGTTTTCAGTAGAGGTCCTTCTACTTTTGAGTTATTGAGTCACAAGGACAAAACATATTTTCACCAAAAAAACTACCCTAGGGTAGATTACTCTATAATTTAGGTATTTTTATAGGATTTTAGGGTACACTTTCTTATTTTAGGGTTATAATGGTTTAGGTACTTTTATTGAGTATCCTAGGATTTAGATACTTGCATAGGGTACTGTCACGCCCTCGATTTTCAACATAATTAAGTAATACATTTTAAATAAAGAGCCTTGCCTATCATACATATTACCCAAAAAGGTTTCCACCTGTCTTAAATTGCAAATCAAATCCCCACGATCAAAGGTTTACAACTTTGGCGCTTTGGCCCCAAAAATACATAAGCGCAAGTACGATCCTGTTTAGAATAATACAAACGTTTAGTCAAAAGGATTAAGATAATAAGTTACAATTACATCTCTGTCAAAATAAAGTTAATACGAAGATGTTAAGTAACTACGAGAGATTAACTTCCAAAAAAATCTTTCATTCCCAAGCATATATAGCATGCGAGCTATTATCCAGCATTTTGTCTTGAAAAGAAAGATTAGGTTGAGCTACACTAGCCCAGTAGGAAAACCTTTACCAGTTCTATATGTAAACATGATGAAATGTGCATGAGAAATGAAGGTAAGAGGTACAGCTCAAACAATGGAAACAAGTGATTTAAGGATATTCCCAACGTTCAACACGATGATTCTATCACATGCATATAGCTTGAAATGTCACTAAGTTCACTCAATGTCAAACGACTCAATAACCTCGATACGATTCCCCATTTCCCAAAATCCCCTCCATCAGTATTTCCACCCCTTGCGTTACCGGATAACACCACGAGGATTACCGTGTTACCACCCCTTGCGTCACAGTGATCCCTACAACTCGGGTCACCGTATTACCACCCCTTGCGTTACGAGACCGTCTAAGTCTTCGTATTACCACCCCTTGCGTTACGAGACTTCCTAAATCAATTCCCGACACAAACGACCATTCCCTTACTCGATATACAAGCTATAACCTTCCCAAAACCACAATCAAACATGAAATATGTTACGACACGCCAACCATATCATAAATATGTCACAAACGTTCATAAACATTCGACCGATCAATAATATGCAAATTAACAAGTTTTAATCAATTAAGCCTTTATCATTTCTTACTAACGGAAGGCCTAAGGATCACGAATAACATCAATTAATCATAGGACGTCAATTAGATAAGCAAAAGATAGGCTAGAAGGTATCCAAAAGGGTTTAGAATCGATTGGGTTGAAACGATCGAAGAAAACACAAATAGCATCAAAGCTGTCCAGAACAACAAGGGGTATTGATACCTCGAAATCAGGTATCAATACCTGGTCAGCGGGAAATCCAGAGAAGGATGGGGTATTGATACCCCAAATTTGGGTATCAATACCCCGCTGTTTCGAGGCGATTTTCTGCAGTTTTGACAGACATTCAAAGCACCAAAAAGGGACGATCCAAGCACGATTTCTACACCATTTCAACATATATACACACAAAAGAGGCAAAGAAGTCCCTACCTCAAGACAATAACAAAGATCTTCGAAATTCGAACAAGCCCTAGCTTTCTCGAGCTCCCAATCTTCGATTCAAACTTCAAAACACGATTGGAAGGTCGGAGGGTGGTCAATCCTTGAAGGTTTTGCAAGATTGAGTGAGGTTTTGAGTGGGAGGAGAGGAGAGAATGAGAGGGACGGTGGAGAGAGGGAGGGGGACTGTAGAGAGAGATGAGGAGATGGGAAAATGTTCTCCCACACCACACACACACCCCTCATATACACATATATCATTTAAACCACACATTCACCCCTCAATTCTAAATTTTTCACTTTAGTCTCCAATTCAATAAATCACCTAATAAACCATATTCTTCCAACTAGTCATTTAATAAATATTTCAAACATTTAAAATTATTCGGGTCTCTACAATCTATCCTCCTTAAAGAAATTTCGTCCCGAAATTTTCAATTCAAGTCAAACAAGATCATGCATCAAGAAATCAAGCTCATATCACCACACATATTTCCAAACAACAAGTCAATGATTGTAAGGTTCGAAATTTTTAGACTCACATTGGTTAACTCGGAAACAAGTGCGGGTACTTCTCTCTTACTTCGTCTTCCCTTTCCCACGTCGACTCTTCTTTCCCTAGATTACTCCATAGAACTCGCACTAACGGTATGGTCTTCCTTCTCAAAACTTGCTCACGCGAATCTAGGATACGTATCGGCTCCTCCCCATAAGATGCATCGGCTTCCAACTCTAGTTCGGACCACTCTAGAATGTGTGACGGATCCAGCTCGTACTTTCGTAACATAGACACGTGGAACACATCGTGAACGTTCGATAATCTGGGTGGTAATGCCAATCGATACGCGACTTCCCCGATCTTCTCGATAATGTCAAACGGTCCGATATAACACGGTGAAAGCTTACCCCTTTGCCCAAAACGAGATAGCCCCCAGCGTGGCGACACCTTAAGGAACACGTGATCCCCCACTTCAAATGATAACGGCTGGCGACGACGATCGGCGTAACTTTTTTGCCTACTCTGCGCGGTTAACAACCGTTGACGAATCGTTTTGACTTGGTCGGTGGTTCTCTTTTGTGCTTCTAAAAGGCGTTGACGGATCGCTTTCATACTCTCGGAGGTTTCTTTGATCAAATCCGGCCCAACTAACGTAGCCTCGCCCAACTCGGTCCAACAAATGGGTGATCGACACGGCCTCCCATACAAGGCTTCATACGGCGCCATCTCAATACTAGATTGGTAGCTATTATTGTACGCGAATTCGACTAACGGTAGGTGATCTTCCCAACTGCCCCGAAAGTCCATAACGTAAGCCCGAAGCATATCTTCTAGAATCTGAATTGTTCTCTCAGATTGCCCATCCGTTTGAGGGTGATACGCGGTACTAAATAAAAGATTGGTGCCAAGAGCGGCCTGCAGACTCTGCCAAAAGCGCGCGGTAAACCTTGGATCTCGATCCGACACGATAGAAACTGGTATCCCGTGAAGATGGATAATCTCGCGGATGTACAAACGACTAAGCGTATCAATCGAATCGGTAAGAAATGTGCTGACATAGTCAATCGATCGACTATCACCCAAATGGCGTCGTGCCCCCTCGGCGATCTCGGTAAACCGGTAATGAAATCCATTGTCACATTCTCCCACTTCCACTCGGCTACTGGCAATGGTTGCAACTCCCCCGCAGGTCGTTGATGCTCGGCTTTGACTTGTTGGCACGTAAGACATTTGGACACGAAGACAATGACATCTCTCTTCATTCCCGGCCACCAAAACTGTCTACGTAAGTCATGGTACATTTTCGTTCCTCTTGGATGCACGGCTAATGGTGAGTGGTGAAATTCCCTCAAAATTTCTTCCCGACACGAAATGGGTACGAACAATTTTCCTTGGTATCGCAAATCTTGATCGGCATGAATCATCCACCCCTCTCGAGCATTTCCGCTAAGAAACTTGGCGCGAAACTCTCCCGCTTCTTCATCTTGCTGTTGGGCCTCAATCACTCGAGTCGACAAGGTTGATTGAACAGTCAGATTGCACAATGTAACCCCATCTCGAACCTCCTCGAAATGCAAAGCATATGAGCCTAAGTTGTTTATCGTTTTCCACTCGTGGATGGCCAAACTCACAAGCTGAGTTGATTTTCTACTCAATGCGTCTGCTACTACATTTGCCTTACCCGGGTGATATTGCAACTCAAAGTCATAGTCCTCTAAGTGTTCCATCCATCGGCGTTGTCGCAAGTTAAGCTCCTTTTGAGAGAACAAGTACTTAAGACTCTTGTGATCGGAAAAGACTTCGAATCTCTCGCCGTAAAGGTAATGACGCCAACTTTTCAAGGCAAAAACGACGGCCGTAAGTTCTAAGTCATGGGTAGGGTAATTCCACTCATGAGTTTTTAATTGCCGTGATCCATACGCCACCACTCGTCCCAATTGCATCAAAACGCACCCTAACCCTTCTTTCGAAGCATCACAATACACGGAGTAACCAACTCCCCGTTCGGGCACGATCAAAACCGGTGCGGTAGTCAACCTTTTCTTCAACTCCTGAAAAACCATCTCACACGCATCACTCCAAACGAACCGAGTCCCCTTACGAGTTAATTTAGTCAACGGAGCCGATAGACGAGAGAAATCGAGCACAAAACGACGATAGTATCCGGCTAAGCCCAAGAAACTACAAATCTCGAACACACTCTTCGGTTGTTGCCAATTCATTACGGACTCTATCTTTCCCGGATCAACGGACACCCCATCCTTCGATACAACGTGACCCAAAAACTTGACCTCGGACAACCAAAACTCGCACTTGCTAATCTTAGCATACAATCGGTGTTCTCTCAAGAGTTCAAGGACGATAAAAAGATGAGTTTGGTGTTCCTCCTCTGAAGGCGAGTAAATAAGGATATCGTCCACGAAAACAACTATGAAACGATCAAGATAGGCACGAAAGATACGGTTCATCAAATCCATGAAAGTTGCTGGTGCATTCGTCAAACCAAAGGGCATAACAACAAACTCGTAGTGGCCATAACGAGTGCGAAAAGCAGTTTTAGGAATGTCTTCCCTCCGAACTCTCAACTGGTGGTAACCGGACCTTAGATCGATCTTAGAGAAACAAGTGGCGCCTCGAAGTTGGTCAAACAAATCGTCGATTCTAGGCATAGGGTACTTATTCTTAATGGTGACGCGGTTCAACTTACGATAATCGATACATAGGCGAAGCGACCCATCCTTCTTTTGAGCAAACAAAGCCGGTGCTCCCCATGGTGACGTACTCGGACGAATAAACCCCAAACTCTCCAATTCTTGCAATTGAACCTTCAATTCTCTCAACTCGGCGGGCGCGAAACGATATGAAGGTACGAAAATAGGAGCGGTGCCAGGAAGTAAATCGATAGTAAATTCAATTTCTCTTTTGGGTGGTAAACCGGGTAACTCCTTTGGAAACACGTCCAAAAAATCGCAGACAACAAAGGGCAACTCTCCACGCGCGGATATATCCTCATCTAAGGCCAAGCTCGCTAATAAGGCATACATCGACTCCCGCTCCCGAGACTCACACAGATACGGTTCTATCGGTTCCCGACGCTGCTCGAAGAACTCAAAACAAGAACCCCCAGGTGGACAAATACGGACTCGACGCTTGAAGCAATCTATGGTAGCATGAAACGCCGACAACCAATCCATTCCTAAAATAAGATCGAACCCCGACATATTCAACACGATGAAATCAAAGGTAAAACGACGATCTCGGATAATAAGCTCACAATCCCGGCAAATGCGATCTAACGGCGACCTACCTTCTATAGGTGTGTCAACAAACAACGGAGGGCTGATACTCTCGATTTCCAATTCCAAAGCACAAGCAAAAGATGCAGCAATGAATGAATGAGATGCTCTGGAATCAAATAATACTCTAGCAAATGAATTAAACAGTAGAAATGTACCCCTCACAACCGAAGTCTCCGGGCCTAAGAAGTGACAGGAGGTGGTGGAGGCGGAATGGCTGAAGTAATGGCAAAAGCTCTCCCCTGCGTAGTCTGACCCTGAACGTGTCCACCCCGATGACTGGAACCCTGAGTAGGTGTCGAAGAACTCGCTCCTCTCTTAGCCTGAGATCCTTGAATCGAAGTGGTCTGACGAAAGTGAGACTGTTGCTGTCTCTGAGTGCCCCGAAATGACTGTCGGCCAGGACCCTGTCCACCCCTCGGCTGTAGCACCGATCCTGACTCGCTGCAAGCCCCATCCCCACGCGGACAATTTCTAGCAAAGTGACCACCTTTCCCACAAGTGAAGCATGTCCCCAAAAGTCGCGGACACTGGGCGCGAATGTGCCCCGTTTGACCACATTCATGGCATACGATCGGTGGCCTATTGGATATCCCTCGAGTTCCAAACGAAGAAGAAGGCGAAGGTCTAAAGTTTGATGGACCCTGCGAAGTCGACATTTGATCTTGTTGTCTCTTCCTCCCTTGATTACCGAAACTCCCCGAAGAGGAGCTCATTCCTCCCAATGGTTGTCTTGGTTCCCAAACCTTAGTATTTTTAGGTGCCTCCTTAGGTGTCTCAATGCTCCGTGCACACTCAACAACTTCGGCAAACTTTCCTTTACATTGTGCCATAACAAACTTCTTCACGGTGTCATGCAAGCCTCTTTCAAACCGCCTACATTTCCTCTCTTCAGTTGCCACCAACTCCGGTGCAAAACGAGACAAAGATTGGAACTTTAAAGCATACTCCGACACGGTCATATCCCCTTGCTCTAACTTCTCGAACTCATCTCTCAATTGGTCGCGACTCGTTTCCGAAAAGTATTGCTCCTCGAAAAGCACCTCAAATTCGGCCCAAGTTAGGTTTTCAACATCTGGCTCATTTGCTTGAGCCGCGGTCCTTGCCGCTCTCCTAGCATCCTTCCTCGATTCTAAGACCGACTCCCACCATTCGTTAGCTTCCCCGGTTAATTGAACGGCCACTATATTTACCCACAAGTCGTCTTTCGTAATTTTGAGAGCCCTAAAGAGTTTTCGAATCTGGGCCAACCAATGGTCGGCTACAAGAGGGTCACTGCTCGACCCATCAAACGTAGGTGGATTTCTACGACTGAACTCCCTCATTGCAGACAAAGCACGGCTATCCGCACTTTCCCTAGGAGCAGGGTTAAGAAGATTTGCAGCTGCAAGAGCCGCAACAAAATCCCTAGCAAAAGGATTTTGAATGATTGGTACTTCCTCTCCTTGACCGTGTCCAGCCCCTTCCCCCGGATTTCCATTCGGATTCTCCCCATGTTGGCTAACTTCATCCTCAACCGGTGCCCCTCGGCCACGACCACGGCCACGGCCACCCCTTCTTCCGATCTCACCTGCTCTAACACGCGTTCTCGGAGGCATCTAGCTACAGTTATAAGAAAAGAAGGGTTCATCAACAACAACATCATCTTATGAGGTAAAAGCCTCCAACTATTCCAACACGGGTCGAAACAACTCTACGCCACTCTACTGTATTAAAATGCAATGCCACGTAAACCAAATAATATCAATGCACGCAAGCACACATGTGATATGAAAAAGGTGTGACTTTGAACCCATGAGACTAGAAGTCTCCCCACGGTCTCAAAGTATTCAAACCTAGTTGCTCTGATACCAATTTGTCACGCCCTCGATTTTCAACATAATTAAGTAATACATTTTAAATAAAGAGCCTCGCCTATCATACATATTACCCAAAAAGGTTTCCACTTGTCTTAAATTGCAAATCAAATCCCCACGATCAAAGGTTTACAACTTTGGCGCTTTGGCCCCAAAAATACATAAGTGCAAGTACGATCCTGTTTAGAATAATACAAACGTTTAGTCAAAAGGATTAAGATAATAAGTTACAATTACATCTCTGTCAAAATAAAGTTAATACAAAGATGTTAAGTAACTACGAGAGATTAACTTCCAAAAAAATCTTTCATTCCCAAGCATACATAGCATGCGAGCTATTATCCAGCATTTTGTCCTGAAAAGAAAGATTAGGTTGAGCTACACTAGCCCAGTAGGAAAACCTTTACCAGTTCTATATGTAAACATGATGAAATGTGCAGGAGAAATGAAGGTAAGAGGTACAGCTCAAACAATGGAAAAAGTGATTTAAGGATATTCCCAACATTCAACACGATGATTCTATCACATGCATATAGCTTGAAATGTCACTAAGTTCACTCAATGTCAAACGACTCAATAACCTCGATACGATTCCCCATTTCCCAAAATCCCCTCCATCAGTATTTCCACCCCTTGCGTTACCGGATAACACCACGAGGATTACCGTGTTACCACCCCTTGCGTCACAGTGATCCCTACAACTCGGGTCACCGTATTACCACCCCTTGCGTTACGAGACCGTCTAAGTCTTCGTATTACCACCCCTTGCGTTACGAGACTTCCTAAATCAATTCCCGACACAAACGACCATTCCCTTACTCGATATACAAGCTATAACCTTCCCAAAACCACAATCAAACATGAAATATGTTACGACACGCCAACCATATCATAAATATGTCACAAACGTTCATAAACATTCGACCGATCAATAATATGCAAATTAACAAGTTTTAATCAATTAAGCCTTTATCATTTCTTACTAACGGAAGGCCTAAGGATCACGAATAACATCAATTAATCATAGGACGTCAATTAGATAAGCAAAAGATAGGCTAGAAGGTATCCAAAAGGGTTTAGAATCGATTGGGTTGAAACGATCGAAGAAAACACAAATAGCATCAAAGCTGTCCAGAACAACAAGGGGTATTGATACCTCGAAATCAGGTATCAATACCTGGTCAGCGGGAAATCCAGAGAAGGATGGGGTATTGATACCCCAAATTTGGGTATCAATACCCCGCTGTTTCGAGGCGATTTTCTGCAGTTTTGACAGACATTCAAAGCACCAAAAAGGGACGATCCAAGCACGATTTCTACACCATTTCAACATATATACACACAAAAGAGGCAAAGAAGTCCCTACCTCAAGACAATAACAAAGATCTTCGAAATTCGAACAAGCCCTAGCTTTCTCGAGCTCCTAATCTTCGATTCAAACTTCAAAACACGATTGGAAGGTCGGAGGGTGGTCAATCCTTGAAGGTTTTGCAAGATTGAGTGAGGTTTTGAGTGGGAGGAGAGGAGAGAATGAGAGGGACGGTGGAGAGAGGGAGGGGGACGGTAGAGAGAGATGAGGAGATGGGAAAATGTTCTCCCACACCACACACACACCCCTCATATACACATATACTCCCTCCGTCCCTTTTTTAGAGTCCAGTATTTCATTTTGGGCTGTCCCTTAATAAGTGTCTATTTTGTAAAGTTAGTGGGTAAAAGTTGGTGTATTGTCTATTTTGTCTCTAAAAGTATATTCCATTTTGAAAATTTTAGTGAGTAAAAGTGTAATGATGATGGGTAAGAAGGAAAAGTGGAGGAAAAAGTTGATGTGAAAGGTATAATGATGATATCTTTTTAATAAGTTGGATTTACGAAGAATGACATTTAAAAAGGGACAGAGGGAGTATCATTTAAACCACATATTCACCCCTCAATTCTCAATTTTTCACTTTAGTCTCCAATTCAATAAATCACCTAATAAACCATATTCTTCCAACTAGTCATTTAATAAATATTTCAAACATTTAAAATTATTCGGGTCTCTACAGGTACCCTAGGGTTTTAGGTATTTTCACTAACTTTCAGTTATTAGAAAACTTTTACTAGTTTTGCAGAAAATGTATTTTAGTAATCATGCAAATCACTTGTCATTATGTTTAATTACAATGTGTTTGTCCTTATGTTTTCCAGAAACCTAAATAAGTACTTATTTTTTAAGAAGGCAATTTCAAGTTTAAAATTATGTGTTTACACAAATAATTTTTCTAGCAATATAGATCTTGTTTGATAAATCTCATTAAGATCTTTTGAACGGTGCGAAAAAAATAAAAAAATTAGTATTTTTCATTTACATTATTTTTGAGTTTGAAAGTGTAAAATAAACTGCTTATTTTTTAAAAAAAGGTCTTGGAACATACAGGCGCTTGTCCTTGAGCTCAAAAAAATATAAATATGAGGAATTTTTGGCGAAGCCTCCCTTGTTTTTTTTGGTAAAACATCCTTCATAACTTTCAATACTGAAAACAAATTTCTCTCATCGATATTAGAATGCTCGCCATGTCTCAAAATGTTTCTGCTTTGCTTTTTGAAAAAAAAAATTCTAACTCAAAAAAAACTTATTACCTTTACTTCCAATCATTACTCTCATTTATTTTTCCACTCTTCAATCATTATTCTCATTTCTCTCTCTATCTCTCTCCATTCATTACCCATATATCTCCAATTATTACCCTATTTTTCTCTTCACTCATTATCCCAAAAACCCAACTCAAAAACTCATCCAAACACTGCATTCAAGATTGGCACAGTAGATCTTCAAGCAATCATCAGCGTAAACTTTAATTTCTCCAAAGTCAAACACAAATTGAAAAAGCTTCTCACATTCTTGAACTTGCTCAAACCTGTTCTTAAGTAAAGAAAGAGCTTCATTTGAAAAGGAAATAAAATGAAAGGCCATTGGTGTTTTTTTTGTTTGTTTGATTCCAATGATTGACTAGGGGTGTTGATTCTCAAAGACAAATAGGGCGCCGCTATTCGCAACCTTTTATTTTCTCCCGTAGCCCACTACATTTCGGTAAATGGTTGTTGAAAATCATAAATAACATTTCGGTAAATTGCTGTTGAAAACAAGATTATATTTCGGTAACTACATGTCGAAAATATGTTCAACTTTCGGTAAACAACTGCCGAACATGCATTTTCGGTAAACATCTGTTGAAAAAAATATTATATTTCGGTAATTGGATGCTGAAAATATATCTCAATTTCGGTAACTAACTGTCGAGTATAATTGAAAATTTTTAACGGGCTATGGGAGTAAATAGAGGGCTGCGAATAGCAGCGCCCGACAAATATTCCATTCCCTATTATATAATTTAACCCACAAACTTTTAAAATTACATTTTTACCACTGTTGTTTGTGCCTCTTATTTTAGACTTTCATTTAAAGTGGTCTAGTCCTCGTCATACTAGAAGAGGTATTGTTTACTCGCTTTCCCAATCGATTTCCCTCCCTTCTCCCGCACTCTCACAGAGATTATCTAGCGTCAAATCTGAACTTTGATTTACTCTCTTGAGCTCTCTCTTCAATCGCTAATATGCAAATACGTGAAGGTATTCTTGATTGAATCTATATATATATATATATATATATATATATATATATATATATATATATATATATATATATATATATATATATATATATATATCTCAATTTCACACCTTTTTCTCTATCTACACTTTTGGAGCTTGATTTTGTATGTTCACAAAAGTATTTTTTTTAACAGCAAAGAAAATTTCATTATCATATAGATAAAAGAAGGAAATCCTTGCAATAGGAAAAACAAACACATTGAGAGAGCTTAAAGAGTGTAATACTCCCCTAGTGTTGCTACTTGCATTACTTAATCTACCTCTTAACTTTTTGATTTTGTATAATAAAAATAGTTGATAAGAAGCCAACTAAACACTCCAATGCTCAACCCCACAAAATTAATTTTCAGGCCCCCATCACACGCTTAATTGAGCATCATAATAATTGATAACTCATGTTGCCTATGACCACCCCATGATAATTCATGACTTCAAATTAAACTTCATTAAAGAACAGTCCTTCGCAATTCCCCATAACTCTCATAAACTGTCGCCGGAAAACCCCTCATCTACCCCTTGATGAAAAAATAACCTTCGTCAGAACCTGTTGTGGGCTCTTCGATCGGCGCGCCCGAAAGAGTTGCCATCCGAATTTTTGAGATGGATGATTCGAGAAACTGAGGGGTTTGATTTGAAAATAAGGCTTTTGGCCTAGTGAAAATGTTGAGACTTTGGATTCAGGAGCCACATTACGAATAGAAAAGGTTTTGTTGAAATGCACCCCACTCGTCCTGTCGGAACCGGTCTTTACTTAATATTTTCAAAGGGAAAAACTTTAAATATCATTTGGAAGATTAAACTCTTAATAAACAAGTAGGGAAAAGAGACATGGGATTAAATATACCACATTGGTGTGCCTATGGTGCTTACTGTACAGTGGATGGTAAATGAATGATGTGCAGAGATGAAATAACAAATTAACAACAGACTGCCTTAGTCATACACAATACCGTACGGTGTGCACAAATATATCGCACGATCTTTTGGTACGCCGCACGGTATAGCTGCTCACTATTAGTCCACTATTATTACTCAAAACCTTGTATGGTGTAGCTTCCAGCACTTTTCAGAACAGCTTTGTATTCCCAGGATAAAGCAAACCTCTGATCAAAACAACCCTTTTTTTTATCTTTCTTATTGATTTTTGTTTTCAAACCCTTTTTGATGCACTTGATCATTAAGAATGATCATAAAAATTCCTTTTAGAAAATGAAGGCATGATTTTTAGATACAACCCCGTTCTGGAATGTACCTGTACGAACCCTCAGTAACACTAGCAGAGCTATCAGTAAGTGAGTATGGTCAAGGCAAGTAAAATAGACAAATGATAAACAAAAATAACACCATATGTTGGAACCCACTATATCGTGCGATGTATCAGAACACTGCACGGTGTAGTGCTTCCAGTACTATCATTGATTTTTGCTTTGTTTATGAAAATGGTTTTTTAAGTCAACACTTAACAAAAACAGGTCAAGTGTGACTGCAAAAAGCCCCCCTTAGGGACAAGGCTGAGCTTGGCCCAAGAAAACTTGCCTTTATACCTTCGGTTTTGAGCTTGAACGAGGATGGATAAGTGTGTATGAGTGTGGATGATTACGAGTTTGGAGTTTTGGAATGGTGGGGTTCCAAAACTAGTAGTGTACTAAGCTTTGGAAGTGAGGAAGAATGAAATTTTTGTAGAGAGAGAAAGAATGTCAAGAGAATGTTAGAGTAACTTTCTCAAGACTTGGAGGAGTAGTGGGTGTAAGGTTGTAGAGAGAGAATGTGTGTAGTAAGTGAATGTCCAGGAGGAGTCATTTTCACTTAAGAGGATGTGTGTATTTATAGGCAAAAAGCCAAGGAATATCAATGCAAATAGAGGAGGTGGCTTCTAAGCCGGCTAGAAGTTTATTCCCTGCCAAGCCGTTTTTCAGTTGTGGCTCAAATGAGCGTGGCCTACAACTTTCTGAGCCAGTCAGAACTTTTCCTACAAATGTTGTGCAGTGTACCTTATAACCATGTGTGGTGTAACTGTGGGCACACGCCCCTAAAAATTTGGCGCGCCCTTTTTGGAAAAGCGCAGCAAAACGCCTCAATTCAGAGTCGCCACTCGGGTTTTGCGGTAAACCACCCAAGGAACTGAACTTGAAACGTTTGCTACGTTTTGATTGGAAAAGGTTTTGTAGACTGGTCTGTCGTCACCTTTTGATATCTGAGGTTCGGGAGCCAGGTTATGAGAGGGGAAGGGTTTTAAGGCACCCATCTCGCCCAATCCAGAGATCGGTTTCTACTCGGGCATTTGTAAAACATTTGATTCTCTCTTTTAATCAATTTTTAGCCAATTAGGGCGGGGAATAGTTAAAAGAGGATTAAAACCGTAACATGTTGGCAGGATGTGACAAATGGCATGCTTGCTTTTATTGAAACAATTAATATAGATTGAAAACATTCTCCTGTGGGAACTTTAAACAGACTGGAGGACATTGTTTTGGAGTGATATGCACAAGAAAAAACCAGTATGCACTGATCAACTCACTACATACTCATCCCACCTGCGCATGCCATTTCATGACTAACATACGCCAATAAGCCTAAGCCCACAATTCTTATTTTCAACCCTCTGGGCTTTGGAAATGACCAATGCACACCCAGGACAAACCAAAATAGTTTATACACAGGAAATATACAATCATAAACAGATAAAATGGGCTACGAAGCCACAAAAGAATAACACACCCCACAAACAATGTGGGAACAAAACAGAAGCCAAGGCCTAGTTTGCCATGCAAGGGCCAGCCACTGAACTAAGTTCGACTGGCGCAACGCTAGTAGAATGCTACCATACGCCAGTTGTAACCTCTTATCCAGTGCTTGGCTTTGCACTTTCTGGGTTCTGAGACATGGTCAGAAAGACCCCAGAGGCATTCCAACGCAGCAGAAACGAAGATTGAGAAAGTAAAACTAGCAGTTCTAACTATAGAAAGCAGTAAATTGGCTCTTTGCATGGTTCACAGGTGATAAAAATAAAAAGAAAGGGATAAAATAGCTAGACACTGATCCTCACGCCAGTAGTGCACATACAACCATGACTAGCGTACGCGAGCTTGGGACTAGCATGTGCCAGTTCTAGCCACGAACAGCTTTGAAACTTTGCCAGCTTTAGGGCCAGGGCTGGTATTGATTACTAGCCTTGACCCTGCCAACCCCTCTCAGGGATCAAAATAGAAAATTTTCAAATGTGGTATATACACCTTTGGTTTTTGAGTTTGAAAGGAGTTTGAGCTTGAGCTTGAGCTTGTGGTTTGATGGGTGGATGGAGAATGTATATGAGTAGATGTATGTAGTGGGGATGTATGAAGCTTGTCTATGTTCTCCTTTGGCAAGGAAAAGATGAACAAGAAGTTGAAACTTGAACTTGTAACTAGAGCTTTAGAATTTGTAACCCCTTGCACATAAATGCAAGGGGGTATATATTGGAGAAGGTGGTAAGAGCAAGGGGTGTAACCAGTTGAGGTTGGGGCTGGTTTTCTTGGAGGGAAAGTCTTCATGCATTAAATGCACAAGACAAGGTGATAGAGGGAATGTGAGAGAGTGAGGGAACATCCTCTGTCTGAGATTGCTTCTCAAACGAATGTACAGGCCACTAGGGTGCCACAAAAGTCTTCTGAACATGGCTGAATAAAGGTGATAAGACTACCTTTGACTGGTGTACGCTGATTGTTGACCTGCGTGCACCGGTCCTTGCCTAGTCAATGGTCAAAGCTGACTGATGATTGACACGTGGCAGTGAACCAGCGTACGCTAGGGGGGACCAGCGTATGCAAGTAGGGTTTGGCTGAGGATTTTTGGCTCTGGTTTAAAGGGATTTATCCGCTCAAAGTTCAAACACACTAATATTCTCAGGGTGTTCTTGATCTTATTCATCATTGGGGAATCAAATGCCGTAAGTAAACTAATCTGGAAAGCCCAAAATAGGGTGTCTATAGTAACAAAAATTATTACACCGTGCGATGTAACAGTATCCTGTACGGTGTTCTAAGTTCAATTCAAGGCTTTTAGGCTTTTTTGGGCTTTTGGGTTGTAGGAGTCCACATTCAAGCTCTTGAAGGCATTGTTTTCTTTATTTCATCATTGAGGCATTTAAAGAACCTTCGAGCTCCGGATTGGGGTGTCTACACCTGTCATGCCCCTACGTAGGAAAAAAGAAAAATAGTCCCTTTGTCTGCTGTTGAAACCCCAATTTGGACCTATTTATTATCCTTAATTTGTGCTCTTGAGGCTCCTCGATGATGAAATGGAATCAAAATGAGACTCGGCTAAAGCTTGAACAACGCCTCTTGGACTTTTACAAACCAAAACTATCCTTTTTCCCGACACCCTAAGGGTAAAATGGGTGCACGTTTCAGCGTATAAAATATTTTTGAATGAAACCAATTGAGTTAGAAAGAGGACTCAACCAGCTTTTCAACGCTTTGAAAAACACCCAAAACCGAGTTCGGGAGTGCTCGTAGCGCCCTTCTGAAGTTGGGCAGACACTCTTGAGCGCTCGGGAGTGGCACTTTTGAGCGCTTAGGACTACACTTTTGAGCGCTCGAAAGGACTGACAGGCCATTGGATAATGAGCTTGACCTTTTGACCACGTTTTTTTTCAGAACACCTGCAGTTCAAACTTGCATCTGCCAGAGGCTTGCCTGAGCCAGCAGGAATCTAGTCAACCTTTTTTTTCCCCCCAAAACATTTTTTTTCCATTTTTGACTTTTTTCAAAATAAAATCCTATTTTTCACTTCCCTATGAATACCCCCTCATTACCAACTGAGGGGGCACGAAATTTTACTCTCTCCCTTTGCTATTCTCTGAAATTTCAGTCTCTAAACCTCCTTCAAATATTTTCCAAAAACTTGTGTTTTTAAGAAAAATTCAATAATTTTCAAGTACTTCAAAAGCCTCAAATCTCTAGTTCATCTAGAACTCTATTTTCCTACAGTTTTCTACCCATCCAAATCAATCCAAGAAACCAAGTTCTAGTCAAGCTAAAGTATAAAATCTCACTATATACTTCGAAATCTACTGCTTTTGAACTTCTGAGGGGGATCAAGTGCCCATACCAGTTCCTCATACTGGTTGTGAGCTCATTTGATCTTAGTTTAAACAACAAAAGCAAGAGGAGCACAAAGAAACAAAATCATTTCTGGGCACTATGTTCACTCCCGAGCGCTCGGGACCATTCCTGAGCGCTCAGGAGTGCTGCTATCACCAAAATCCTATTTTGTCACCAAATATTGCATTTTCTATATTCCAATAGATACTAGGTGTGCACTGGTCTATCCAGAGCCCAGTTAGCTTTATTTTATGTTTGCAAGGAAGCAGTACTTGAATATACAAGACTTGTTCTTGTTTGTTTGAGTTTGATGCTGAGCAAACCTACCTAAATGTTATTTTAGTCCATCCCACATGTGTTTGTATATTCTGCCTACTATCAAAAAGTGCTAAGTTCTGTTTTGTAGGGGAAAGAGGTCCTGAGCGCTCAGGACCACTCCTGAGCGCTCGAGAGTGTTTCCAGTAGCATTGTCTCAATTTCTGTATTCATTCATTTCGTATCATAGCATCTCTACATCATGTACACATGCACATGTATCCACTTTCACTTGTTGCACCTATGAATATGTGCTAACTGCTTTTTATGAAACAAAATATTTTTAACGAAAATCCCACAAACATTGAGTAGAGATTGATCCCGTATCGGGCGAGAGGGGTGCCGTAAATTCCTTTCCCTCTCGTAACGTGGCTTCCGAATAAAAAACAATCTCTGGTTTTCAATTTCAAACCATCATTTTCAATCAAAATGGTTTCTCAGGTGGCAAACCTCAAATTCGGGTGGCCACTCTTCAATTTTTTTCGGGCGGGTAGCGAAATTGAAAACCAGAGATTGTTTTTGATTCAGAAGCCACGTTACGAGAGGGGAAGGGTTTTACGGCACCCCTATCGCTTGACGCAATGTCGGTCTCTACTCAATGTTTGTGGAATTTTATTGAAAATATTTTGTTTCATTAGAGCAACTAGCAAGCGTCCACAGATATGTCAAATAAAGAGTGTATGCTTGTACTGGTGTATGTGGGCTACCACAGCCTCGGACGGATCGGGGCGGCCCAAAAAAACGTGTTTTTTATTTGAAAAATTAAAGAGTCGCCACCCGGATTTGAGGTTTGCCACTCGAGAAACCGTTTTGATTGAAAATGATTGATTGAATTTGGAAACCAGAGATCGCTTTGGATTCGGAAGCCACGTTACGAGGGGGGAAGGTTTTTACGGCACTCCCCTCGCCCGATTTAAAATCGGTCTCTACTAGACATTTGTGGGATTTATGAAAAAACACCTTTTTGTTGCATTGTCATCTTTCACTGAGCAAATAGCACATACTAACGAATATATCAAGTAAAGTTGTGTATACATGTGCTGGTGTACAATTTATATTATTGAAATGAAGTGAAATGTAGAGCAACGCATGAAAATGCAAATCTATTTCTGAGATTACTTCCGAGCACTTGGGATTGTACTCTTGAGCGCTCAGGAGTGCTGCGGCTCCATTCTGCAAATTTTGTTAGACAAAAATATAGCAATATAATATATGAACTAATGCTCAGCAAAGAATTCAAACAGCCAAGAACTGGTCCTAGCCATCTAGACCCCTCATCATTGCACCCTGGAACTAAAATTAAACCAACTTTGCATGTTCTGGACTACTTTTGAAGTTAACAAGAGCACTAAAAGTGGAATTGAAACACAATTTTCTTTAAAGATTTTGATACATTGCTTTCATTTTGTTCACTGGAAAAGAAGGAGTTTCTGGAAATAATTGTAAACCTGAATTATTTTTCAGAAATAGGGAAAGAATGCCACAAATTCATAAAACTCCTCTTTTCCCTTGAACATTCAACTGAAAAAAATGCAAGATGTAATCAAAATCACTCCTGAGCGCTCTAGAGCACTCCTGAGCGCTTAGGAGTACTACAGAACCAACTTTGAAAATTTTGTTTGCAGCTCTTTTGCTCTTACTTTTATACCAAAGTCATTCAACCACGCATCCAGAATGAAAGGCTAGAGTAGGCTGAATGACCTCCATCAAAAGGATAGTGACACTTTCAGCTAAAAAGATGGAGAAATTCTACCTTTTCCAAATTGAGCCTTGCTTCTTGGTTAGGTCTTGGAAGTGAAATGAAGAGAAAAAATTCAGAAACTAAGACTGAGTATGAACCTTAGCCTTCTAAATCTTTCTTGAGTGCACTTGGAAATTGTTTGGATTAGGATTGAAAATGATTTTCTTGCTAGATAGGGTTTTTTGGTGGGAATCAGAGAGTAACATTGCAGTATTTCTTGGTGATTTCAGGTATCTAGAATGAAGCATGAGAGCCCCTATTTATAGGTCAAGAAAATTGAAATTGAAAATTGAAATTTAATTATAAAACTAAAAAAAAGTTTGAAATGATAGAAAACATTATGATTTGGTCCTCTGATTTCTCTGATGGTTTACTGTAGCAAATACCGAATAAGTTTGAATGAAACATGCCCATGTGCTGTTGAAAGAGCTGGAAATTCAAGTTTCCATGGAAAATTTTGTTGACCTGAGTGCTCGGGAGCGGATCCAAGCTCTTAGGAGTGACACTCCAGAGCGCTCAGGAATGATTTTGCTAAATTGATTTTGATTTTGATTTTGAAAGTCAAAGAAGTAAGGTCCAATTGTATCCAAGGCTTGAATTGATCCTAATTCATCATCGGGAGGCCAAAAAGCCACAAAATTAAGGAATTCCAATAAGTTTAAATTGGGGTGTCTACAGTTGTCCGCCTTTGGACGGTGCTTGGTATCATTTCTTGATACGAGTGACGCCCAAAGATTGAGACAGCCCAATTCGAGCCATATTGAACCCTCGATTCAAAACCAAATGCAAACAAAAAGGGTGCTTTGGAATTCAAAACTTGAGGTCGTGCTCTCCCGAGCTGCCTACGTACCCTTTTTTGCAAGGATCAGACCAGCGTAGTTCTTTGGGACAAATACAAACATGGAGTATCACAAAAACAAGCTCGACTCGAAACATGTGAGTGGACAAACCGCTCGACAATTTTTTTTATAGCACAACCACATCGACGACTGATTTTTATCATTGTCCACATCGACGATTGATTTATTTATTTTTTTGTAAACTTAAAAAGGTAATTAAAGCAAGAAATGTTGCCTGAATAGTCAAAATTCAGCTTGCAAAAAATAGGGTTTCAGAATCACTCCTGAGCGCTCAGAGTGGTTCCGAGCGCTCGGAACCTTGACTGGGGCCCACCATCTTCGTCCTCCTTGTTTTAGGAAACAAGGGTTTCAAATCTCAGACTCGAGCGCTCTAGAACCAGTGTACGAATCCACGATCTCCCATCCCTTTCCCACGTTCCAATCGACTTCTCTCCCCCTAAATCAACTTCTCCTTTCTTTAATCGACCTTTCTTTCTCTCAATCGACGAATTTCTCTCGAAATCGACCCACTTCTTTCAAAACGGATCGAATTCGAAACCTTGAAATTTCCACAGTGTTCCAGTGGGCTATAGTCTGCCAAGAGGTTCGCCAGAGGAGAGGAATGGGCTCAAGGGAAGAAAAAAGTTGAGCGGCTGGCGGTGGTGGGAGCTCGGCGGAGCTCGGCAGTGTGGTGGTTGCCATGGGCGACGCGGCGGCGACAAGAGGAGACAGGGGGAGTATAGAAATGTCCGAAGGGGTAGCGGTCGCCGTAGGCGATACGGGAGAAGCAACTATGGGTGAAGTTGAGGAAAAAAAGACGTTCAATGGCGAAAGGGTTGCCGAAGTCATCGCAGTAGCCACTGGAGGGGCTGGCGACGGAGCTGGGGTGTCCGGAGGTGGTGCATCAGGTAGTGGGAACACTCCTCCTACTCCGACAGTGGAGGAGTTGCTCAAGGCAGCGGAGGACGGAGCTACTAGCGGTGGAGATGTCTTGATAGAGAGCGAGGCCTTGACAGTGGGACGATTTGTTACTACACCAGTTCTGAGGTCCTCGGCAGTGGAACCCCGGGGTGGTGATAGCGGAATTGGACCTTCTGGACGGGTTCCATTTGCGGAAGGTGATTTTTTGGAGTCCGCGGATCCACGGGATATTTTTGATGCCCTTGGAGTTGATCCCAGAGCTGCAGATGCGCTGAAGGAGGTTGAGTCTCCAGACATTAGGGCTGCAACGGCATTGTTGGGAGTGATACTGAGCCAGGGTGGTAGTAAGGATGCTGGGATGTCGGAGGGGGGTCCCGAGCCGGAGGAAATGGCGAAGGTGCGGGTGACAACGGTAGATGAGGCGAAGGCCTTCGGGGAGAAGACTCGTCCTACTTTTTTGCCCAAGGCTTACACTCCGTGATCGCATTGCTTCAAGCCAGTGGGGATAACCAACTATACTCCGGTTAATGCTGATTATCCGGGTGACATGCTTTTGAGGGATCGAGATCGGCACATCTCATCGACCTGGACCACGGTATGACTTAAACTCGTCTTCCTTGATTCCATTTTTCTAATCATGCTTGAAGTGGTAAAGAAATCAAGGCTTATGGTTTTGAAATTATTTTGCTATTATGCTTGTAACAGCGTACCACCGACGTGTATGGCCATGGAGGCTCCGCCAAGTCTTTGGCGCACTTCAGGGCGTTACCTGAGCGTGTACGAGAATTAGTAGAAGCAGCAGGTTTTGGGTCTTTCATACGATTACAGACGATAGTCCAAATTGATCATGCTATATTGACAACACTCACAGAGAGATGGTGGGATACCACTAACACCTTCCATTTCCGATTTGGGGAGATGACAGTGACACCCCTCGACTTCGCAGCAATTACGGGGCTTAGAGTTGGAAGAGAGCCGATCCCCTATGACATGGGCCTTATTGAATGATAATGCGGCACTGATGTGGTTCCTCGGGCGAGTCCCACTTCATAGTGGCGGGCTAGCAACATATGGCCAATTTACATCGTACTGGGATCACGAACCAGAGAGCGACGAGGAAGCAGCTCAAATGGCTCGAGCTTATTTGCTATACTTGTTTGGGGCTTCATTGTTCCCAAACAGACGAACACGCGTTCATCTCAGTTATTTGGCTGCCTTGGTGGATTTTAGAACAGCAGGGAGGTTCGACTGGGGCGGTGCTGCGTTGTGCGCCTTGTACTGCTTTCTAGGAGCTGCATCTCACAGAGTTGGCAACACCGTTGGAGGATATTGGAGGGTAATTGAGGTATTATTTCGATATAACACATGAAATTGATTTGAATTTTGAATTGAATTGACCTGAATTTTAAACTTCGAAACAATGCAGCTTTGGGCCTACGAGGTGTTGGGGATGTTTTCACCTTAGAACACCTACAAAGATCCAAATTTCTTCCCTCGAGGTTTAATTTGGAACAAAGAATATAGGAAGACAAAGGAGCGGAGAGGCGAGATAATGATGTTTCGACGTTGGTTAGTCAATTTGACGGGAGCTTCGGTATGTGCTGTGCTTTACACCTCTCAAATAATGTTAAAATTTCATTCGATTTGATTGTTGATAGGAAAACTTTGAATGCAGGTTCATTGGAAATGTTGGGATAGGCTAGAGGCAGGATGCATGGTGAGGAGTCGAGAAGTAACACGGAGTAGAGTGCTGCTGGAGTGCCCCTTGGGCTGGCAATGGTACTCGGGGAATCGTGTGACTCGTCAGTCACTTGGTCTTCCAACATTTGTAGTACCTGGGCCACTACCTCCTCGAGTGCAAGGGACTAATACCTATACCCGTGCTGAGCTCGAACAATTTACAGTGCTTGACACCGATCTGGAGGGGCTTCTCAGGCGAACAATGGAGTATGATGCTTATAAGGAGAGGTATTTGGCCAGGAGCCTAGGCGTGGAGCAGGAACTCCAGAGGTGGGTGACTGAAATTGAGGCTAGGAGAGCAGCTTCCAGAGCCGGAGCTGAGGCTGGAGGAGAGGGCAACAGGGGTGGTCGCTCTCAAAGAGTGAGAGGACGAGATCGAGGTGCCAGCTTTCGAGGTCGAGGGAGAGGTGGCACAGAGGCTACAATAAGAAGTGAGGACACCCTAGGAGTATCAGGGATACCTGAATTGAAATGGGAAATAAGTGTCCGAGATCAAACAGGTGCTCGGGCGATTGTGGATATCGCATGTTTGCCTCGCCCGGACATGAACCTTCCCGATTCGGTAAAACAATTGATTAACGTGTAATTTGACTTTTTTGACATTGTTGACATATGCTTTCTAATTCTGCCCGTAAATTTTCAGATATTGCGGGAATGGGCTGAGTCAGCCATTATGAGAATGCTAGGGATGCGCAAGCTTTTGCGTGATTGTGCCAGAGGGAAGACACTACAGACCCGTGTTGCCCCTGAGCCAGCCACTACTTCTGTTGTGGAGCCACCGCAGGTATATTTTGGATGCATGCTTTTGTCACATGTATGCTGCTTTGAAAATTTAAATCATTTGAAGTATGTGAATGCCATGCAAGTGCAGATGCAGACACGTCGCGCGACCCGGGCTCAGTCTCAGGCGGTTGTTGGATCCCCAGCTGCTAAAGTGGCCCAGGCAGAGAGCCGCCAATTCGAGCTACGGCCACGGCCAGTGACCCAGAGACAACCTGAAAGTGAAGAGTCAGAGGAGTCTGGGGATACAGAGGAACCAGAGGAATCATTGGGTGATTCAGACACTGATTCCGATTCGCCAGCCCTTCCTGATGGTGACAATGACGATGAAGATGACAGTGTCGAGGAAGAGAATCTGCCGTAGAAAAGTTCACGGCGTGTCTGAGCTGTTTTTACTTTGCTAGATCTTACACGAGCCTGAGTGCTACGAGTTGTTGTAGGTTTCAGGCCTGCGTGCCTTTTTGTTTGGGTCTGCATGCCCTTGTAGATAGCCTTTTGAATAGGAGTATCCCTCTTTTGATCATTGTACATGCTGCTTTTGATTAATGAAAATTGCATTTCTTTCTTTTAAACTTCTTTTATAGCATTGAAATTGTATCGAATACTATCGTCGACCAGCTTGAAAGAACTTAAGGGATACACAAATTTTTACCGACGTCCTTAAAACAAATGACAACTCATATGGACATGCCCCAAGCGCGGAATTTTATATGACAAATTGAGTGCTTCGAGGGGTGAAAATTGCAATCGGGCCTTTTTATTCAAAACCAATTGTACCATATAGTCATTATAACCTATTATGACTTGTGGACACGACCAAACTATTAAAATGCCATTGAAACGAAATTTGACATATCCCGGTGAGTGAAAATTTCAAGAAATGTGGAAATCTAGGACAAAAAACTTGAATTTGAATGGAAACTGTACATGGAGACTGTTGTATCCCTCTTTATATAGGCTGAGATTGGTCTTGATCATTAAAGCCATGCAAATGCCTTGTTTTAGCAACCCAAGCTGTCCAAAACAATCTGATAGAAAACAGCAGCACTCCCGAGTGCTCAGGAGTGCACTCCTGAGCGCTCAAGTCCTCACTCCTGAGCGCTCAGCTCTGCTGCTGTCTGCAGTTCTGAGCTAACTTCCAAATGAACTTTTGGCTTCTTTCACATTGTATTCATCTGCATGCAACATATTTAGACGTGTATTGGCTTTGGATTCATCTGTTCCCCCATAATATAATATCCTTGAGGACAAAACCTATGCATTCTCTATATTCCTTTTAACTTTGCACGTACGATACAAACTAGGAATATTGCATGTGGTTCTATAAAACCATGCTAGGTCTCTTATGAACCTTTACAGATACTCCCCAAACTGTCTTACACTGCCTTACTCAATACTTCCTTGCAACGTCCATTTTTCATGGCCATGCTCAACCAAGCTCTACTCCGACCATGGCTGACAGCCTCGGAGGCATTGATTGGCTGAACTTTCGAGGGCATCGACTTCACGTGCTGAAATATCTCTGAGATAGTCGCATCCGGCCCAACCTTCTGCATGCGGCAGTGCGATTTTGGGATCCGGAGGTGCATGTCTTCAGGTTTGGTATCCAAGAATTCTGTCCAACCGTGGAGGAATTTCATGCATACCTCGGGAGTTATGATTTTGATGAACCAATCATCCCCATGGTCCGAGAGAGCATGAAAAAACTCCTAAAGACCAAACTGGGGGTTAGCAGCGGGGCTTCTGATTTTCTCATTCAAGGTGATGTTGTTAAGGTCCTGCGCCTGTTTGAAACGTTCAGCCCGCCTAAGGATCTAACAGACTTTAAATACCAAGGACATCGCATGACCGCCTGTTGTATCTGTCTCCTGGTGGCCTTCTTGTTGGTGCCTTCTGTTGGCGAGCCAAGCTCATTGCTGGTAGGAGTCGCAGTTCAAATCGAAGCACGTAAGGACGTGGCACCCCTGGTCCTTGCCGAATCTCTGATGGGTTTGGATGCAGTCCATGCTGGCCGTACACAGACGTTTGGAGGTAGCCCACTTTTGTTGCAGGCAAGGGACCTCACTCAGCTCTCCTTTTTCTATTTCACACATTTATTTTACCTCGATGCTTGGTTCGAGTTTTATCTGGTTTCTCACTTGTTTTCTCTCTTTTGTTTTAACAAATGTGGCTCTGCGACCAGCTGAATTTGATGACGCCTCCTCCTGAGAATTGGCTGTATCGACTAAATGAGTGGAACCGTCCTTTTGGGGTAACGGAGGACTGGGATGATTTTTTCGCGTTAATTGGTGAAGAAGATGTTTCTTGGCACTGTCCTTGGTTGAGTTTACTGGCTATGATTGTGAATAACATGGGTTCTCAAGAAGTGTTCCTGGCCGGGCTAACGGGCTTCACTTTCTATCTGCCGCTCCGTATCCTTCACCAGTTTGGAATTAGTCAAGTCATACCTCCCCCAAGCTTTGATGCACTTTGTCTCCCTCCGTTCACAGTTCCTGGTCTTCATAGCTATGCCTGAACATGGGAAGATCGTAGGACCGAAGCACTTGACCCGGATTTTGCCACTACCTTATTTGGGCAGTACAAGAAATGGCTAAGGAGGGATGTGAAAGCACGGACGGGTTGATCACTTACTTTGCCGTTTTTTGCAATAAAAGTGTGTTTTGTATTTTCTTTTTCTTGTGTGCTCAGCCTGTAATAAAGAAATGTTCGAAATAAAGTTGATCGATAAGGGTTTCCCCCTTTTGGTTCGTTAATGAAAGTGCTTTTGTTTCGACGATTTGATTTGCCAATTTGGGATTTGACCTTGATGATTAGTTATGATAATTGATGACCGAACCTCAGAGTGAGGCTGCCTACGTATCTCTTGTAACAGAGAATCAGGCCAATACATAGTTCGGGCTAGGGTTCCCTCGGGTATTGACACTCTCCTTTTGCGCTCTAATTTTTGCCTAGAACTGCCCTTTCAGGTTTTCGGCCTAGCGAGCTCTTTTAACTTTTTGCCTTAACTTTTGCCTAGGTTGCCCTTTTGGGTTTTCAACCTAGCAGGCTCTTGCTCTAATTTTTGCCTGGTGCTGCCTGCCCTTGCGGTTTTTAGCCCAGCGAGCTCTCTCAGGGGTAATAGCATCTGAGCTGGTCCAAATTAACAAGATTTGAAAATTTATTGACGTCGAGGTCGATAATTGATACAGCTCCTCCAGAAAGAATTGTCTTGATGATGTAAGGACCAGCCCATTTTGGTCGAAACTTGCCCCGTAGATGAAAAACTGGCACACTTATTTCCTTGACCACCATGTCCCCTTCCCGAAGATCCCTTGACTTCACTTTCTTATTGAACGCTCGGGCAATCCGTCGCTGATAGCCTTGAATGTGGTATAATGCCTGTAATCTCCTTTCATCGAATAGCGTAAGCTCCTCAAACCTTCCACTGATCCATTCAGCTTCATTAATTCCTCATTCGGCCATGACTCTCAGGGATGGCACCTCTAGCTCGATGGGGAGAACGGCCTCCATGCCATATACTCCTTCCGTCCCACTTTGTTCCGCTCTTATTCCTTTTTGGGATGTCCCAAAATGATATGCTTGTTTCAAAACTTTCCATTTTTGGATGTTAATTTTACCATTTTACCCCTCATTTTCTTTTACACTTAAGGAGAAATTTTCTCCCTCCCAAATTTGAATATTAAACATGGTTTGAAAGGAAATGGAGTAAAGGATGGGCAAGAAATTGATTTGGCTCCATCTCTCTAGACATGACAGGAAAGTACTTTTGGATTTGGTGGATTCAATTATTTTTTTAAACAAAATTTTAGTATTCCAATACTATTTTCTACAAGGGTAAAATGGAAAATTGATAAAAAGTCAATCTAATTGTAATGTTTTCTTAAATTTTGTGCAAGTCAAACTAGGCGTAACAAAGTGGGACGGAGGGAGTACCAAAGAATGGGTGTTGCCCCTGTTGGTATACGGATGGATGTCCGGTATCCCCATAAAGCTAGCGGCAGTTGTTCATGCCAATTCCTTGTGGACTGTGTAGTTCTTTCGAGAATGGTCTTAATGGTCTTATTTGCTACTTCAACTGCTCCGTTCTTTTGTGGTCGATAGGTCGTTGAGTGATGAATCTAAATTTTGAATTCTTCAAACAATTCCAGAACTTTCCCCTTGAAATGAGATCCATTATCTGATACAAAGGCTTGCGGGACTCCATACCGGTAAATGATGTTTTGCCTGATGAAATGTGCAACTTGAACTGTTGTCAATGTCTTATAAGATGCTACTTCGACCCACTTGGTGAAATAATTGACCGCTACGAGGATGAACTTATGACCATTGGAAGCTGTTGGAGTAATTTTTCCGATGACATCGATACCCCAAGCTGAGAACGGCCGTGGCGTCGCCATAGGGTGTAGCTCTGATGGCGGAACGTGGATGAGGTTAGCATGCATTTGGCATTTATGGCATCGCCGCACATATTCGATACAATCCGTCTCCATAGTCGACCAATAGTATCCCTGTCTCAAAATCTTCATAGTGAGCATCATACCATTCATGTGGGGTCCACAAATTCCTTCATGAATTTCTTCCATTACTTTCCTTGCATCACTTCCATGAATGCATAATATGTGGACCCCGCATGGGAGATCGTCGGTACAATTGCCCTCCACAAATGATGTACTGAGATGCTAGCCGTTGCAATGCAATCCTATCCTTTTTGGTAGCTTCTGCGGGAAACTCCCCTTTTTCGACAAAATTCCAGATATTGTCATACCATGGTAGGCCATCATCCGGTTCATCGATGTTCATGACATACTCGTACACACGTCTATCCTTTGTTCGATCGTGACTGGCCTTAATTTCACCCTGATTGGCAATTCAAGCATAGATGCCAAAGTTGCTAGAGCATCCGCGAAGCGATTTTTCATTCTCGGCACATGTGTAAAAGTTACTTTTTCAAATCTAGGAATAAAGTCACCGAGCTCTTGATGATATTGCTTCATCTTTTCATCCTTCACTCTCCAATCCCCATTTGCCTGAGAAACTACCAAATGCGAGTCGCCAATGACTTCCAATACTTTGACTCCGATCTTTAATGCTGCTTCAAATCCTACGATACAAGCCTCATACTCTATTTCGTTATTAGTCACTTCGAAATTCAACTTGAATGCAAGAGGGATATGGGACCCTTCCGGTGATGCCAGTAGGATACCAATGCCAAATCCGTTTTGATTAGATACCCCATCGAAATATAGAGTCCATGCCTCATCCTTTGTTTCCATCACCTCTTCATTAGGAGGAAATTGAAATTCCATATGCTCCGAACCTTCGATTGGGCGATCCGCCAGGAATTTTGCAACAGCTCTCCCTTTTACTGACTTTCGAGTGACATATTTGATTTCGAATTCGGCCAATAAGAGCAACCAACGTGCCAACTTACTGGTAAGTGCTAGCTTCTCGAACAGATATTTAAGTGGTTCCATTCGAGAAATCAGTATTACCGGATAAGCCAGCATGTAGTGTCTCAACTTCTTTGTAGCCCAAACAAGTGCCCAACATGTTTTCTCTAGCGGCGTGTACCATTCTTCACAACCTACCATCTTCTTGCTGAGATAATAAACTGCCCTTCAATCCCATATTCTCCTTCTTGTGCGAGCATGCACCCCATTGCTGAGGGCGTGACTGACAAGTAAAGGATCAAAGGTTTTCCTGGAATAGGTGGCATCAAGATCGGTGGATTCTGAAGATACTTTCGAACGGCTTCAAAGGCTTGCTGGCACTTATCATTCCATTCGAATTTCACATCCTTCTTGAGCAAAGAGAACATCGGTTCACAAGTCGAAGTCAATTTAGCAATGAACCGACTAATGAACTGGATTTTTCCTAGGAAACCACGTACTTCCTTCTCAGATTGCGATGGCTCCATCTCGAGAATTTTTTTGATCTTGGAAGGGTCTACCTCAATCCCACGAGCTGTGATCATGAACCCTAACATTTTCCCTGCCATAACCCCAAATGTATACTTTGATGGATTCATACGCATTATGTACTTTCGTATCCTTTCGAAAAACTTCCTCAATACAGGAGGGTGATCTTCCTACTTCTTTGTTTTGACAATCATGTCGTCGACGTATACTTCAACTTCCTTATGGATCATGTCATGCAACAAAGTTGTGGCAGCCCTCTGATATGTCAATCCTGCGTTCTTCAACCCAAATGGCATAACACGATAACAATAAGTCCCTCATTCAGTGATGAAAGTTGTCTTATCTCGATCTTTCGGCACCAAGAGAATTTGATTGTACCCAGAGAAACCATCCATAAAGGATAACAAATCGTGTCTTGCAGTGTTGTCAACGAGCACATCTATATGTGGTAAAGGAAAATCGTCTTTAGGACTTGCTTTGTTCAGATCTCTAAAATCGACGCAGACCCTAATCCTTCCATCTTTCTTGGGAACAGGAACAATGTTTGCAACCCAAGTTGGGTATTCGGTGACTATTAGATAACCATCATCAATTTGCTTTGTGAGTTCTTCTTTTATTTTTAATATCCAATCAGGGCGCATTTTTCTCAATTTCTGTTTGACAGGTTTTGCATTGGGAAAAAGAGGGATCCTGTGCTCGACGATTTCAAGGTCGATTCCGGGCATGTCTGCATGTGACCAAGCAAAAACATCTTTGAATTCTTTGAGTAAATATGAGAGTTTTTGAAGCTCATCAGAATTTAGCCCGGAACCGACTTGAACCATTTGAGGGTTTCCCTCATCGCCCAAGTTTATTGAGACCATTTCTTCTTTTAGAGGCTTAGCACGTCTTTTGTTTTCCAGTTCGATGAAGGAACTGATTTCTCTAGGGATGTCCCCTTCGAAATCTATTCCATCATCGTCAAGCTCTACATAATTTATTCAAAATGCGACAAGTAAGCGAAAGCATCATTCATCCCATTAAACGGCTCCTAAGCGGGAGGGAATACAGCAGTTGACTCAAACTCGAAATAGAAACTTCGACGGGGAGGGCCGGTAGGCACAAGCTCTGACTCACAGCTAGACGGGGAATCGGTATCCGATTCAGATTCAGACCCAGCAGCGTGAGTGTGCTTTATAAGAGGGATGAAGACACAATTTTCATAGCCGCCAGTAGCATCTACAATGAGTATAGAGGGATCCTCGCAAACGTCCTGTCCTCCGAGCATCATTACAACGGCTTCTTCGTCCATACCCTCTGGATTTTCGTCTTCGAACATTGATCGGAGACTGCCCTGATCAAAAGCCTCGACCCAATCAGTGTGCAATGCTCTAACAAGCCCCTCCCTTTTTTCGGCTTCATCTTCGCTGTCCCAAGTATCCTCAGCAAAAATTTTGAATCCCTAGTATTCCTTCTTTGTTTCCACATCGAAGTAGGGTTCCGGCTATCCTTGGTACGGAACAGAATCGACCTTTGGTCTTTCTTCAGCAATAGCACGGGCGTGAGAACGGTTACGCCACCTTTTCGTAGGATCACTCTTCTTTGGGGTGTATCCCAAGCCAAACTGTTCATTGCTCCCAGGGAAACGAGGGAATTCAGCAACCCCTTGCTGGTCACGACCCAAGCCCATACCAGGCATGTAATTCATCTTTCGCATGATCGCCAATGCTGCAGAACTCACTAGAAAACTGTCATCGGCCCGAATGGTACAAACCTTTGCCGTTATTACGGCGAAGCCACCCATGGCTATGTCCTCTTCTCCATGCATGATCTCTAGCAACGACAAATTATCCTCGGAATGTGGTCGGATCCCAGAATCACCATGAATGATTAATGTCCCTGAGTTCAGCCCCAGTATCAGCTTCTGATGAAGAGTGGAAAGTACTCCCATAATATCAGGACGGTGTAGCCACGCCTTCCCAACAAGAGATTGAATGAAACAGGTATTTCCAGGACATAGAATTCCACAGCTGTCTTGAACTGTCCCGTCACTAACTCGAGGTTGACTGTTCCTATGACATCACGCCGCGTGTTGTCATAAGCGCGGACACCCAAAGTTGATGGCGTAAAGTCCTTAATTTTTCAGGCCCAAGCACTAAGCAGTACGGAGAGGGCACGCATTGATGGTAGACCCATTGTCGATCAGAATGGCTGGAACCCATTTCCCAAGACACTTCATAGTTATGTGCAAGGGTTTATTGTGATCAGCACCTTCTGGTGGGAGGTCTTTCTCGGTAAAAGCTAAAGTGTGCTTGGCGAAGTTAGGAGTGATGAGTGCGACCATGGCTTCCGGGGTTATGTTGGGGGTGACTTTGAACTTGGCAAGAGTATTGATAAGCCTTCGACGGTGCTCACGAGAGGATGCCAATACTCCCCAAATTGACATGGGAGCCGGGGTATTGTCAAGCTGTTTGATAATGGAATCGGTGTCGGGTGGAAGATTTTGGTGTTGGGTAGATGTGGGATTGGCAGAGGGATTTGGGTTGGTGGAACTTGAAGGGTTATTTTAGGAAACAGATATGAAAGGATTATTGGGATAATTTGCGATGGTTGGTGTGGAGGAGCCGGATGATTGGGCAGTGTCGTTTTGAGGCGAGGGTGTTTGGGATGAACTTCCCTTTTGTAAATTGGTGGGTTGGTAAACTCGATCGCTCCTGGTGAGGTTACTATGGTCTTAGGAGAGGGTTTTGCCCAGAAATCTAACAGATCATCCCATAGGTTTGAGAGATCGGTATTCGCTTTCCTTTTTCCTTTATCCAACCTTGTCTTCTCTAGCGTTTCATTAAGTAATTCCATCTCAAGAGTATTCCACAGGTTTTCTTCCTCCAAGGAATCCCAGAAGTTATCGCTCCTAATTAAGCCTTCATCAGCCATGGCTTTATTAACTATCAGTTCTTCTCCATTGACCTAGATAGTAACCAAATCGGCTTTCCCCCCAAAGATCTTCAGAGTTAAGAACAACGACGTGAGGCTCGTCTGGATCCTCTGAGGTTTGCACAAGAGGCTGCAGAAGTGTCTCATCAATGATATAGCACTGAGGGTAATCAATGTTTTGTTCCATTGGATTGGTCTAGTACTTGGAATAGTTATCCAAATCCTCCGTTACTGTATTAAGGGTTTCATCGTGGAACTGTGAAAAAAGGATTCGTGGATTGAACAGATCAGGCCCCTGTTGAGCTTCGTCCTCGTGGAAAAGGAGAGGTAGTGTCGTAACATCAAAAGGATCCTCATCTTCTATTCGACGCCACATGGCAGGCTCGGCTTCCCATTCCCAGTCATCTTCTTCATCACTGGCTAATTCCAATTCCGAGAACAAGGTGTAGAGCGAATATCCGTCAAACGGATCCGCTTGTCTTTCTTCCCATTCTTCTCTCCATGCCCCATTTTCTAATTCTTGAACGTCCCCATTTTCAAGCTCCGGGGCTAGCCACACGTCGTCAATTAGAGCTCGATTCTCAATGTCTTGGAAAACATCAATGGTGGATTGCCATCTCAGTTCAAACTCCCAGTCTAGAGTCTGGATCGCACAAATGGTATCTCTTGTTGGCACCTCGACAATGGCTTTTGGCTGGGTTTCAGATACGATGTATTAGCTTGGGTCAAAAGGTGGTTTAAGATCAATGCAGTTAGCCTGGGGATTGGAATGCTTTGGCAGTGGGTTGGAAACAGTGTTAGGCTTTTGTGGTGGAATTGGGATGGTTTTGTTGTCAATTAGGTTTTGGATGGCATGTCGAAGTCGGAAGCAATTATTGGTGGGATGGCCTACATTTTGGTGGTAGGCACAGTAGGCGTTAGGGTTATGAGAGGCTGGAAGTTTTTGAGGGAGTGGAGTTGGGTTGAGAGGCTTAAGGATATCACTTTCTGCCAATTTTTCAAGCACTGCAGAGAGAGGTGCAGAGAATTGGGAGAAAACATGGGGTTGGGATCTAGGCTGGTTAGTTTGAGTGACAATTTGGTTAACAGGCTCGGTTTGAGTAGTGTTTATGGAGGTATTAGGGAGGTTGGTGAAGTTAGAGTTACCAAACAGGGTATTGCTGTTGCCAGAGTATACCTTTTTGGTTTTTGGTGGAGCTGGCTCTAGTTTGTCGAGGATACCAAGTTGAATTGCTTCTTCGACGGCCAAGCCTGTGTCCAAGAATGTTTTAAAGTTCGAGCGTGCTTGAGCCATAACCATATGCTTTGCAAGAGTCGGCTGTAAGTTTCATACTATCATCCGAATTTGGTCTTTGTCCATCGGCCTATCCTTCATCTGCGCTACCTTTGCCCTCCATCTCTTTACAAAATCTGTGAAGGATTCTTTACCATCCATCTTAGTTGACTCAAGCTCGCGAGTAGTCACCTCAAGTTGGATATTGTAATCATACTGTGCTATGAAGGCTGCACAAATATCTTCCCAAAACCGCTTCTTTCTCTCATCCAATGACGTAAACCAGTGAAGAGCATGACCTACCAGCGTCTGGGAGAACATCTTGGCCATTGCATCCTTTTCTATGCCCCACATGGACAGAGCTCCTATGTATCCCGTCAAGTGTGCTTTCAGATCTCCTGTTCCGTCGAACTTGGAGAAGTCAATTGGCTTGAACTTCTCTGGAAGTTTTGCGTTGGGAAAAAGGCAGAGCTTATTGATGTCGAAGCCAATGGTGGCAATCTTTTCACTTCTGGCGATAGATTGTTCCAGCTGGGCTATTTTGGCAAGGATGGTGGCCATTTCTGGGTTTTGAGGGTTTCAAGTCTCGTGTGGGAGCTGCTCTGGATTAGGATTCGGGTTAGGGTTTGGATTGGGATTAGGGTTTGGATTTGGATTTGGATTGGGAAGTCGTCGTGCAACTCCGGTTATCATAAGCATTAGCTGGGCAATTTGGTTGTCAGTGCGTTCCCCCAACCTTTAGATAGCTTCTCGGATCTGTCCTGTTTCGTTCAATCCTTTCGAATTCGGATTCTCGCCATTATCTTCCCCTGTACCATTCAAATTTTCAGGATTTGGATTCCCGTCGTTTGGATTTGGATTCCCTGTCGGTTGTTCCATTTCCACCTAGAGATCAAAGACGCTGACAGTGTCGGGCTGAGATTCGAGCCGAATCAACCTTTGTCCGAGGGGTCTTGTCCAAGAGGGTATGGTCTTCTTTTTTGGCACAATTGCTCAAGCTTTCTAGCAAATCAAAGACGGAGCTCAGACATGATTCCTGCTTTAAAAATGCATATATTGAATTGAAACAAGTTTTATCATCATAATCGTTGACACCTTGGGACTTTGAATTGTGATCGAATGAAGATTGCCATGATCCTTTGAGAGTTCGATGAAAGTTTGACTTGCGAAAATCTTTCAGAGCGGATAACATGATACCTTTAACTAGAAAGGTGTAAATGACATGGCACTATGACCCAGATGGTGTCGGTATTATGGCATTTACTCTGAGTGTTTGTTTATTTGAAAGGTTGAAAAATGGCTAAATCCTTAACCAAGGATTTAATACTTCATTGGATCTTGGCAAATTTCGGCGGGTCGCGCGAGCGTGCACCGGGGCATGTCATGGATGCAATGTGGGATGCAACATTTAGACAAGATATATCACGTAGTCCTACCCTGCAGGTTCCTGTCCTAAGTTGGATGGTTCTATGGCTTGCTAAACACATAGAAGGTTGGGTTTTGGCTTGAAGGGTTCCCCGGACTAGAGTCAAGGTATGCCTCCTGGCTATTGAGCGTATACCCAATAACGGTACAAACGGCAGGAATGACTCATCATTGTCGAGGGTTGTCGAGCATTCTAGGATTCCCTGTCACCGGCAAGTCGGGCAGGATTTCCAAAACGCAGTGATGGGGTTAAACAATGTATAAATGCAATTAAAAGAATGATAGACAATGCAACAAAATGTCTTTTGAAAATCCCGCAAATGTTTTCTTCAAGCTTGGCTCACTGGTTTAAATAATACTCAATGAGAGTAAGTACACGGACAAGTGATCACGAAGTCCCAGGTCGAAATGGCTGGATAAAAATCCAGTTAGACTTGCCATTTCCTTCCTTCGGTAAGCATGAAGCATTGCTGTTTTTGATAGACTTTTGAATGACCATTTTGCCAATGCACCAACTTTTCTCAAGTATTATTTAAACTAAGTCCCCAGCAGAGTCGCCACTGTGGGCTACAACAGCCCCGGGCGGATCGGGGCGACCCAAAAAAATGTGTTTTTGATTTGAAAAATTGAAGAGTTGCCACCTGGATTTGAGGTTTGCCACCCGAGAAACCGTTTTGATTGAAAATGATTGATTGAATTTGGAAACTAGAGATCGCTTTGGGTTCGAAAGCCACGTTACGAGGGGGGAAGATTTTTACGGCACCCCTCTCGCCCGATTTAAAATTGGTCTCTACTAGACATTTGTGGGATTTATGAAAAAACACCTTTTTGTTGCATTGTCTAACTTTCACTGAGCAAATAGCACATAATGACGAATATATCAAGTAAAGTTGTGTATACATGTGCTGGTGCACAATTTGTATTATTGAAATGAAGTGAAATGTAAAGCAACGCATGAAAATGCAGATCTGTTTATGAGCTTACTTCCGAGCACTCAGGAGTGCTGCTGCTCTATTCTACAAATTTTGTTAGACAAAAATACAACAATATAATATATGAACTAATACTCAGCAAAGAATTCAAACAGCCAAGAACTGGTCCTAGCCATCCAGACCCCACATCGTTGCACCCTGGAACTAAAATTAAACCAACTTTGCATGTTCTGGACTACTTTTGAAGTTAACAAGAGCGCTAAAAGTGGAATTGAAACACAGTTTTCTTTAAAGATTTTGATACATTGCTTTCATTTTGTTCACTGGAAAAGGAGTTCTTGGAAATAATTGTAAACCTGAATTATTTTTCAGAAATAGGGAAAGAATGCCACAAATTCATAAAACTCCTCTTTTCCCTCGAACATTCAACTGAAAAAAACACAAGATGTAATCAAAATCACTCCTGAGCGCTCAGGAGTACTACAGAACCAACTTTGAAAATTTCGTTTGCAGCTCTTTTGCTCTTACTTTTATACCAAAGTCATTCAACCACGCATCCAGAATGAAAGGCTAGAGTAGGCTGAATGACCTCCATCAAAAGGATAGTGACACTTTCAGCTAAAAAGATGGAGAAATTCTACCTTTTCCAAATTGAACCTTGCTTCTTGGTTAGGTCTTGGAAGTGAAATGAAGAGAGAAAATTCAGAAACTAAGACTGAGTATGAACCTTAGCCTTCTAAATCTTTCTTGAGTGCACTTGGAAATTGTTTGGATTAGGATTGAAAATGATTTTCTTGCTAGATAAGGTTTTTTGGTGGGAATCAGAGAGTAACATTGCAGTATTTCGTGGTGATTTCAGGTATCTAGAATGAAGCATGAGAGCCCCTATTTATAGGTCAAGAAAATTGAAATTGAAAATTGAAATTTAATTATAAAACTAAAAAAAAGTTTGAAATGACAGAAAACATTATGATTTGGTCCTCTGATTTCTCTAATGGTTTACTGTAGCAAATACCGAATAAGTTTGAATGAAACATGCCCATGTGCTGCTGAAAAAGCTGGAAATTCAAGTTTCCATGGAAAATTTTGTTGACCTGAGCGCTCGGGAGCGGATTTGAGCGCTTAGGAGTGACACTCCAGAGCGCTCAAGAGCGAGCCTGCGTCTGGGATTTTGAAGATGAGTCCCGAGCACTGAGAAGTGGTCCTGAGCGCTCAGGAATGATTTTGCTAAATTGATTTTGATTTTGAAAGTCAAAGAAGTAAGGTCCAATTGTATCCAAGGCTTGAATTGATCCTAATTCATCATCGGGAGGCCAAAAAGCCACAAATCAAGGAATTCTAATAAGCTCAAATTGGGGTGTCTACAGTGTACAAGATATATGATAATGAAATGATACAAAGTGAAAAATGACAGAAAAATCAACTACTGCCACCGGAACCACTCCCGAGCGCTCGGGACTGCACTCCTGAGTGCTCAGGAGTTTTGCTGAGCCACCATGCAATTTTTGTTAGACCAGACATATTTTGATACTAATAACAGAAACATAAAGTTATTAATGCACACCAGTGCTCAGCAAAGGGTTTTAAACAGTTAAGAACTGGTCTTAACCATCCAAACCTTGCTTCCTTGCAACTAAAAATAAACCTAACTGAGCTTTGGAAAAACCAGTGCACACCCAGTATTCAAAAACATACATAAATAACAATATAGAGGGAAAAACAAGCTGCAGCAAAATAACAACACTCCTGAGCGCTCAGAAGCACGCCTGAGCGCTTAGGAGTGATTCCAGTGTATTGAAAAAACATTTTATACCCTTTGCTCTTATTGTTAAACCAAGATCATATGGCTCATAACCAGTATAAAGAACCACTCCCTCCGCCCCTAAATAAGTGTCCGACGCGCAAATCTAGGCCTTTAAAAAAATGCATTTGCTTCATTAAAAAAATCAAATTTTTTTCACAAATCAATAGATGGCAATGAGTTCTATTAGATTGTGAAAAAAAATTAGATTTTGTAACGAAAAACATGCTTCTTTTGTAAGTCCTAGGTTTGCGCGTCAGACACTTATTGAGGGACGGAGGGAGTAGTGTGGGCCCTAGATCCCCCTCAGAAATAGAAAAACAATAGATTTTGAAGTATACAGTGAGCCTTTATACCTTTACTTGACTTGAACTTGGTTTCTTGGACTGATTTGGATTCTTGAAGATGATTAGAAAACAGTTTGAGAAGGAGTTTAGGCCTTCATTTCTCCTAGGGATTTTCCTTGAGAATTGTGATTTTTCTTAGAAAATGGAGGTTGTTTTGAAAGAGTTTGAGTGAGGGTTTTGAGACTGATTTTTGACAGCAAGAGGAGGGAGAGACATTAAGACAGCCCAATTTGAGCCCTACTAAATTCTTAATTCAAAATCAAATGCAAGTAAAGATGTACAAGCATTTGAAACATGATCAGGTCATGCTCTTTGGAGCTGCCTACGTACCCCGTTTGTAGGGATCAGACCAGTGTAGTTCTTTGGGGCAAATGCAAACATGTATGCTGCAGAAGGCATAAAAATATGCAAGTAAGTAATTGACAAGATAGATCGATTGAAGAGCGTCCACTGATTGCTCTGTCTCAGTGGGTGGAATAATTAAATAGGCGAAAAGGGTTGTAATTGACACCATGCTCTCAAGGCGAAAGATGTAAACCGATGAGACAAGTTAGTTTGTCTTGAATGGATTAAAATGCAATTGAACCCTAAGGGGTGCCATCCAACGAGACATCTGCCCCTTCATCGGAGAAGGTTCAAATGCGGCATTTGCAAAGAAGGTATGTTCACAACTCATTGGAATGTAGTCGTTGCAAATACGGTCATTAGCATATTAGAAAAATGTTATCGAAAAATGTTACCGAAAAAGCAATCCAAGAGGGGGTGAATTGGGTTCCTATCTGAATTACCCAAAATAAAAAAAATACTTGGATAAATAAAATAAAATAATTAAGCAACTAAATAATTAAGTAGCAATAGACAAAAATAAAGGTGTTTAAGGGGGAGAGAAAGTGAACAAAGATGTATAATGGTTCGGCTTGAGCTTTGTCCACTGATCAACCTAGTCCATTGGTCTAAGGAGTCGTTGTTTTACTAATCAATCAACCAACTTCTGGTGCCGATTAAACCTTACAGCCACGCCACTAACTTTTCCAAGGAGTTAGCTGAACCGCTAGAGTTTATCTCCCAAACTCTAAAATCACTCATTAAACAAAACCCAATTTTGTAACTGAATCACAAGCTCACTAGAGAATTTAGCAAATTCACAATACACCCACTGAGGGAAAAAAAATGTAAAGTGAAAAGCTCTCTTAAAGAGTGAATAGAATAATTTTGCTCTCAAACCCCTTAAAATAATAATGTAAAAATGAAGTGTAAGAGAAATGTAGTGTTCTGTTTGCTGGAGTATTGCATTGTATTTCTTGGTAGTCTTCTCTTCTAGTGAATCTTCCTTTTTATAGCCTGAACATTTCGACCATTTATGAACAAACCCCTTGAGATGAAATCCTCTGGCAGCAAGTTTGATCTTCAACAAATGCAAGGAGTAATCCATTGAGCCGAAAACAAGTTTACAATGTTCGTATATTTATTGAGGCATATCGAAGTCAACAAAGGCATGAAGAAACCGAATATGACCAAACCTGATTGGACCTTGGGCAAAATGAATTTGACATGCATGACGTGCAATTGGCGAAGTCGTGGATCTTGTGATCACCCCTTGCCTCCTCCCTCCTCCACTGTTCCACGCCACGTCTCCAGTGTGGTGGATCTTGTGAAGTGCAATCGGCGAAGTGGGTCATGGCCAGTGACTGGGGGGGATTGTAGTTTTTTCCTATTTTACTTGTTTCTTTCCATCGGCTTGATCTGGTTTGGTTTCCCAATCTGGATCTCCCCCAGATTCGGTGGGTGCAGAGGTGGGCTAATAATGCAAGGGTTTACTTTGTTTCATGTTAGGGTTTGTTTCTATTTTGTGTTACTGTAATATGGATTTTGCTTTCAGTCTTGCCGTGGTCTCGTGGGTCCGGCTTTGTCAATGTATGTGTCTGCATCACACCTTGAGAGGTGTCCTTTGCTCGTGGCAGTGAGGGCTCAGTGATTTAGTCAGTGATTCCTCGCGCTATGAGTCGACCGATGACGTGTTCAAAGAGCAGTTTCGTGAGGGTTACTAAAGATAACATAAGTGTTTCGTGTCGATGGTTTGAGTTGGGTTTTTTGGTGGATACTCTACTACCAAGTCGAAGATGGATCCTATGCTGGCACCTCGTGCTAGTCTGCTTCGGTAGTATGTGTTGTAGAGCTTGTAGCCTATAGTTCTTTCAGCGGTGCTTGTGTCTTAGATGTTGCTAGTTTTGGTGAGTTTTTTTGTTTTTTTGGGTGGGAGGGGGGGTTTGCAGTTTTTTCCTATTTTACTTGTTTCTTTCCACTGGCTTGATTCGGTTTGGTTTCTCGATCTGGATCTCCCCCAAATTCGGTGGGTGCGGAGGTGGGCTAATAATGCAAGGGTTTAGCTTTGTTTTCTGTTAGGGTATGTTTCTATTTCGTGTTACTGTAATCTGGATTTTGCTTTTGGTCTCACCGTGGTCTTGTGGGTCCGGCTTTGTTAGTGTATGTGTCCCCGTCATCGGAGCTCACCCTAACAGTGGGGGCTTACCCCGGAATGGCGTCCTTTGCTCGTGGTAGTGAGGGCTCACTGATTTAGTTGGTGATTCCTCGCGCTATGAGCCGATCGATGACGTGTTCAAAGAGCAGTTTCGTGAGGGTTACTAAAGATAACATCAATGTTTCGTGCCTATGGTTGAACTGGGTTTTCCGCTGGATACTCTACTACCAAGTCGAAGATGGACCCTATGTCGGCACCTCGTGCTAGTCTGTTTCGACAGTATGCATTGTAGAGCTCGTAGCTTGTAGTGCTTTCAGCAATGCTTGTGTCTTAGTGATAAGCCCCCAACAGTGTAAATAATAGGGCTTATCTCTCTTCTTTTTGTCACACACACGTGCACAACTTGCTTGATTTGAACAATATTGCACGAAATGTGTATTTTTGGTGTTGTCAAGTAAATCATGTGAATAAGGCGCATTTGAATGCCATGGATAGCCCCGAGTGTGTCCAAGTACCCAATGCCATGTGGCACTCTGCCACCGTGTCCCAAGGATGATGAAAAGTAGTTTCAGAGGGTGTGCGGGACATTGAAAGACCAAAGGGGCAAGCAAGGCTGAAGAAGCAAAGAAAGCTCAAAATTGCTTAAGAGGTACCTATACCACAAAAACCTAGTACCTGTACCTGTCGGACAGAAGATGTGCAAAAATGCCATTTGAAGACTAGTACCGGTACCACAACAATGCAATACCTGTACCAACTGGGATTTTCTACAGAATTTTGTACCCGACCAGGCAACAACTTAGGGGTATTTAGGACTTTTGTAGCATGATATTAAGGGGGTATAAATACCTCCAAACCTCATTTTAGTAGGTTATCTTCCAATTTCACTTCTCTCTCTACCTCCCTCCTCTCCTTAGCTCGCTCTTTCTCTCTTTCTCTCTTCAATGGAGGTTGATTGCTAGGGTTTTGAGATTTTTGTTCTTCATTAAACTTGTAAGTACTCTTATTCTTTACATTAATCTAGCTTTTATTTTCATTTTTGTGAATGTTTTTGTATCTCCTTTCATTTTGCTTTGTGTATACGCCCACTATGGGTGAGTAGTGATCTAGGCTTGGTCATGAGGTGATTTCTACCCCATGACTTGGGTAGTTTAATGATTTCTCTCATTTCTTGTACTTAATGTGGTTTGTGAATGGATTAAGTTCATTTTTATGTAACAAAACCTAGGGTTGTTAACCTCTTTGATTATGTGTAGACAAGTAATTGATCTCTTGCCATATATAATGCTTGGAGCTATGTCACTCTAGGTGTTTGTCAAAATGCCTCAAAGAACTTGTTGAACTCTAACGTTTGGTCTAAACCTAGAGATGTTAACTTCTTTGATTGGGTGTTGACAAGTCTCTTGGTACACCCAATGCTTGGAACCATATCTCTCTCTGTGTTCGATAAAATGCCTAAATGAGTTTTCATCTATTTCCAAACCCCGTTGTATGAGTTAAACTTGATTTTCATGGTTAAATCTTTTGAGTGAGATCAACTGACAATGACTCTCACTTGAGTTATCAAAGAGAAGTATTGAACGGCCTAAGTTGTGGGCGGAATGAATCCCTAGACCTTGCCGCTTTTAGTTTCTAGTCAATCTTCGTTTTCAATTAAAGTTAGGAGGTAGAGAGAAATTCCACTACTCAAAAATTGGCCGTCTCAACGTACGCCAAATCTAAAGGTTGGCGGTCTTAATGCTAAAAACCCTTCGTAAATCAAACCTCCGGCCTAACTCCATTGGTTCCCTGTGGATTTGACCTTGGACTTCCGAGTTTATTATGCTGCAACCGACCTAGCCCTATGCTTGGGGCGCTCTTTACTACGGCACACTCTGGTCGACCAAGCACTTAGATGTTGCTAGTTTCGGTTCATTTCTATTATTATGATGTAATTTTCATCTTCGGGCTTTGAATGAAATATGCAATTGTGTGTTGATTAAAAAAAAAAAGAAATTGATTTTCGCGCTCCACTTTTTATTAATGGCGCTCAAATTTTAATATGAAGTTACTAGTGATTTCATAAATAAAGTGGAGCGCTATAGTAAAAAGTAAAGCGCGTATATTAATTTCCAAAAAAAAAAAAAAGGAGGAACAAAAGCTTGACATCTGTTTAGGTCAACAACTATAAGTTAAAAAGGCTAATTCAAGGGCCAAGGCATTGGGCCTAATTCCTTTTATGGGCCTAGCTAAGTGTACACGTGGAGTCTACCCATACATTGTCGTGCTCATCTTCGTTCCTTACATTTTCTTTATTATTTAGAGAATTAACTTTGTTTACTTTACTATTTGGATGATTCTATAGAACAGAACGACAGTCACGTTCTCCTTTTTTCTAGGCCGTTCAACCAAGGGAAATAAGTATTTATTTGTTAAATTAAAGGTGATGTATTATGAGAGAACAATTTGTCTCGTAAGTGAGAAATAAACACTTAAAAAATAAAAATCTTAGCGGTCATGACCACATCGTGCTCCAGGCCAACTTCAATACCTCACATTCTTATCGGGATCATAACTAGGTATATGGCCACACGAATATTTAATGTATGGTGTTTGAATGATACAGAGCGTCACGTGGCTATATGACAGGACTAGTGAATAATATTCCAGGTGTTTTGGCTAAATAAGCCAATTGACTTATTTTTGTGATTCATATTTTTTTCGCATTTGTTAGTCTGTTATCAATTTTTTTTTAGGATTATTGGTTAGTCTAGACAGAAGAATTGAAAAAAAGTAAAAAATTATAGTTTCAAATTAATTTTTTTTGAATAAAAAAAAATCAGCAAAAAGTCAGATTTTTTGGGGTTTACTAAAAAAAATCACAATTTTTTACTTTTACATTCTCTCGCTTGAGATACACTGATAATTTATAAAAATTTAATGCAAAACTAATAAATATAATTTTATAAATAAAAACAAAAAATAAAACTAATTGACTTATTTAGTCAAAACACCCGGTGGCATTCAAGAACTACCACTATCCTTCTGTCCAAGATTTTTTTTTCAATGCTGATTAATTGTTTTTTACAACCCCCCCCCCCCCCCCCCAAAATCTCTCCTGATTAATTGAAGACTGGAGCCACAGAAGAGTGCCACATGGCAAAAGAAATCTCCACATTGGCGCACGCCTATTCTGAAGCTACTTGCCCATCCATTGGTTTGAAATCATGATTTCCCCATCACCACCACCACATCCTCCTCCTCTACTAACCCATTATTTCCACTCTCCAATTTCTTTTTCCATTTTTGTTCAGCACAGAAACCACTATCCCACATTAGAACACCTTCAAGTTCGACTGATAACTCTGTTGCCATTGGTAACAACAAATGGCTTCAACTCTGTTCTGCAGTTCAATAAACCCATCAACCACAAATTTCTCAAGAACCCGCTACGCAATTCCAATATCTAAACACAACCCAGTTGAATTCTTCCACTCTTTGAGCTGTAACAAAGAAAATGGGCACATGAAAACGATGGCGACAAAGGCGAAATTGACTGTTTCAGAAGCACCGCCTGATTCCCCGTCGACGAAAATTGATGGGGCCGACAAGGAGGGGAGCTTGACGAGGAAGAAACTGAGGATTCTGGTGGCGGGGGGTGGGATTGGTGGGCTGGTTTTGGCGCTGGCGGCAAAGAGGAGAGGGTTTGAGGTTTTGGTGTTTGAAAGGGATATGAGTGCGATTAGAGGGGAGGGACAATATAGGGGTCCGATTCAGGTACAGAGCAATGCGTTGGCTGCTTTGGAAGCCATTGATATGGATGTTGCAGATGAGGTTATGAAGGCCGGATGCATCACTGGTGATCGGATTAACGGATTGGTTGATGGGATTTCCGGTAATTGGTACGTTTATGTAGTCTCCCTCTATTATTTATCATCCATTTGAGTTTTGAATTATTTGCTTGACTATACGTATGTTATAATACCAAATATATGTGATTAGCACAGAATAGAGAACAAAAGATAGAGCAATTAATCAAAATCTACGCGGTCATAGCCTTAGAAAGAAGATGAGCTGTCGATGTGATTGCAGATTTGGTTAACGATGCACTTCCTTACATTTTAGTCGATAATCCTCTACAAACTTGTTTGGCGTACTTTGACTAGTCAGTTCAGTGACAAGGTTAATTCCTTGCTAGCATTGACACCCTTCATATACTGTAGATGAGGGCTAAGTTTGAGCAATTACCTTAATTGTCTATTTCGCCAACATTGCCCTCTAAAAGTCAGCACCCAAACTTGAGTTGAAGCCATGCTTAAGTATGCATTCTTAGGATTGGACCGATTGGTTAACTTACAGTAATTATTGCGTCTGACTTGACTACCGAACAATGGAGGCGGCTCTGCCTCCTGAAGGTGCTTGGTTAGCATAATGGAGCTATTGGATGCTCAATAATAGATTTGAGAGGCATAGCTTCCTTAGTTTTTACGCATCGCATTTGTAATGAGGAAAATATGAAACCAAGTAGAGAGATGCAACAGAGATTGGATCCCAAATATGAAGATGGTTGTCATGAAAGAAGTGGTAAAATTGCTTGATGCAGGTAATAATATGCCTCATCTCTGATAGCAAGTGGGTGATTCCCATTCAAGTGGTGCCAAAAAAGTCTGGCATCACATTGGTAGTAAATGATATGGGCAAGCTAGCCCTACCCGCATAACCGCCAGTTGGCTTTCGTGCATTGACTATAGGAAGTTGAATTCTATGACTCGAAAAGATCGCTCCCATTACCATTGGTTGATCTTATATATCCCGGAAAGGTTAGCATGTCAGACGTATTATTGTTTTGTGGATGTATATTCAAGGTACAACCAAGTTCCTGTCCATCCCGAGACCAAGAGAGGACCACCTTTATTTGGCTGTTTGGCAGTTTTTGCATAACGATGTATGCCAGTCCGCTTATGCAATGACCTCATGATCTTTCAAAGTTGCATGATAGCAATATAATTTGACACGATAGAGAAATTCCTTGAGGTTGTCATGGACTCATGGATGGATGACTTCTTTGTTTCCGGAACGACAGTTAATGATTGTTTCCGAAACCTTTCGAAATTACTATAGCATTGTACGGAGATGAACCTTGTGTTAAGTTGGGTAAAAGCCACTTCATGTTTCATGAGGAGATATTTCAGGGACACATAGTGTTTGATAGGGGAATAGAGGTCGATAAGGCTAAAGTTGATCTCCTTTTTAAACTTCTTCCACCAAATTCTTTCAGTCCAAATCGTTCTTTCGAAGGTTTCGAAAGCATATAGCGGACCGTGAAACGGTAGCAGGAATATCAAATGATACATTGTGGGAACTGGGTGTATCGGTTGTGAATATTTTAAAATTCTTTTTGGCGCCGTAGCACCTAAAGTGGTTGTATCAGTTAAAAATCAGCTGTGAGGTGGGCCACACATTGGATACGAAGGGATACCTATTGGGAATCATGAGATACAACTGTGAATTTTTGTCACCACCGGTGTATCATGGTGTAATGGTATTGGAGGGCCGAAAAACCGCCACGTTGCAGCTGCTAATTAATCTATGGTTCTTTCCTTGGGCATGCGACCTTCTATAGATGCTTTATTAAAAATTTCAGTAAGATTTCTAGACCCCTGGGTGCTCTTTTTTCCAAGGAGGCACCTTTCGTCTTTGATGAAACATGTGTGCAACCTTTTGAAAAGTTTCGCTCTTTGTTGGCACCAGCCCCTATCCTGCAATGGCTTGATTGGTCTAACATTTGAGATCACGTGTGATGCGCCAGACCGTGAAGTTGGTACGGTGTTGGGATGGGTGAACAAAGTCCCTCATGTGATTTACGATGTTAGCAAGACACTCGCAGATGCTCAATTAAATTACACCACAGCCAAGAAGGAATTGCTTGTAGTGGTACTTTAATTGAACAAACTTCGATTTATCCTCTAGGTTCCAAGGGCTTGGTGTGAACTAACCACGCTGCATTGCAGTATCTGCTTTCAAAAGAAAGACACTAAACCCAGGTTGATTAGATGGATTCCTCAGCTACAAGAAATTGATTATGAATTTGGAATGAAAAAAAGGTTTTGAAAATTCAGTAGCTGATCATATCTCTAGGATCCTAGTTGAGCATTGGACCAATCTTGTTCATTTGAGAAATCCCTTTCTAGAGGAATGACTATTTGAGGTCTCACAAGGCAATCCTCTATGGTTTGCCCACATAGTACTACATTGCTGTAAGTCAGATTTGTCATTTTTTGGTCTAAGCAAGACAAGTATGATTCAATTGACAATTCAAATTGTAGTTTTGAGAGGATCTAAAACTGTTCAAGTACTAAGGGAAACCATGGAGGATTGACTTGTGAGACCTCGAAAATTTATTCATTAGGAAACAAATTTCTCAAAGGAACGAGATTACTTGAATGCTCAATTAGTATCCAAGACAGAAGATCGGTTACCGAATTTTCAGAACCTCTTTTGTCTTGAATTTCTTATTAAATTCTTGTAGCAGAAGAATCCATCTAATCAACCTAGGCTTAGTGTATTTTCTGAAAGCAATACTGCAATGAAACATGGTTAGTTTACACCAAGATGAACCTAGAATATAAGATTGGAACTTGTCTGATTAAAAATACAATTGAGCATCTAAGAGTGTCTTGCTGGCGCAATAAATCACATGAGAGACTTTGTTCACCGATTGTCCTAAGACTGCACCTAACTGCATAGTTTGATGCATCACACATGATATCCGATGGTAGGGACCAATCAAAACATTGCAGGATTGGGGGCCAACAAAGTTTGAAGCTTTACAAAAGCTGGCAAACATGCTTCATAGAAGAAAGGTGTCTCCTTGGAAAAAAGAGCACAAGGGTCTATAAATCTTGCTGATATATTTAATAAAGAATTTACAGAAGCTTGTGTGTCCATGGAAAGAATGAATTTTCCTGGTAGAATTTGGCGGTGGAAGTTTAGAAACGAGATCAACTCTTGCCTTCTTGACCTTTATGCCCTCTTAGGCATGATGTGTCCCAAAACTATGTGCTTTGAACCACAAAGTGGCTTTTCTATCAGTTTAATGCGAGGTTCACCACCACACAACATTGAGGCACTTTTGAGAGCTTTTGGAGATGATCCGCAAATGTGGTTGCAACCCCAAAGGCCAAATTAACTTCCATTCTGTGTTGTTAGTGCTGGACTAAATGGATCATTCCCAGACTAAAAAACCCCTGAGCAAAATTGACTTCCTCCTGGACAAATTCAGGGTACTTGGAAGCCATGAGACAATTACTCACCGAGTGGGTAGGATTGGAACATAAGGCACATGCCTCCAGGAAAGATGAATGTCATAAAATTTGTCAGAATTTAAATACAAGCACCTGCATGTACATATTCTCCATAGGAGCAGGTTGTTTGAGTTGTTAGTTCATTAATTGATGAGATTTCAACTCTCGGTCTTAAGAATACTGAAGTAATTAGCTTTATCAGTTTAAACACCTAAGGGAGATTAGCAGATCCAACATTGGCAAGTAACTAAGGATGCAAGTCAAAGAAAGTGTCTCCTTCGCACTAAAGAATCCTTTCAGAGTTCTGATATAGTTGTGAATTAATTTGAACTGGTGAATTTTATTTTGATCTTGTAGAACCACTATCAATATAATGATACATAGTTGGCTATCAGGTACGTCAAGTTTGATACATTCACTCCTGCAGCAGAACGGGGGCTCCCGGTGACAAGAGTCATTAGCCGCATGACTTTGCAACAAATACTAGCTCAAGCAGTGGGGGAAGATATAATTATGAATGATAGCAATGTTGTTAATTTTGAGGATCATGGTGATAAGGTAACCTGGGCTTTAATGGTTTTTTTATTCTGTTTTTCTTTTGAAATTGTTTTTTTACTTGGCCATCATGATGTAGGGATTGTGGCATATTGTTAGAGATTTCTTTTACCAATTCTGTTTCTTCTTTTCATTACATGCATTTGAGAAAATTGTTAACTAATGATTAATTTTTGCAATATCTTGGGGTTGACGGTTCTTTTCATTTTTAAAACTAGGTTACTGTGACACTTGAGAATGGACAACAGTATGATGGTGATCTTCTAGTTGGTGCTGATGGGATATGGTCGAAGGTATAATTTTGTGCTCCTCATGTACAGTCTTCTCAATATGTAAGACTGTAAGAGGTTTTTATATATATAAACCAAACAAAACATAACATTACAATGTCATATTGATCTTGAGGTAGTGATACATGATAAGGATTTTGGGAAGAGGATGTTAGACACAAAGTGAACGACTTTCGCGGTCTGGCCTCACATGTCCATTTTATTTGGGCATTATCAACCTGCTTTTCAATCTAAGAGATTTCGTTCATATATGTGTTAGTCAATTAGCAGGAGATTCTAAGAAGCTATGCACCTAGTCACCTACTGTGAATGAAAGGAAAGAAAGCCTTTTCGTGTAATCTCATTTACTAGAAAGGAAACACTATCTTGCATGTTCCAGGAATGTTCATAACTTAGATTCTTAGTGATCACATTCCAGAACACACATTTCAAACGTGATACACTTATGTGAAACAAGATACCTCTGAAACAGTGAATTTATTGATCCAAAGTGATCGTGTTTTTATTCATTCCCTTAACACGTTCGTCATATTTAAAAAGTTTGATATAATAACCCAAAAGTCTAAAGAGGATGATCCTTCGCCGATAAACATTGAACGCAATGGTCACGATGCTCCTTGAACTTTGTTTTACATGAACAATTTAAACATAGTAATATCTTTCCTTCAACGTTTATACCTTGAGATTAGTAAATCACAGAAGCCTACCTCTATCCTACCAGTACCATAGTTCAAGGCATGTGGCGTCCATGTTCCCTTCCCTTTCCTCGTCCCGGGACGATCCACCTAACACAGGTCTTGCCTAGTACCAAGTACTAAATAGTGCACAAAGCTTTCCTCCCTCTTCTAGTTGTTAATGTGGGATATTAGCAATTTCATGTTACTCCTTTGGTGGAGAGTGTTATGCTCTAGGAAAGAATATATATTTTCTCTGTACCAGGAAGTTATAGATTCTCCTTTTCTTTGAAACAGGTTAGGAAAAATTTGTTTGGACCCAAGGAAGCCACATATTCAGGCTACACTTGTTATACGGGTATTGCAGATTTTGTTCCTGCTGATATTGGGTCTGTTGGGTATGCTTGTATTCCTCAGTTGGTTCCATTTAAAGTCTTTAACCTTAAATCTTCACTGAATATTTTTCTTAACTCATGCCTTGAGTGGCAGGCTCATGGTTTACCTCTATTTTTGAAGGTACCGAGTATTTTTGGGACACAAACAATACTTCGTTTCTTCAGATGTTGGTGGCGGAAAGATGCAGTGGTATGCTTTTCACAATGAAGCACCTGGCGGTGTAGATGCTCCCAATGGTATATAAACTTCTGATGCTTGAACTTTTACAAGATTCAAAATCATACTTCCTGGAACTTTTATATAATGACTTTGCATGCATAATATCTAATATGTTGAGTCCTTGAATTTTCACGTTACCGTGGAAACATACACATCTACCGTACATATGTATGATACCTATGTATTAATTAGTTTATTTTTTATTGGAAAATAATTGATAATTCACTATCGATGGAGAGTACTTGTGATGTAGCAAAATGAGAGTAAACAAAGTGATTGTGAACAATGACCAGTTCACAAAAACATCATAGTGAATAGGCAGTCAATTTGCTGGTCCAGTTTCTTTTAGTTGCTTTATACACTTCACACCCTAATTGTTCAATGTTAACAAAGGATTGTCCATTAAAGAACAACTCGCATTGGAAAGTTTTGTGTAGTCCCTCATATAGTTTGGACCCAGGACATGGATGTCATGAGGGCATTTCTGTACCCTATTGTACTTAAAGTTCCTATCTTATGGCAGGTAAAAGGGAAAGGTTGTTGAAGATTTTTGAGGGTTGGTGTGATAATGTGATAGACCTATTGCTTGCCACCGACGAAGATGCAATTCTTCGACGGGACATTTATGACCGCTCCCCAATTTTTACTTGGGGAAGGGGCCGTGTAACCTTGCTTGGGGACTCTGTCCATGCAATGCAGCCCAATTTGGGTCAAGGTGGATGCATGGCCATTGAGGTACAACTTTCTTTTCCACATGTTGATGGGATACCACTCCTTGGAAACATTGTACACCATAGTTGTCATTTGATCAATGCTATGTTTACTAGATCTTTCCCTCTGGAGGTTTGTGTGATGTCAAAAGTACTTCGTCTTTGTTTATTAGTATCACATGTTTCTGTACTTCAAGAATTGGTTTACATTTTTGTCATTTTAGTGATGAATGAGTTCACATAATCTTATTCTATTTTAAAATTCTCTCTGACCTGATTTTTTTTCTTGTTTGAAGCAGACATCTATTTCTTTTCTAGATTCAATAAGCATTATAGTTTTTCTAAAACTCCTTTTCATAACCTCGATCCCTAAGTAAAAGAACCAAAGAAAAGAACTTTCCCTCCGGAGGAAAAAATAAACCGTTTCAAGAGAGGAGGACGATCATATGGTCTATTTTACTTATCATTGCAGGACAGCTATCAGCTAGCATTGGAGCTTGATAAGGCTTGGGAGCGAAGCATTGAGTCAGGAAGTCCTATCGATGTTGTTTCTTCATTGAAGAGGTAATGCAATTTTCTTCATTAAAATGTACTTATACAATTCGAGGTCGATAGTTAGCATTAACCCCATGAATTGAGAAACCTTGCAAAACAAAATAAAACTTAATTATGCTCTACTTAAAATGCCCGAGTGCATCCATAAATGTACTGGAGACGGGGTTTCATTATTCCACGAGTCGTATGACGAGAGCAGAATGTGGTTGATTTGTCCACTTGAAATTATCACTACTTCTAACAGGAGATGTTCCAAAGAATCTATTGAATAGGTTGTAAATGGTTTAACTGACATCGTGTGATGCGGGACATCATAGATCAAATATGATAATACTACCTTTGGTGACTCACTCTTTCTTATTTCATTTTATATTCGCCCAGCTATGAGAATGCTAGAAAACTACGTGTTGCCATCATCCATGGACTGGCGCGAATGGCAGCAATCATGGCTTCAACTTATAAGGCATATTTGGGTGTAGGCCTTGGCCCATTGTCGGTAGGAACTTGTGATGATTACGGTACAATGTCCAATCAAAATAAATTGAGCTTGCTGTGAGCTATGCATGCATTTCATAACCTATACTTGGGTTTTGCAGTTTTTGACAATGTTTAGGATACCACATCCTGGAAGGGTTGGAGGGAGAATTTTTATTGAGCCTGCAATGCCTCTAATGTTGAGTTGGGTTCTCGGTGGTAATGGGTTAGATTACATAACCCTTTGTCATACTTCTATCCTGTTTTCTCCTTGCAACTACATATATGGCATGTTGACTGCTGTAATTATAGAATCAACATCACTAAATAAAAAACTTGTTCATTTTTATCTTCTATCAGCATTCAAAACAAAATCATTCTATTTTCTGAGAAAGTTTGCACCTGTGCATTTCAAATTTTTTTCCAGGTAATCCAGTTTTTTCCCCTACTTTGGAAGTTGCTCAAGTAAGCATAAATCTTTGTAACAGCTAATTAAGAGCATGTACATCAAGCATAGCAAAATTACCTATCCAAAAAGGTACTTTTATGTTTTTCCAATTCACTTTTTCCCTCAACTCTACACTAGACTCTCTATCAAAAAACCAAGAAGACTCTCTATCATAAAATATACCCAGAACTCCTATAGATCAACAGACGAAAAGCAGAGAGCTGGAGATCAACTCACATCCGGATGAGGAAGGAGAGAGAAAAAATAATATTTTATTGGATACCTTCTCAACAGTAGATCGGTATATCTAGAGAGGTTTTTGGATTGAGGTAAAATTGCTTCTTGTTTACCTAGGCTGCTGTAAACTGTTTTGGTGCCTTTAATTAGGTAAAATAGCTAAAAAGGTGGTTTTTGCTATTCTCATGTACATGCTCTAAGGTACTTCATTTTAAGGCATCTAGAACCTTTCCGGATCTATTGTTAGATGAAATAGTGGATGTAAACTATATTTTTTTTCCACCCAGCCACCTAGTTTGAATTGAAGGGGAGATAATACTTTATTTTTAGGTAATGTATACACAGAAGTATTGTAGGTTTCTTCAAGTTGAAACGAGAAACTCTTTTACCTTTTACAGGTCAAAGCTTGAAGGGAGATCATTAAGCTGCAGACTCTCAGATAGAGTATGTTGATCAACCATTTAGAATATAGATATAGTATAGTTCTTCAGTTCTTTGTGCAATTATGAAATTGGAATTTTGTTCTAAAGCTAATTTGAGTTATTTTTATTAATTAAGGCAAATGATCAACTGAGGAGATGGTTTGAGGATGATGATGCTCTTGAGCGTGCTGTTAATGGAGAGTATGTACACCAAGCCTAATCGGAAAATACCATTTTCCGGGCATATTCTGTTGTTATGAGCACGTTCTTCATCATTCTTTAACAAGATATATATATATATATATATTTTTTTTATGTCCTTTTTGCTTTTGTAGGTGGTGTCTCCTCCCTTATGGAAACAACAATGGTGCTTTGAAACCTATTTTCCTAAGTGGGGATGAGAAACAACCTTGTATAATTGGGTATGCCTTCACTTCTGCGCAAACAGTTCATAAACAGATACTTTTGTCCTCTCATCATATGGCCTTAAATTTTTTTATTCATTACCGTGATTGCAGAGGAGTATGTAATACAAAAATTCCTGGAATATCAATAGCCATACCTTCACCTCAGGTGACACAGACAGTTGTCTTAGTTTTCCTTTCCATGTCATTGTTTGTAAGGTTCTTGCTTTGTTATTTGAATCTTATGTAACAAGGTCTTTCATTTGTTAGGTTTCCGAAATGCATGCTCGAATAAGCTGTAAGGATGGTGCCTTTTTCGTGACCGATTTGCGGAGTGAGCATGGTACATGGATCTCAGAGTAAGTCAGAGGAAATTGCATGTTTATTTTGTCTGTTACAGTAATCAGAAGCCATTTCAAACATTCCTTTTTATTTAATTTTCCAGTAATGAAGGGAAGAAGTACCGGGTGCCTCCCAACTTTCCTGCTCGTTTCCATCCATCAGACATCATCGAGTTTGGTTCTGATAGAAAGGTGATAAACAGTCTACTTCATCATGCATTTCTGCCCAATGCTAGATCAATTGCAGCATTTTTCCGAGTATTGTTTAGGACTTTATGTGCGCATTGTTTTGAAGGAATCTTAGGTGCCATGATACACAAACATACCCCATGTCTTTGTTAGACTAGTTTTTCTTTTCTGAGCTGTTGTATTCTTTATTTATCCCCATCTGGTGATCCCAGGACATGTTCACTTCATGTTGTCCTGACTATTCATAGGTGCTAATCTGACCGATTACTAAAAACAAATAATCAGAAGGTAATGGCATAGAAGTAACTTCAAAATTTTGGACAGGAGTAATTTGATTGTTGCAGAATTTTTTCTTTTCCTGTATGGTAGCTTTAGAAAATAGCAATTCCTTGATTTGGCTACGAAGCGAAAACCAACCAGTACTCTGATAAATTTTAATATGTTTTTCCCTCACCAACTTACACCTGTTGAATTTGGTCTATTTTGCTGGTAGTGTTTACATGTTGATTGTATTGTTTGATGAGTAATTTGCAGCAGGTGGTCATTTTAGGATTTTAACATACCAAAAGTTGAAGGGGTATCCCAATAAGAGATAATGCTTAGTATGTAGCACTGACGTCGCTACACCGACAAGGACATGACACCAAAACTTTGACATGTAAATCTCCAAAAATTGGGGGACACGACATGTTGGAGATGCACTTAGGAAAATATATTTGTGTGATTATCATATATTATAAAATAATAAAACAAGCCTCTAATTACAATCAAAATTACCAAATTATCCTCTTTCCCACATTTATCATTGTATAATTCAGTAAAGTATTTCAGTTTTATCACTCACACGTGTTGTTATATTCAATCAAACATTATCTATCTCATGAAAAGAAAACCCCCACGAGTGTCGATAGTTTGCTGAGAGTGCCCATAGAGTATGCTGAGAGTGTTCATAGAGTGTCTCCTTGTGTGTTGCATAGTTACCCCGAAGTGTCCAAATGAAAAAAGTTGTGAAAAATATATGAAGCTTCTGATTTTGAGCGTCCGACACGTGTCCCGAGAGTGTCGGTATCCGTCAGATGTCCAACGCTGGTATGTATGTGACCTGCGGCGTAACTGGTCGGTGCAATTGGTATCAGTTGTGCTTTAATAGTAATTCCGTACAGTGAATTTGTATAAACATCATGAATAGGAGTTCCCATAAACTGATAGGTTTAGTATTGGAATTTTATCTTGACTTAATGCAGGTGGCATTTCGGGTAAAGGTGATGAAGGATCCACACAAGATTGCAGAGAAGGAACTGAGTGGAGTTCTACAGCCGGTTTCGTAAGCCTCAACTGTACCATTTTCAGTTGAGATATAGTGAAATTATACACATTTATTCGTGGCAGCAGAGCCTTGTAAAGATACTGGATTTTGTGTAATCTAGATCCCTAAAAAGAAGAAAAAGAAAATACATATTGGAGGCCCACCCCAGCTTTTCTTCAAGTTAGAGATGAAAAAGAACATTTCAGTCCTCTTTCTTTGAATGCTGGAATATGTAAATGCAGATAAACAGAAAGATAGACATTTACTGTTACAAGGTACCCTCCTAGTTCCCTCCTGTATAGTTTCTCTTGCAATTTGATCTTATAAGTAGGCTGCTCCTGGCTCAAACTTAGCTGCGAGTCAACCATCTATTATGCTTTAATTATCTTACTTCGTTTTAGGGTAGGGCTGGTAAACGATCTAATTAGCTGAGCAGTGGATTGTTCAAGCTTGGCTTGAAAAACTTCAGTACTGTGTTCAAGAAATGTTCACGAGACTTTAGTACTGTGTTCATCGATCTCAAACAAGCTTCAATCAAACCAATCAGGAGCCGATCTTGATTAGCTTGAAATATTTTCATAAGCTAAATGAGTTGAGTAATGCATTTCTGGAGCTTGCTTGGTTTGAAAGTTTGAGTTTTAACAAAAAAAAGGGGTTCAATCTTGGTTTATTTGTTTTATAGAGTTATCTCAAGAACAAACTTTTTAACGAGCGAACTCGAGTGACGCAATTTTTTAATATATCCTTTTTTTGATATGTGAATATAGTAAATCATATTATTGATAAAGACTAAGGTAAACCATAGTTTGAGCATCAAGATTACAAGCCAAAGCAAGAAACAACAGAAGAATGACAAAAACATGATCTTGTGAAGAGAGTTTCCAGCTTGTTAAAGTAGAGCTTGGTAAGGTACTTTTTTTTTTGGGGTCAAAAGATAGAGGAAGATTTTATTGATCATGGGAGAAACCAAACACATTACTACGGGTAGCCATCCCCATGAAGGGAAGATAGCAATCATAAAGGAGGCCTAAACTCCTAAGTAGAAGACTTAGGACCTCTCACAGGTTTTTGAGCAATAGTAATACTATAGACAACCCCATTGCTACTCCATCTCACAAAACACGTATCCGCATTCAAGAAGCCATCAAGAAGACATAGAATATCCGCCACAATGACTCCCACATACGTTCTGATGCTCATCCGACCACCTCTGAATCAGCCCAATCAAGGAGTTTTCTTTAAGGTTAGTGTCACAATTTTGATCTTTGGGCCGTTCCCAGAATTATTGGCATTTGCCTTCACTGAATCTGGGCCATAAGATGGGCAGTTGATTGGGCTTGACCCGAAACCTAAGCTTAAGGGTCTTGGGTCCAAGCAATATAAATATGCCATTTTCATATCTCCATTTCATATGGAAGTTTCAAAATGACCACATTATTTTATCATGAATTGATTTTGTACACGGTTCTCTGAAAATTTGAATATGTTCATATTTTCTGAACTTGTTCAACTTTGGTCTATTTTTTGTACAACGAGAAGAATGATTAATCATAAGATTTGGTCCAAAAGTTTAAAAATAGGTCATTAAATCTTTAAAAAACAACTATTTAAAACGCTAGAAATTAATTTAGTCTGGACTCATCCTCACAAGTGATTGTGGGGCCCACTAAATAGTGTTGTGGGTCTTACCATCACTTATGAGAAAAACGTAAAAAAGGATGTAAACTTTAATATGTCCCTAGTATTGCTCCCATTATAATCGTTAAGTCTAAAGAAACTGACGGGAGCTACTGATGGACACGTGGGATCTACTCCAGGTTCCGTACGGATGATTCGAGTTGTTTAATAATTTAAATAAAAAAAATCAAGTGAATCCGTGAAAAATTAGCTCAATCCGATATGTATAAGTGCTCGATCCCCGTGGAAAATCAGATCGATCTGAGAAGTGTAGGTGCAATGAATCACTCCCCTTAATTAGTGTAGAACGCACGAAAGGTCGCCATCCAAATGTTAGGAAGAAGAAGCACATATTTGTACATTGTCGACACCAATATTAAATCCCCGTGTGGGGTATGTTCCCCTTGTCATCATGAGTACCAATGCCCCAGCCAGCACTCCCACGAGACTCTTTCAGTTCACAAGACAAAGACAGCCACAGCTGCCAGCCCACTACATACACCACACCTTTCTACAAACACACTACTACTAGACAAAAGAATCCATATCAAACTTTCGCACCAACCCTAAACACCCAATATAGTTATCATACATACGCCTTCGATGTTGACATCATGCATTCCACATTTGTTTGATATATCCGATGAACCACCTAATTAAAATTGATAGTAGCTAGTAGATTAATCTTTAGATTTGTGTACGGAACTAGCTAGGCCGAGTCCCATGATTTGGTGATAGCACTCTTCCCTTTTTCTCTCAGTCAGGCCGGCCTCGAGCGATCTACAGCCCAAGAGGCCGCCTCCGCCTAAGGCCATTTGAAAAGTCATGTAAAAATTAGGGTGCCCTATTATCTTTGGAAATTGATTTTCAAACTTTCCTTTTATCGAAGTCCATTTCATTTTTTGTCTTCATTCATGTAAAATTACAAAACTACCTTTCGTACATTTTTTCCTTCACACATGAAATGGGTAGTTATGTAATTTCACAATACTATAAAACAAAACAAAAATGAGTGCATTTGGATAAAAAGGGAGTATGAAAATCAATCCCCTTATCTTTGGTGTCCAGTAATTTGTCTAGTATTGGATATATCAGTAATATCAAACCAAAACAAAAATATTAGTCTCCCTCCGAAGTTTGCCTCAGGTCCTAAATGTCACGGTGTACTCTCAGTCCTTGTGCTCTGTTTCTGCTATCAATTAATCTTTACTCTAAAAAAATAAAGAGTGGTTTGGATTGTTTTTAAAAAATGCTTTCAAACTCTTACTCCTGGTTTCGCTCACGTTTACGCACAAATATTTTCTAGAACACAATTTCAAAATTGGGAAGATATATGTACATTGCGGGCAATGGGAAAACGATCGCCCCCATCATCCCTTTATCTATCCTTATGATGGAGGGCGGACGAGTGATCACCTGGAATGGGAGTGGCAAATTTACACACAACAAATTAACAATAGAATTTGGAAAAACAATACAAAAAATAAAAATCTTTAATGAGTGAAAGAAGTATGTTTCTTTTAATTTGTTTCAAAAAGACAATCAATTAAAAAAGTGGGTCATCTAATAAGTCTTGGATAGTCACTTTGTCCCAAGAACTGCATACACTACAACTATTACTTCAAAAATCCACCCCAAGAGGTCCAGACAACAGTTAGGAGGCACCTGCTAGCTGGACTGGATCTTTCACATTCATTCTGGTAACATCTCATCTCTGCACGTATGCCACAGGTGAGTGTTCCTTTGCACATGACGGCGGCGGTGGTGGAACGTGATGGATCAATGGTCGGTTTGTGGTGGTGGAAGGTGACCGTCAGAGCATTTATTGGTGCTTAGGAGAAACTCGACTCTCTCTGTGTGTCTTGACTCTTTGTATGATCTCACTTGGTTATGGACCATGAATTAATTGTACTCTATGCTGTTTTAAGATTCACATTTGGAACATGATACGAACAAATAAAAAGTCTTAATGCTAATCATGCACCCCCACTTACACTAAGTTTGGAATTTAGGGAAAGTAAGAGAATAAAAGAAAAGAAAATGAAGTGGAAGGAAAATGAGAGGGATTCAGAAGGGAAATTTCACTATTAATAATTCTAGAATTTGTTGTTTTTCTCTTATAATCAAACAATGGTAAAGATTTGTTTTTAACTTTCCTTTATTTTCTCACACTTTTTCTAAGTTTCAAACAGAGCATTAATTAATTTTTTGCTTAGTTGAACTCAACCTAAATACTCGTTTCCTTAGCATTTTTCTTCCTCCTTAAGATGTGTTCCAGAGGTGGCATTATTTGCTCTCAACCCTATCTCTCTCTTCCTCTCTCTCAACCCTAGCCACCACATCTTCTCGATCTTCTCCCTTCCCCTCCCCCCCGTGGGTTCTATACCCGTGTGCGGCGGCGGGAGGGGGAGGCCATGGTACTACCGACTCCATTTCTTTGTTTTTGTTTTTTTTCATTCTGTCTCTCCAGATCTACGACTTGTCGTCTGATCTGTGAGAGTTTTGTCTCTCGTTCAAAAAGAGTTTTGTCTCTCGTTCAACGAGAGTTATTAGTTTCGTCTTCGGACGAATTTTGTCTACAGATTAGGTTCTCTCAATCGAGGTTGTTTCACAGCGATATCTATATTTCAGCGTTCTATCCCTACATGATGTCTTTGGCGAGGCAACCCGTGGCGGCTTGGCAAATTTGTAGTTATTGGGAGTGCATTGGTGCGTTCATACTTGGCTGGAGTGCATTTGACCGTGTGGGTATTTGGTGTCTTTTGTCCTTAACTTTGCACTTTTTCTCGTTTGAGACTCCTAATTAGTTGTTAGGCAATTTAAAAGTGTTGCTATTGTGTCAGGCCATGTCTGGGTTAGGATGAAAAGACATCGATTGCCTTATGATTTACTTGTTTTCTATTTGTTAGACGGTTAGTTTGGCTTTGTCCAAATTCTTTGTAATGATCTCCGTTTTGTAAGTGCCGCTGGGCATTTATCAATACAATCTTCTCACTTTTGTCAAAAAAAAAAAAAACAGAGCATTAATGATTGTTAACATGCACATAGTATGAGATAAGTAAACATTTTAATACACATCTCACGAATATTAGTAATAGAAATTGATTAATATCAAAGCACATTGATTCGTATCAATTTGATTTTCTATACAATTTCTATGCATTATCCTTAGGCTGACAAATTGAACTTAAATCCACCCACTAATAAAGGGAACAAGCCCAACCCATTTAGAGAGGGATGACAAATTGAACCCAAACCCACCCACTAATATTGGTTAGGTCAGTATGAGTCAAGACTCATCTAACTCATTTATTAACCAGAAAATCTGCTTGCACAGCAAAGGCTGCACAGCAGCCGTGCACAGACCCGTTTTGCGTCCGTCTCGGGTCTCGCAAAGATGATCGGAGCCGCTCATTTTGTTCAAAATACTTCGTTTATGGTCCCTGTAAAAAATCACCTCAATCCGATATCGGGAAGGGTGTTTACGAATCATCTAATTTTGCTTTAAAATTTAGCCTAATTTTTGAAGCAAAGTTAGATGATTCGTAAACACCCTTCCCGATATCGAATTGAGGTGATTTTTTACAGGGACCATAATCAAAGTATTTTGAATAAAATGAGCGGCTCCGATCATCTTTGCGAGACCCGAGACGGACGCAAAACAGGTCTGTGCACGGCTGCTGTGCAGCCTTTGCTGTGCAAGTAGCAGCGTTCTTTATTAACTAAGTCTTAATTATGTTGTATTTGGGTCATAGTGTGTGTGGCAAGAATTTTTTTTTCAAATTTTGATATTCTAACTTTTTAAAATTAGTTTGGTGTGTTTGCCAAAAATTTTCGATAACTATCTCAAGTTCTATAGATTTTTAAAAAGCTAAAAAAAAGAATGAGAATTTCAAAATTCCAAAGCTAAGTTTGATAACTTTTACGATTTTGCAACACAAATTTTCAAGAAAAAAAATTCTTATAATATCGCAGCTGCAACAAACAGATTTTTTTAACTTCTACTAAAATCTAGGATGTAAAATTTGGAGCAGAATCTAAAATTAAAATATAAATTTTGTATCCATGGCTATCACAAACGTGCCGATAGTACATGACCCAATAAGTTACCCTATTAAGCCCCGGTCCCCACCATACACAGCAAAAGACTCTCAAAGTCAAGATTGCACTAACATTTTATATTTGGGTAAATTTCAGTCAGACCCCTGAGGTATCTAACAATGACAAGAAGTACCCCTCAGTTTTGAAAAATGACATGGACCTCCCCTGTTTCACAGTTTGCGTTTCACTCTGTTAGTTTTGCTAGTGGGAGGGACGGAAAAGGGATGGAAAATGAAATCTTAAATTTTATTTAGTTTTACGGCTCTCTTAGGGCTCTCATTAAAAGAGCAAGAGTCAAAAAATAATTATGACTCTTCAGGATAAAATAATCAAATAAATAAGATATTCGCACCGATTCAAATGGATTGAAAATTGGAGCACTTATGTATCTTTTATTCATTTGGTTTTATGACTCTCTTAGGGCTCTCATTGAAAGTGTTAGAGTCAAAAATTTATTATGACCATTGAGGATAAAATGATTAAAAAAATAAGATTTTTGAACCGATTCAAATGGATTGAAATTAAAGCACTTAAACATTTGTTCTTCTTTTAGTTCTACGGCTCTCTTAGGGCTCTCATTGAAAGCACTAGAGCCAAAAAATAACTATGACCATTTATGATGAAATGATTAAAAATATAAAATCTTCGCACTAATTCAAATGAATTGAAAATTTGAGTAGATTCAAATGGATTCTTCGTTTAGTTCTACAGCTCTCTTAGGGTTTTCATTAAAAGCACTAGAGCCAAAAAATAATTATGACCATTTTATGATAAAATAATCAAAAATATAAAATCTCCACCCCAATTCAAACGGATTGAAAAGTAGAGTAGATACTTAAGTGTTTCAATATTCAATCCGTTTAAATCGGTGTGAAGATCTTCTTTTTCTTTTTTTTATCCTAAAGGGGTCATAATTAATTTTTGATTTTAGGGCTTTCTATTAAAGCTCTAAGAGAGCCATAGAACTAAACGAAGAACAGATATTTAAGTGCTCTAATTTTCAATCCGTTTGAATCAATGTGAAAATCTTATTTTTTTGATCATTTTATCCTAAATAATCATAATTAATGTTTGGCTCTAGAGCTTTCAATGAGACCCTAAGAGAGTCATAGAACCAAATGAAGAAAAGATACTTAAGTGCTCCAATTTTCAATCTGTTTGAATCCATGTGAAGATCTATTTTTTTTTTATCATTTTATCTTAAATGATCATAATTAATTTTTGGCTATAGAACTTTCAATGAGAGCCCTAAAGAGAGTCGTAGAACTAAATGAAATTTAAAATTTCATTTTCAGTCCCTTTCCTGTCCCACTCACTAACGGAACTAACGGAGTGAAACCCAAACTGTGAAAGAGGGGAGGTTACTGTTATTTTTTTAAAACTAAGGGTACTTTCTATCATTATCAGATATTGATGAGCACCCAATATTGTAGATATTTGGTGCGACTAATCCTATTTTATGTTGTTTTAACTTGCGTTTATTTAGCTTTTATAGTGATATTGCACGTAATGTGTGTTTTTAGTGTTTTAGGTAAAACGTGCAAATAATGTGCATTTTCAACGTCATGCATGACCTAAGTCCTTCTAAGTACCCGAAGACCCTGTCGGTCCCTTAAAATCTGTCTAAGTATGGAAAAATGACTTTTCGAAAAAATATCAATTTTCGAGATTAAAAAAATTGATCCTTGAATTTTTCTAAGAGTAACTACAAAATTGCAAGGTTTTATTTAAAAAGCAATGTCAAGTTTTGAGTCATTTTCTCTTGAGAAAAATGTGTAATTTTTCATTTTACACTAAAAGTGAGGAATTGACATTTTTGTTTAATTCGAATCTTGAAATTCTGGTAATGTCATTGTTTCCAAATGGATGGTACTTTCTTATTTTCATTAAATAAATTAAAGTAAAGAAAATGTAAAAGAAAATTTTAAAATGTAGTATTTACTTAAGTTTATGGTATGAAACTAAGATGCTGTAGAGCTGTGGAAGCTGCTGGGAGCTGTCTGCTGAAGCTGAAGGCAGAACTGGAGATAGCAGTGTGGTATCGATACAACATTAAGACTGTATCGATACTACTAGTTTACCTGAGAAGACAGTGATTGTTGTATCGATACGGATTAAGGCCGTATTGATACTAGAGTGTTACGGGAAAATGGTCATTTCAGTTTAGTTGTCTCCATAATAAGTATCGATACCACTGGCTTTCGACCAGATATTTGCTACTTTTTGGACTTTCCACTTATGGAATACTTACTACTTATAGTATGTTTGTAGGATATTTGTTGGGAGAGAAGTTGAATTGTATAAATACCCTTCTCTCCCATTTTATGTCATACTCTATTTTATGTTATAGTTTTTGTAACGCCCCTAATTTTGGGTACGTTAATAAGACATTTTATTACAAAAATAAAGTGAGTCTGGCTCATTATTACATCACAAAGTCTCACAAGAGTACTTTTATCCAACAAGGGAGGGAACTAGGGTTCCTAACTACGGCTTCGCCTGCTCTTCCATCCTAGCAAGCTCCTCGGCTACGAAAGCCTCCAAAGTGTACAACTCACCATGTTCATCTATGAGGCCTGACACATTATACCGACGTCGCCACTAATATAATATGTTAGGGTCACCAAAAGGTAACACCATGAGCTACAGCGCTCAATAGAATAACCCATACCCATTAACTCTTATCTTATGAACATTAGATCATAAATACTAATGATTTTCACATAGAACATGCATACCTAACACGACAATTAACAATGTCACATCCGCATTCATTATTCAACTCGCGTTGGTGTCCAATATTCTCTAGGTTTCTTCTATGCGACTCGTCGTAAACCGTGTCATCAGTTTTCATTTCTCATAAACCATATCATCATTTCAAAAAAAATCATTTTAACACACCCAACATCGGTTCTGCTGTTCTGGTCTCTCGAGTATCCTCACAATGGTTCCGCCGCACTAGGTTCCCATTGACACACTTTGCATTGGCTCCTCTCCGCGGATAACCAAGCCACACACCCAACTTCGATTCCGCCGTTCCGGTCTCCCAAGTATCCTCACAATGGTTCCGCCGCACCGGATTTCCATTGGCATACAAAACACACACCACACAATGGGCTACCACGTCTTGCCACTTTGCGATTTCCAAAACATTTCATCTTTTCAAAATACGCATTTTCGTTAACTATACCCTAGGTGTCATGTTTCTACTTTCTCGATTTTCGTGTCTCGTTTTCATGCATTGACTCCGTGGTAGGACTTCACATGTAATCATAAATCATTCATTGTAATCTTGAAACTAAACTAACAAGATCATCCAACTTATTATTATTATACCACAAGTAATACAAGCAATTCATGTAAGCATGCTCATAACCCTTTTAAAGATCAAAATCCGAATACTTCCGGTCAAGCGATAATATTCCAATCTTTTAAAATCCGTATTTTCTTCCTTTGTGGAAAATTCTAAACAGCATATGTTTAATGGAGTAACAATCGATTAAAAATAAGTCGTTGCCTATCATGCAATCCAAACACAAGATAGATAACCTTATCTACTTAGACATATTCCATGTTATACTTTGAACTAAAGAGTAAAGACATTCTACTTTCTAACATACGGTTCTATACGTAGAGTTAGGGGACAAGGGATTCTACCTCTCTTCTTGGCGGTTGGTCGGTTTTGAAAATAGGTCGTCGGTTTTGTGAATCGGCGGCGTAACGGCTCCGAAGTGCTTCGAAAGGAAGAGAGATGGATTTTCTCTTCCTAAAAATAACTTTGCTAATTAAACTAGGCTACTTTACAGATCTAGGATCTAGGGATGGTTTTTGGAGTGATTTGGTTGTAGCTCTCAAGAACTTCAAGAAAACTCAAGAAACTTGAACTTTGGAACTTGGAAAGCTTAGAAATTCTAGAGAGAAGTTGGAGCAATGAGTGAAGGTGTGAGTTTAAGCTTTAAATAAGCTTGCTATTTATAGGCCAAGGCTCCTCCCTCCCTCCCTCCCTCCCTCTCTCTCTCTCTCTCTCTCTCTCTCTCTCTCTCTATATATATATATATCTCACTTTTTTTTCTTTTGTCAAGCTTGATTGAAAGCTTGATAGGTTAGGTCATGGTTTGCTTGTACAACTCTTACCTAGTTCTTAGGCATGCAAGGCAAGATTTGGTACTTTTAATTGGATTATGGAAAGATTGGTGGAGGAAAGGAGGGGTTGTTCAAAGTTTAAAATTGGTAAATGTACAAATAAGGACAATGGGTGATAGATTTACTTGGAAAGTATACAACCATATATGGAAAAGATCATGGAAGATCAAGTCAAGGTACAACCAAATCTCCAACTCTTCTTCTCTCTTTCTCTCTCTCTCTCTCTTAGCACTAGTATATATATATATATATATAGACACACACTTCTATGTACAAGTAAACATATATATAGAAATGTACTTAAGGTACTATATGATCTAATGGGATTTCAAAGCCAAGATTTTCCTATTAAACTATTCTAATAAACAGATGTGTACTTTTGTAATAATATAAGTGTATATATATATATATATATATATATATATATATATATATATATATTAGTGTGTACCATGCAATCTAGGTAGATTTTCAAATCAAAATTCCTTATTAAAATAGTCCAAATTGGCACATGTTCTTATTATAATATTGTACTAGTGTACTTAGGAAATCTAGGGTATTAAATCTATAAGGTACATACACACATATATATAAGTATATCATCATATGGGAAATCTAAGAAATGATTTATTTAATGACCCTAGTACTTGTTGATAAGACTAACTCTATTATCCAATGGGTAGTAATTTTCCTAGTAATTATTGACCAATGGATAAAAGGGTGGGGTACTATATATAGTAGAATAATACCATATGTCATTTAAGCATGTGTATATATAACTATATATGGGTATTTTAACAAAATCTAGTAAATACTTTTGGTAGAAAATCTAGGTTTTCTATTGTCCAATGGATAAAGATTTTCTTAACATTTATCGTCCAATGGGTAATGGTTAAAAGGTAACTAAATGGATTAGTAGATAGGTTTCTCCAACTAATTGGTTAGAATCTAACTATACTTGTCAAGAAGAATCTATAGCCAATAAATATAATTTAGCAGTCTCAAATCTAATCATGACGGATTATTAGAAATTAACGAGAAAAGTATAAAGCCAACCAAGAGAAATTAGAGAATTTTGAATAAACAACGAGATTTTATTTATTAAAAATCGGAGTTGTTACAACCTATCCCCCTTAAACAATTTCGTTCTCGAAATTAGGTGCACGCTCGGATTCGAACAGGTGAGGGTAGTTTGCTTTCGTGGTTTCTTCTCTCTCCCATGTGGTTTCTCCAGATCCACGGTGCTTCCACAGAACTTGTACCAATTTGATGGTCTTGTTCCGGATTATCTTCTCGCTTTGGCCTTGAATATCTATTGGTTCCTCTTCGTATGTCGTATCTTCTTCAATGGAAAGGTCTTCCTAGTTGAGGACATAGGTGGGTAAAGCGAGATATTTGAGGAGCATTGAAACGTGAAACACATTATGCACTCTATCTAGCTGTGGTGGCAGGACTAGATGATACGCAACCTTCCCAATCTTCTCTATGATGTCGAAGGGTCCGATGTAGCGTGGGGACAGCTTTCCCTTCTTCCCAAATCTGATAACTCATTTCTTCGGTTTGATCTTCAGGAACACATGATCTCCCACGGCAAAGGTTAATGGTCGGCTTCTCTTATCCGCATAACTCTTCTGTCGACTCTGAGCGGTTTGTATCCTTTGTCTGATGGTTTTGACCTTCTCTGTGGTATCCCGCACTATGTCAGGTCCAATCAATCCCGTTTCCCCAGCATCTGTCCAGCAGACTGGAGATCGATAGGGTCGGCCGTATAGAGCATCGTATGGTGCCATCTCAATACTTGCTTGGTAGCTGTTATTGTAGGCAAACTCTACCAATGGTAAGTGCTGCTCCCAGCTTCCAAAGAAATCCAAGGCACAGGCTCTCAACATGTCCTCCAATGTCTGTATTGTCCTCTCCGTTTGTCCATCTGTCTGAGGGTGGAAGGCTGTACTAAACCTTACGTTTGTTCCCAAAGCTTTCTACAATCCTTTCCAAAAGTGTGATACAAAACGTAGGTCTCTGTCAGATACTATCGAGACAGGTACTCCATGTAGTCGTACGATTTCTCGAATGTACAACAGACTCAGCTGTTCTACGTTCTCTGTCATCTTGACAAGTAGAAAATGCACGGATTTGGTGAGTCGATCCACGATTACCCAAATGGCTGTGTTGGACTTGGCGGATCTTGGCAATCCAGTCACGTAATCCATCGAGATGTGCTCCCACTTCTAGGTTGAAATTGGTAAAGGTTGTAGATCTCCTCCCGATTTTTGACGCTCAGCCTTGACTTGTTGACACACCAAGCAGGTAGATACAAATCGGGCTACGTCCTTTTTCATTCCTTCCCACCAGTACGTACTTCGCAGGTCATGATACATCTTTGTACCACCAGGGTGAACTGCGAAGTTCGAATGGTGAGCCTTTCGGAGTACAGCTTCTCGAAGGGTTCCAATATTAGGTACGAACACCTTTCCCTTGAATCTCAGGCTGTTATCCTTCTCGATTGTCTATCCTGGTAGCGTCTTTCCTTCTCGAATTCGATACCGGATGAACTTGCAATCCTGCTCGAATGTTTGGGCTAGTAAGATTTCCCGGTGAAGTGCCAGTTCCGCAACTAGAGCGTACAATCGAGCATTCCCATTCTCTGACGATGGTCGCAGGTTGAACTCGTTGAGGGTGTCTACCATCTCCCATTCCTTAATAGTTGTCTTAACCTTTTGTGTCCTATCCTTTCGGCTTAGAGCATCAGCTACCACATTGGCTTTGCCGAGGTGATACTTGAGTGTAAATTTGTAGTCCTCCAAGTATTCCATCCATCGGCGCTATCTCAGGTTCAACTCCTTCTGAGTGAACAGATATTTGAGGCTCTTGTGGTCGGTGAAAACTTCGAATTGTTCTCCCCACAGATAGTAACGCCAGGTTTTGAGGGCGAATACTACTGCAGCCAATTCTAAGTCGTGAGTGGGGTAATTCCTCTCGTGCGATCGGGATCTGTAGGCTACAACCTTCCCGTTCTGCATCAGCATGCATCCCAAGCCATTTCTTGACGCGTCACAGTAAATCGTATAATCTACACCCCGCTTGGGAATGATGAGTATCGGTGCACTGGTCAGTCTCTTTTTCAGTTCTTGGAAAGACTTCTCGCAGGCTTCATTCCAATTTCTGAGTCAATCTTGTCATAGGTTTGGTGAGAATTGAGAAGTCCGGTATAAATCTTCGATAGTATCCAGCCAATCCTAGGAAGCTTCTGATTTCGAATACTAAGGTTGGCTGTTTCCAATTCAGCACTGCTTCAACTTTACTTTCATCCACCCCTATTCCTTCCTTGGATACTACGTGCCCCAAGAACTTAACCACTTTTAGCCAAAACTTGCATTTACTTGCCTTGGCATAAAGTTGGCTATCTCGGAGTACTTGTAGCACTATCCGAAGGTGTTCCTCATGCTCCTCCTTATTGGCGGAGTATATCAAGATGTCGTCAATGAACACCACTACAAATTTGTCTAAGTAGGGTTGGAAAATCTTGTTCATAAGACACATGAATACTGTCGGAGTGTTGGTCAGTCCGAACGGCATCACTACAAACTCGTAGTGTCCGTATCTGGTGTGAAAGGCTGTCTTGGCAATATCCTCCTCTCGAATCCTTAACTGATGGTAGCCTGATCGGAGTTTGATTTTAGAAAAGCAAGTTGCTCCTCTTAATTGATCTAACAGGTCATCGATCCTAGGCAACGGATATCGGTTCATGATTGTGACTTGATTTAACTTTCGATAGTTGATACACAGTCGAAGTGTTCCTTCTTTCTTCTTCACGAACAATGTCGGCGCTCCCCAAGGTGATGTACTTAGTCTGATGAATCCTTTGTCTAACAGCTCTTGCAATTGGGTCTTGAGCTTCTTTAGTTCTGCAGGGGCCATTCGATACGGTGCCATGGAGATTGGTGCTGTTCCCGGTTGGAGTTCTATAGAGAAGTCTATCTCTCTTTGAGGTGGTAAACCCGAAAGTTCTTCAAGGAAAACATTGGCGTACTCGCAAACGATGTGCGGTAATCCCAATTCCATCCGGTCGGTTTCTTCCATTTGGAGACTAGCTAGCCATCCAAACAGTTGGTTCTGCCACCTAGATCTCTTCATCGTTGAACTTGTTGTTTGTCTATCCCCCTTAAATTGGAAACGAGTTCCTTCAGAGGTATGAGCCGTCACCGTCTTCTGATAGCAGTCTATGACCGCTCGGTGAGCTGATAGCCAGTCCATTCCAAGGATTACGTCGAAATCTGCTATGTCAATCACCCTTAGGTCGCATGTCAGACGCAGGTTGGCTATTTCTATCTCGCACCCTCTACATGCTAGATTAACAGCTATACTCCCCCCCAACGGCAATTTGACTTTCATACTCGTACTTAGGGGTTCTATTTCTAGTGTTAGAGCAGTTACGCAAGCAGAAGATATAAACGAATGCGATGTTCCAGAGTCAAACAATGCTTGTACGCAAGTACTATACAATAATAGCGTACCTTGGATCACAGAGGGATCCTGTTCCTACTCCTGCTCCTCAGTCTGTAATGCAAAGATGCGTCCTCCAGTGCCTTGCTGGGTTCCGGCGGGCTGCTTCCCCTTGTTTTGCCCATTCAGCTGCTGCGATGGGCCTCCTGGGTTTTGTTTCCCAAATCCGGCCTGTCCCGGCTGTTGAGCTTTTTGGCTTCCAAAACCTTCAGTTCTCTCCTTCTGGGGTTGGGGGCATTTACATTTGTAGTGGCCCATAGCCTGACAGTTGAAGCACTGAACTGTTGCTATGTTTCTGCTGCCCCTCTGCGGTTCGCCACGTCCTGGTGCAGCAGTCTTCCAAGGTTGGTTGTTTTACGACGGGGTGAAGGGTTTGGTAGGGTCCACGATTGTTGTTGGAAGGTTGAGTTCGGATAGGTCCGCCACTGTTGCCTGTCGCCTTCCTCCATCGGGTTTTGAAGTCATTCTCTTCACTCTCCATTCGAAGAGCACACTTCACAACACCGGTATAGGTGGGAAAAGTCTGAGCTACCACAGCCCTTCTAGCAGTGGTCAGCCCCCACTCAAACCTTCTCGCTTTCTTGTCCTCGGTTGCAATGGTAGTTTGGGCGTAGCGGGACAGTTCTTTAAACTTGGCTGCGTATTGAATGATGGTCATCGTTCCTTGTTTCAGGTTTAGGAGCTCTTGTTCCTTGGCCAAACGAAGAGGCATGGGAAAGTACTTATCGAGAAATAGGGTTTCGAACTCGGCAAATGTCATGGTGGCTATGGCACGGGTTGCCTCCATTAGATCCCACCAATAACGGGCTTCTCCTTTCAGTTGGTATGTGGCTAAGGCTACACGATCTCCATCTCGGTTAATCTCCAAGGTGTCCAAGATCACATTGACTTCTTTCAGCCATGTTTCAGCCATGGTGGGGTTGGTATCCCCGTTGAAGGTCAGAGGTTGGCGTTTGCAAAATTCGTTCATCGCTCAAGTTCGGGTCATAGGTTCATCATCACGGTTTTGGTTTCGGCGGTTGGCGTTTAAGGCTGTTACGAGCGCTTGCATGATTTGAGCTAGGTCGGAGTTGGGGTTAGAGGATTCACCGTTCTCATAACCTAGTCCACTGCGTCGGTTCACCATCCACGAGTAAAAATTGAAAGGGGGAGTTTTAGTCTACTTAACAATTTTCCTTTTGTAAACGCAATTATCATATAATATGCAACCGTACTTCTTAAAACAAGGCAAGCTTCTCATAGATAAACAGAATATTACAATCATAAGCATAGAGTTCTACTATAAGACAATAAGATAAGATTCCTAATACAAGTTGAAACGATCCTACCATTCCTACTACATGGTCCTTCTAGCCCTAGTGCTCACAAGGGCAACTCAAGCTATCAGAATCTTATTCTAATACTACTACTCTACTGACGAGGTGGAATCAGTCCGAAAAACTCTCTCAACTGCTCCATCCATTCCTTCTCTCTTATTTCGTGCCAACGCTCCCCTTCTTGGCGAATCTTCTCTACTAGCTCCCTAAGCTGTGGGTCCTGAGGGTCAACTGCCATGTGCTGATCCTCATTGGTAAAGGGTGTCATCACAACTAGCTCATATAGCTGGTCACCGGTCTCGAGGTCGCGGACTCCCAGGTGGGGTATGGGAATGAGGCTCTCGGGTGCTAGCAAGGTCTTGTAATATAACAGATCTGCTACTATGATTAGGGCAGCAAAGGTGCGGCTATCTATATCTACAATAAAGAAAAATTATATATTAGACTTAACGGTGTACGGAGTAGACTGAATGTAAATAAATACAAGTACACATAAGCAGTGATCATATGCAAAAAGGAAAATACAAGTTTTTCATTAATGAAACAAGTACATCATAGATGGCTTATATTAGCCTAAACTTCCTACTGCATCTTGATTACAACAAAAGGTCCAACCACACGCTAAGTTTTTCCTAAGTCTAGAAGATGTCCGGAAATTCGACTCTATATGCGCCTATGTCGGTCTCGAAAGGTGGTGGGGGTACATCTCCAGAGTCAGCGATTATGTCCATGAAGTCGGGCATGGCCCACTCTGTTGGTTCTAATTCATAAATCAATATTTCCTCATCATCCGATTCCCAGCCCATTGGTTCCTCCTTGGGAAACTCTTCGGGATCTTCTTCCTCGGAATCTTCTTCGGGATCCTCATCAACTTCCTTAATCATGTTATCGGGGGGTGCTATTGGAACTAGGGCGGGGGCTGCTTCGGGGTTGTTCTTCTCAATTAGAAATTCCACATCATTGGGGGTGCTATTTGGACTCGGACGAGTACTACTTCGGCATCATCCTCCTCCTCGGGAAGTATGATGGTGCCATGTTCTTGGTAGTAGTCATGAGTGTAGGGGAAGGCATAGGGAAAGTAAGGATCTCCCATTAGTTGGTTCGTCATTGACCTTAAGGTACTTGCAAGATAGTGAGCTTCAACTAGCAGGTTGGCTTGATAGAGATTTGGTTGGTTCACTTACAAGGAAAAGTTTAATCTCAATTAGTAACGTTTTTAGATAAAGGTTTACTAACATTAAGAAAACTTTCGAGTTTCTAAGTTCTACATTCGATCCTTGATTTAAGTCATCATCCAATTGTTCGGGAATTTCCAGCTCGGTGGTACTGCCAATTTCCTATGCTTTTCTTCAATCCGAAGATTATTTCGTCAGAATTCCACCCAATTTGGGATGGTAAACTTAAACTCAATTCACGTTTGTGCAACGGTCAAGCTATCTTATGGTTCTACCCATTCTACCCATGGTCGAGGTTTTGAACCTAAAGCTTTGATACCAAGTTGTAAAGCCCTCAATTTTGGGTACGTTAATAAGACATTTTATTACAAAAACAAAGTGAGTCTGGCTCATTATTACATCACAAAGTCTCACAATAGTACTTTTATCCAACAGGGGAGGGAATTAGGGTTCTTAACTACTGCTCCGCCTGCTCTTCCATCCTAGCAAGCTCCTCGGCTCCGAAAGCCTCCAAAGTGTACAGCTCACCTTGTTCATCTATGAGGTCTAACACATTATACCGGCGTCGCCACTAATATAATATGTCAGGATCACTAAAAGGTAACACCATGAGCTACAATGCTCAATAGAATAACCCATACCCACTAACTCTTATCTTATGAACATTAGATCATAAATACTAACGATTTTCACATAGAACATGCATACCTAACACGACAATTAACAATGTCACATCAGCATTCATTATTCAACTAGCGTTGGTGTCCAAGATTCTCTGGGTTTCTCCTATGCGACTCGTCGTAAACTGTGTCATCATTTTTCATTTCTCATAAACCATATCATCATTTCAAAAAAAATCATTGTAACACACCTAACCTCGCTTCTGCCGTTTCGGTCTCCCGAGTATCCTCACAATGGTTCCGCCGTACCGGGTTCCCATTGGCACACTTTGCATTGGCTCCTCTCCGCGGATAACCAAGCCACACACCTAACCTCGGTTCCGCCGTTCCGGTCTCCCGAGTATCGTTACAATGGTTCCGCCGCACCGGATTTCCATTGGCACACAAAACACACACCACACAATAGGCTACCACGTCTGGCCACATTGCGGTTTTTAAAACATTTCACCTTTTCAAAATATGCCTTTTCGTTAACACACTCTAGGTGTCATGTTTCTAATTTCTCGATTTTCGTGTCTCGTTTTCATGCATTGACTCTGCGGTAGGACTTTATATGTAATCATAAATCATTCATTGTAATCTTGAAACTAAACTAACAAGATCATCCAACTTATTATTATATCATAAGTAATACAAGTAATTCATGTAAGCATGTTCATAACCCTTTTAAAGATCAAAATCCGAATACTTCCGGTCAAGCAATAATATTCCAATCTTTTAAAATCCATACTTTCTTCCTTTGTGTAAAGTTCTAAACAACATATGTTTAATGGAGTAACAATCGATTAAAAATAAGTCGTTGCCTATCATGCAATCCAAACACAAGATAGATAACCTTATCTACTTAGACATATTCCATGTTATACTTTGAACTAAAGAGTAAAGACATTCAACTTTTTAACATACGGTTCTATATGTAGAGTTAGGGGACAAGGGATTCTACCTCTCTTCTTGGCGGTTGGTCGGTTTTGAGAATAGGTCGTCGGTTTTGTGAATCGGCGGCGTAACGGCTCCGAAGTGCTTCGAAAGGAAGTGAGATGGATTTTCTCTTCCTAGAAACAACTTTGCTAACTAAACTAGGCTAATTTAAAGATCTAGGGATGGTTTTTGCAATGGTATGGTGGTAGCTCTCAAGAACTTCAAGGAAACTCAAGAAACTTGAACTTTGGAACTTGGAAAGCTTAGAAATTCTAGAGAGAAGTTGGAGCAATGAGTGAAGGTGTGAGTTTAAGTTTTGAATAACCTTGCTATTTATAGGCCAAGGCTCCTCTCTCCCTCTCTCTCATCCGAATTCTCTCTCTCTCTCTCTCTCTCTCTCTCTCTCTCTCTCTCTCTCTCTCTATATATATATATATATATATATATATATATATATATATATATATATATATATATATATATATATATATCTCACTTTTTTTTTCTTTTGTCAAGCTTGATTGAAAGCTTGATAGGTTAGGTCATGGTTTGCTTGTACAACTCCTACCTAGTTCTTAGGCATGCAAGGCTAGATTTGGTACTTTGGATTGGATTGGATTATGGAAAGATTGGTGGAGGAAAGGAGGGGTTGTACAAAGTTTAAAATTGGTAAATGTACAAATAAGGACAATGGGAGATAGATTTGCTTGGAAAGTATACAACCATATATGGAAAAGATCATGGAAGATCAAGTCAAGGTACAACCAAATCTCCCTCTCTTCTTCTCTCTTTCTCTCTCTCTCGGCCACTCTCCCTCCCTCTCTCTCTCTCTCTCTCTCTCTCTCTCTCTCTCTCTCTCTCTCTCTCTCTCTCTTAGCACTAGTACATATATATATACACACACACACTTCTATGTACAAGTAAACATATATATAGAAATGTACTTAAGGTACTATGTGATCTAATGGGATTTCAAAGCCAAGATTTTCCTATTAAACTATTCTAATAAACACAAGTGTACTTTTGTAATAATATAAGTACATATATATATAAGTCCAAGTACACACACACACACACACATGTACATATATTTATATAGTCCCCTTCTCCTAAGGACCACCTTAACTTAATAAAATAAGGACCTCCCTTTTCCCAAAGAATTTCGATGATCCAAGCCGCTCAATGTGTTCAGAACGTGATTTTAAAGATACTCGCGAGAAATCAGCAAAAAAAAAATGATCGAAAAGGCTTCATTCGAGCAGTTTTTGTTTATTTTTTATCAAATGGTTCAAATAAAAACTGCTCGGATGAAGCCCTTCCCGGTCATTTTTTTTTGCTGATTCCTCTAGAGTACTCTTAAAATCACGTTTTGAACACATTGAGCGGCTCGGATCATCGAAATTCGAACGGAAAATGGGAGGAATGGAGAGGTCCTTATTTTCCTTATTTGAAAATGACTGAATATATATATATATATATATATATATATATATATATATATATATATATTAGTGTGTACCATGCAATCTAGGTAGATTTCCAAATCAAAATTCTTTATTAAAATAGTCCAAATTGGCACATGTTCTTATTATAATATTGTACTAGTGTACTTAGGAAATCTAGGGTATTAAATCTATAAGGTACATACACACACACACACACACACACACATATATATATATATAAGTATATCATTATATGGGCAATCTAAGAAATGATTTATTTAATAGACCCTAGTATTTGTTGGTAAGACTAACTCTATTATCCAATGGGTAATAGTCTTCCTAGTAGTTATTGACCAATGGATAAAAAGGTGGGGTACTATATATATTAGAATAATATCATATGTCCTTTAGGCATGTGTATATATAACTATATATGGGTATTTTAACAAAATCTAGTAAATACTTTTGGTAGGAAATCTAGGTTTTCTATTGTCCAATGGATAAAGATTTTCTTAACATTTATCGTCCAATGGGTAATGGTTAAAAGGTAACTAAATGGATTAGTAGATAGGTTTCTCCAACTAATTGGTTAGAATCTAACTATACTTGTCAAGAAGAATCTATAGCCAATAAATATAATTTAGCAGTCTCAAATCTAATCATGACTGATTATTAGAAATTAACGAGAAAATTATAAAGCCAACCAAGAGAAATTAGAGAATTTTGAATAAACAACGAGATTTTATTTATTAAAAATCGGAGTTGTTACAGTTTTAGTTCTCTCTCTAGGAGAGATCTCCATTGTTGTTCAAGCTTAATTTCTTAAGAACTCAAGTAAGTTTAGTTCGTACGTTAATTTTCCGTTTGTTAATGTTGTAGCTACTTGTTGGATTTTCGTTAATATCAAGTTTATTTACGTTTTTATCAGTTAATCATGTTTTCATTTCCTAGCATAATTTCTAGTCTTTTCAATATGTGTGAGTAGTATTGTGGTTAAGTCTCGGGTTACTCTTTCCTAATGATTTAGGTGGTTATTTGGTTCTCGAATCTTCGGGTTTAAAATCATGGTTTTAGGAATTTAATTAACCTAGCCATTTTGGTCTAATCGAGGGGTGTTAACTCCTTGATATGTCGTTTAGTTAAGCGGTCTTGGCAAGCGACATATCGAGGGCTCGTGACCTTCTACGTGTTAGATACATTAGCAAAAATAAGTTAGTTTAGTTTCGTTTAATCACATCTCTTGATAAACGAAGTTTTTTAAAGCTAAATCTTTCGGGCGTGAGCATGCGGTCGTGACTCTCGCTTGAGTTATAATTGAGAACCGGTAGCGGCCTTTGGCAAGGGATAAACGATCCCTAAACTTGCCTCTTTTAGTTCATAAAGTACATTTCTAGTCTTTTTCCTTAGTATTTCCACTTTCAATGCAAAACCAAGTTGGCCGTCTTAAACGCCACAATCCATCATATAAAATCTACATTCCGAATAAGCTGTTTTCGATTCTCTATGGGTACGATCCCGGACTTTCCGGTTATTATGCTACCGATGATCTAACCCTATGTTTGGGGTTTCCAACCTTATATTAGAAGGCGAGGTTGCGGAGCTAAGCAGATACCTCAGGGGGTCTAAGTGAAATTTGCCCTTTATATTTTTACGTTTAACTTAGTTTTCTCTAATGATCATTTTTGAAATCAAAATAAGAGAAAACTCACTTATACTTGTGAGTAAGTAGACAATATCGATCAACAAAACAAAACAAACCAGGCGCAATAATTTTAAACCAAAATAGATATCTTTACTTTATAGACTTTTGTATAAAAACTTTTCTGGACCTAATTGAAAAACCCTAGCTTGCCTAGATTTATAGATTTGCTATGTATTGGTCTCTTTCGATAATTAATCCACAATCAATAACTAGACCAATAGCACAATGGAAAACAACCAATCGAAGAACAATCAAAAGAGGTAAGGTTTACGTGAAAAACCCCAATACGGGTAAAAACTATGGGAATGAATTATGCATTAAAAATGTTGTACGATTACAAGAAGTCTTACTCGGTGTTTGTGTATCCTCATCACGAATCCTAAGATCTATTTGTCGAATCTACGTTCATTGTACCTCTGCGTGATCGCCGCATCTTGAATCCGAAAGCCTTCCAAACGAATTGTCTTTCGAACTCCACGAAAGGACCTTACTTAGAGATTGATTGTTGATGTAGAAAACCCCTCAAAGATGATCTTTTAGCACAAATTGTCCATAGACCTTCAATAATTTTTCGAGATCCTCAAACCCTAACCACCGCAACTGTTTTTATACGAAATACATGAGTTCTAGAGCTAAAACGGAGCTCGTCACATTTTTTGGCCTAATAGAATCCACCCAGTTAAAAAAAAAAAGACTTTTGCTTGAGCGAAACTATTTTGCTTGAGCAAAAATAAATACGCCCATTTGAGATTTCTTTCCACAATCTAGTATAGATGCTGTAGAAATTAATTAAATAAACGTACAAATCGATAATAAAGAATACACATGTTATCACTTCCTCTTCTTCTTTCTTTCTTTCTTTCCTTTCTTTCTTTCTTTTTTTATTTATTTATACCTTTCCTGCTTCTTTCATAAATATATCTACAAACGGAGGATCCAAAAAACTTCGGTGGAGAGAGTCCTAAAACTTGAACTTGAAAACCTCATGTGCATTCAATTTTACTGAGAGTAAGCGCTCTACCAAATTGAATGAATGAAAATGATATGCTCCCCCTTAGATGTCAATTCCGATTAAATAAGAACGAAGGGTTGGCCGGGTGTCAAGGCTTCAGGCTTGGGACGTAAAGGTTTGCTCTCTTCTGATTTCAGTTTCAAACATCTCAGGTGTTATAAATTCTTTTGGGGTCAGTACATATGACTTTAATTGGGCTCTTCGCAAATGGGCATGGAATTGGACCTCCATGATTAGTTAAGGTGTGAGTAAGCTGGCCCAGATACCTGAGTTATCAAAAAAATTCTCGATAAATAAGGTGATTGGGTTATTCAAGAAATGAAGAAATGGGTGCAGAACTATTTTTGGATTTTGAAAGAGACGTTTCAACTGAAAATTTCCTCATGAACATGGAAGAATTCAATGCAAATCCGTGAACACGGAGGAAAAAATTCCAAACCTCGAGCCACTGGAAGATTTGTCCATTGCGTCCATCAACTTCAGAGTCGCGGAATCATTCGAGGTGCATGTGGACATTTAAAAAAAAAAAATTGTATCATCCACGATTACATTTGAAATTTACTTTTTTCTCGACAATGGGAGCCTTCACTTCTAGTGGGTAGACCGATATTAGCTCTAGCTCTAGCGTTGGGGCCATGATGTACATGGGGGGCCATATGCAGAGCCTATTGGGGGCCACAATTGCTTGCTACGAGTCTACGACTATCAAATGTGCGCCATTCCGAGATCGAAAGTTTGCTTCGAACCATTCTCTTTGATGAGTTTAGACCAGTAAAGTAAATTGATTATCCATTTATGTGAAAAGTTAAGTTGAATAAACAGAAATAACTTTGTGATCGAATTAGTTGGTCTTTCAAAAATAATTGGCACGCATATTTAATTTGACATTAGTCTTTTAAGGTAATTTCTCTGGTTGACTTGATATTTATAAAGATATTCTGGTGATCGAATTCTACAATTAGAATGGTTAAGAACATAATTTTGGCCTTGGGATGAGACCTACTTTGTGGGATCAGTAGATCTGTATGGATTGAATTTTATAATCAGTGTCTTCAGTTATTTATATCTTGTTATGGCTATTATCATTATTGTTTACTTTTTAAATCATTTCATGGGTCTTGTTTTGGTATTGTTTTTTTTTTTCTACAACTTCTTGCCTTTTAGCCAAGGTCTTTCCACTAAACTTTTTAACCTGAAAGATTTGTTTCCCTCCATATTTCTCTACAACTTGTACAACAACTTGTCCACTCTTTTTGGTTTTGCATAACTGTAACGCCCCCAATTTTTGGGTACGTTAAAGAAGGCAATTTCATTGAAAATCTAAATAGAGAGTCTAGCTCAATATTACAACATAATTCTCCCAAGAGTACTTTATTAAACAAAAGGAGAGTAGACTAGGGTTCCTATCTACTGCTCCACCTCTTCTTCCATTCTAGCCAGCTCCTCGGCTCCGAAAGCTTCCAAGATATAATGTTCACCCTGTTCACCTATGAGGTCTGACACATTATACCGGCGTCGCCACCAATATAATATGTCAGGGTCACCAAAGGTAACACCGTGAGCTTACAAAAGCTCAATAGAGTAAACCCTACCCACTAACTCATAACTTACAAACAGTAAATTATATACGACGAATAGTAACAATCACACATCCACATTCACTATTCAAGTATCGTTGGTGTCCATGTTTTTCTGTGTTAATCCTACGCAACTCATCGTAGACCGTGTCTCCATTTTCATTTTTCATAACCAAATCAACATTTTCAAAATCCGTTTTTAACACACCCAACCTCGGTTCTGCCGTTCCGGGTTTCCGAGTATCCTCACAATGGTTCCGCCGCACCGGGTTCCCATTGGCACACATTTGCATTGGCTCCTCTCCGTGGATAACCAAGCCACACACCCAACCTCGGTTCCGCCGTTCCGGGTTCCCGAGTATCCTCACAATGATTCCGCCGTCCCGGGTTCCCATTGGCACACAAACACACACCACACAATGGGCTACCATGTCCGGCCACATTGCGATTTTCAAAATATTTTACCCTTTCAAAACACGCCTTTTCGTTAACCACACCCTACGTGTCATGTTTCTAACTTTCTCGATTTCCGTGTCACGTTTTCATGCATAGACTCCGCGGTAGGACTTTTCAAAAAATAAGCATAAATCATTCATTGAAACTACACTAGCAAGATCATTCAACTCAATATTACTAAGCATGCTCAAAAAGATCAAAATATGAATACTTCAAATCAAGCGTTAAAATCTTCTTTTTCGAAAATCGTTCTATCTTACTTTTTGAGAAATTCAATACAACATATGTTTATTTAAGACAAAGTCATTTATCTAACATGCTCATACCTCCATTAGTGAGATAAATTTATTGACAATCATGCATTTTAAACGATAAGCTTATCTACTTGAAACCAAACAATAGATAATCTTATCTACGATATTGATACTTTGAATCAAGAACATGCTACTTTCTAACGTAGATTCTATACTATACGTAGAGTTATTGGACTAGGGTTTCTACTTATACTTAGGAAAGTGATGAGAGAAAATCTACCTTGATCCGAAACTAGTCGGGGCCGAATAAGCTAGTTGGAAGTTTTCTACGGGCGGTGAAACTCGCAAATCTGGACCAAACTTTGGATGGTAGTAACTCGGTCAATATTTGGCCGAATATGATTGTTCTTGGGTCGAAATTGAAGCTCTCGAAGTGCTCTACAACTTTCGTGAAGGAAGTTGATCCTAGAAACTACTTTAGGTAGGAGAAAATTGGTGATAAAGGAGAAGACAGTATACTGTCTGGAAATAGGAATCCGAGATTTTTACTGAACTTCGGATGCCAATATCTTTGTCATTTCTTCACCGATTGGGATGGTTCTTGGGTCTAACTTGAAGGTCTCGAAGTGCTCTACAACTTTCCGAAGGGAGTTGGTTCTAAAAACTACTCTAAGCAGGAGAAAAATGGAGATTTGTGAAGGGCAGTGGGCTGACTGGAAATGAAATTGGTTTCTAGAGAGAAGTGAGAGCAAAGGAGTGAAGGTGTGAGTTGAATGGCAAACATGGGGTGCTATTTATAGCCAAAACTTGAGCTCCTCCTCCCTCCATATGGCCGGCCATATCTCTCTCTCTCTCTCTCCCATGGATTTTGCTCCATTGTCATGTCCAATCAAGCCTTTCAATCAAGTCATAACCTTCCATGACTTGTCATTTCCATTTTAGGCCAAATCTAGGTTGATCATGAAGGGTTTTTGACTTGTCAAGTCTATGGGGAGGTTGTTTGCAAGAAAGAATAAAATCATTGGCTAACTTTGTACTTTGAAAGATTAGAAATGGGTTGGCATGGTCAAAAATAGGCTTAAGGCTATAAAGGTTGCTTGTGTAAGTATCCAAAACACAATCACACACTCCACCTCCCTCTCCCATCCGGCCTTTCTCTCTCTCTCTCTCTCTCTCTCTCTCTCTCTCTCTCTCTCTCTCTCTCTCTCTCTCTCTCTCTCTCTCTCTCTCTCTCTCTCTCTCTCTCCCTCCTAGGTACATATCTCTAGGAAAGTAAGTCTAGAATTAATAGGTTTTTAAGGGTAAAATTCTAGGGTTGCATGCATGCATGGCTAGGTTAACTAGTTTTGGAAGTAAAATGATGAGATTCTTGGCCCATGATTATGTATGGTCAAATCAAAGCTTTATTGGCAACTTGATAATCAATGACCAATGGTCAAAAATTTCCCTAGCATTTATAGACCCAAGGGTAAAGGAATATGGGTTAAAATTAGGGTTTGAAATGACTTGTCATGGGGTATAATGATTACCCCTAAAGTCTAAGAGTTCAATTAGGGTTCGGGGGGTTCAAAAGGCTCCAAGACGGTCAAAAAGGTCCAATTAGGGTTAGGATAATGTAACTAGGAGAAATGGTAGTTTGGTTTGTCCAACTAGTCGGTTGGAAACTAACCTTACTCGCCAAGTAGGATTTCTAGTCAAGAAATATAATTTAAAGATTTTATTTAACTTGTTAGGAAAATATACAAGCGCTTTTATAAGCATACTTGTTTTTAGAAAATGACTAGATTGCTCAGCGTGAAAATATATAACTTTATAAGTCTCAAAGCTAATTATGACGGATTATTAAAATTAAAAAGAAATTTTTAGTAGCAAATTCAAGTAATTAAAATAAAATTTAAATATTTAACAAAATTTTTATTTACCAAAAATCAGGGTCGTTACAATAACCATACTGACAACAACTTGTCCACTCCTTTTAATTTAGTGAAAACACCACCTATGAGACTTTTAGGCTCCGTTTGTTCGGGTGTAAAATACTTTTCGGTAAAACGTTTTACCTATTTTCCGGTAAATTAAAAATGAGAAAATTATTTTATATGTAAAATATTTTCCATTAATTGGATGAAAATGACTTACCCTTAAATCTTCCGTAAGTTATTTTCCGAAATGAATCCGCTGTCTTCTACTGTAGTTCTCACTGCTCAGTTTCCTCGATCGTCAGTCCTGATCCACGTTCAATTCCAATATTCTTAGATCTTTCCACTGTTTAAGCCCCCTCTCTCTTTATACAATATTTTGTCGATTTCTGAATATATTTTTCAAGTATCAACCAAACACCGGAAAATAAAATTTTGAAGTTTATTTTTTGAAAAAACATTTTACACAAAAAACATTTTACATCGTAAAACATTTTACATCGAAACAAACGGAGCCTTAGGATGATTTCTTTTTGTTTTTGGCTAACCCTTAATTTGAAAGCTACATCGCAGAGGAATGTAAAATTTAAAATAGGTTATTATAGTTAGCAGCATCTCAAAATAAGCCTAAATTACCTTTGATTTTGAATGTTTTTCCTAACAACAGAAAAATAATTGCAGTAACACACTGATAATATTGAAGAGGATTGATAATTTGTAACCATTGTCATATTCCTTGACTACCAAAAAAACAAACATCATTTTATATGATCAATGCTCCGTTAAGGAAAGGTCTACAATACACACCCCTTAAAAGGGTGTACCATATGCACCTATTTTAAGGTTCATTCATAACATTTTAGTGTATTTCGTAACTTTTGTTCTAGAATTCATAACCTTTCAGCAGTACGATTCGTAACATTTTCATTTTGATTCATAACATTTTAGTATATCTCGTATCTTTTATATGCTTCGTAACTTTTTAGCAATACAATTCGTAACATTTTCTCTATAATTCATAACATTTTGGGGGTGCATATAATACACACCCAAATAAGAGGTGTGTATTGTAGTCTTTCCCGTTAAATCTATATATAGTGCAAAATTAGCAGGAGAAATGTTCAAGATAGAGCACACTCTAAGGCGCAAATAAACGAGACAAAACCATGCCATTTCCGATAAAAGAGTTCTAAAACTTGCCTTTGGCTCCTTGTAAGGCTCCTTGTCCCGTTTGAATGAGTGATTAACTATTCACTGCTTTTTCCAGCACCGCTCCGGGTCTTTCCAAATGCTAACACATTAGTATTTTTTATTTTTTGCAAAAAAATTAACACATTAATAATATGTGATGAAAATTTCTCAAATCACGTGACGCCGTGACGGTATCTAGAGCCAGAGGTATAGTGCGGCGAGGGGCCCCGGCCCCACCAATTTTTATTTTCTTAGTATAATTTTTATAATTTTTGTAAATATTTGTAAAGAAATTATAAAATTTCAACCATAAGTACTAAACAATAAGAACAAATTTTATTTTCACAAGTAAAACAGTCAATAATACCATGCCGTTGAATGATATGATAGTACCAATACTCCAAACTAAGGATCAACTCCGTAAGGTTCGCCCTCCCATGTTATTTAAGTTATCCAATCGTTACATAAAAACTCCAACACCCTGATTTAGTGTCAAAAAAATCATCGTAACAAAATTTCTTTCAAAATTTGGCCCTTCAATTTTTAATCCTAACTCCGCTACTGATGGTGCTTCAGGAGCCCTTAATGATTTTTCTGATTTCAAGACAACTTATTAAACCTAAATTAGCATAAAAACTCCAGGGATAATTGTCCCGTTCCAAAAACTTTCTTAAAAAATAAGCAGCTTATTTCATATTTTCAAACTCAAAAATAATGTAGATGAAAAATAAATTTTCAAATTTTTTTGCATTGTACAAAAAATCTCATTGAGATCTTTCAAACAAGATTCATATTGCATATTTTTAGATTTCAATAAATCCATAATTTTTTAGTTTGAAATTGTCTTCTTAAAAAAAGACTTTTTTTTTGTTCCGGAAAGGGGGGGACCTGTTTGAAACATGGGAAAAGGCAACACTCAATTTGAGCATAAGGCTTTTGGGTTTTTCGTCTACAACAAGTTCGCGGATGTGAGGTCAGGAGTTTGCGGTTGCTAGATTAAGTAAGCATCCGTGAGGTTTAGGTCCTACGTCCGTGAGATGCATTTTCGATTGGCAATAAAAAATTCCATGATTAAGTAATCATGTTGCAAAATACATTCTGCACATATTGATCACCCAAACGCTACCATATTCAAAGCACATTTTGACCAAAATTCAAAAAGTCAAAAAATTAATAACCAAAATATAAAATTCCAAAAAGTTAGGCAACCAAACACCCCCTAAATTATAACTCATAAATTTATTTCTCTTTTCTTCTTTGTAATTCTCATCATTGTTAGTGCAAATTGCAACCAGTGGCGGATCCAGGAATTTTTGACAGATGAGTCACTCCTTTAAGAGCGGCCTTATATGTTTCAAAGTCGTAGGCGAACTCACATCAATTTTTATTAGTTAATTAAAAAATGAGTGTATATATACATCAAACATTTTTCTTGTTAGTGGTAGTTCATGTTTGAGCTTGTAAAAAAAATTTAAAAAAATGTTAAAGAAAATACATTTATTTTATTTTATGTGGAACTTAGAATTATAGTAATTGATTTGTGTAAGAAATTACATTACTATAAATGACTTTGTGGTACCAATGCTAGATGAGATAGTTTACGTTTGGGTTTGAGGTCTGCACACTCAAAAAAATGAAGAGGTACAAAAACACAGAGCTTGTAGGTGTGCCAAGGTTCGGACGTGAGTCAAGTATGTGGATAAGCGTTTTGCTACCACTAGAACAGTCAAGCACATGCAAACATATTTGGGATATATATATATACACACACACACACAGAGTCAGTCTCAAATGAGGTGGTCCGCATTTTAGTACTAAAATGTGGACCTCCTCATTTCTCTCATTTTTCGATCAAATTTTGATGATCTGAGCCGCTTAATGTGTTCAAAACCTGATTTTAATGGTACCTAAAGGAAATCGGCAAAAAAAAATGATCGAAAAAGGCTTCATCTGAGCAGTTTTTGTTTGAACAGTTCGATAAAAAAATAAACAAAAACTGCTCAGATGAAACTCTTCCCAGTCATTTTTTTTGCTAATTTCTCATGGTGCTCTTAAAATCACGTTCTGAACACATTGAGCGGCTCGAATCATCGAAATTCAATAAAAAAAGAGAGGTCCGCATTTTATTAAAATGAGGTGGTCCGTACGGGAGACGGACTTTGTGTGTGTGTGTATATATATATATATATATATATATATTATATACTTAAACTTAGGGGCTCTTTTTTTGGGGCATAATTTTCAGCTGGGTTACGTAACCCCCTCTGTGTTTACACTGAATCCGCCCTTAATTGCAACCGTGAATGGGGAGTCAATTATAGTCCAATTCGGCCACCTCCTTGATTTTTTTTGCTCATTTTGTGTCCCGATAACGACGGGTTGAGTGTGCAAATTGCAACGGTGAATGGATATTATAAATTTCTAATTTCTAACAATAATGCTATTCACACAGAGATTGAGAACAAATTTTGCACAGCAGTCCCATGTGGCAAAAAAAGGGACCCACCACTCTCTCTCCCCTCTGAAATTTCTCCTCCCACAGAAACCCAAATTTCCACCGCCCAAACTCACACCCTCTTCTCCGGCGCCGTTTCCGGCCTATCTTGAAATCTCTCCCCATCAGAACAGCTTTCAACATATCAAGGACAAAAATGGTAGCATCCATAGGGAGGTAAAAGCAGGCCCCAACTAGAGGAAAAGACAAAAGGATGAAAAAGATATCAAAGAGAAAATTAGATCAAGTAGCAGAAGGAACTAAATCAAAGATTGTATCTGAGCGAGATCGAAACCCCTAAGGGTCTCCGATCTACGCTGGAATCACAGCCCCACCTCAACCCAAGTAATGCTTTGCTTTTGTTCAATCCTCTCCTAATTAAGAAGCATAATGATCATCTTCGAACATCTGTGTGTGTCTGAATATGCACGGGATTCTCAATCACCCTATCTTGACGCACGATGGTTGACGTTTGTTTTGACCCAAGCTTGGGTGTTGTTCGTATCTCTTATCTTGGATAGACTTTGTTCCGATCGACTGCGTTCCCCGGAGAAGACGACAGAGAAGACGTCGGATGAGACATGCCGAATAGGAGGCCGGAAGTCGCTGGAAAAGAGGGGGTGAGTTCGAGCGGTGGACATTTCGGCTGGAGAAGAAGGTGTGGCGGTGGAAATTTGAGTTTCTCGGGGAGAGGAAATTTCAGAGGGGAGAGAAAATGGTGGGTCCCCTTTTTTTGCCACATGGGATTGCTATGCAAAATTTGTTAAGGTGTTCGGACAAATAAGTTAAAGTAGTTTATTTTTTGTTCTTATTCAAATTTTTTTCGTATTACTTGGCTTATTCTCATTTTTTTGGGGATTATTGCATCTTCATGACGAGAGGAATCTAAAAAGTATAAAATTTTGATCGAAATCCAATATTTTTTGAATAAAGACGAAAAAAGTGACTTATTAGCTTATTTTTGTTTTTATGTGGATTTGTTTGGCTTATTTTTGGCGGGAAAGCCAATGGTTTTTTTGTCCGAACAAGCTGAAATTTACTTCGACTCGCACCACTGTGATTCCTGATGCGGCCGGAAGAGTTGAGGGTACTTGGGCACTGGGGTGGTGGCCGATGGGCTGTCTCGTGATTGGGTATGGTGAAAAATTGAGTTTAAAGTTTGCCGAAGATTAGGGTATTTTGGCATTCAATTTAGTTAATTTTCTATGTGTGAAAATAAATTGGACCATAGAGAAAAAATCCCAAAAACATTAGTTGGGGAATTTTTCAAAACTTCTCATGTACGTACTGTCAACTCATTTTAATTCGGAAAGTCTACCCTTATCGACCCAAAATCTCGATCGGAATCACGACGCCCTGCCGGGCACAATCCGGCCACCGGACAGTCAATCCGAGCAGTCCAAAAGTTCTAAAAAAAAAAACTGAGTGGGCTCCCGCAAGAATAAATGGCACCCGACGGGTGTAGATGGCCGATCCAAACAATCCATTTTTGTGTTTGGATCGGCCAAAAATAGAGTGTTTGGATCGGCAAAAAATGGAGTGCTTGGATCGGCCACCTACACGCATCGGATGCCATTTATTTTCATGCAAGCCTACTCGGTTATTTTTTTTAGAAATTTTGAACGGTTCGGATCGGCTGTCCGGTGGCCGGAATATGCCCGGTGGAGCGTCGGGATTCCGATCGAGATTTTGGCCATCAGAAACTGTAGCTTTTCTCATTTTAATTAAAGCCTCTACTTAGTGGAAGGTGGCATTGATTTTCGTGATTAGCCTAGGTGCGCATAAAATTTGTCTAGACACCTGTGTTAGTATCAAATAAATAAATTTCAAAATACACTAGAAAACTAATCTTAAATGCATTTATATTTATACAGAAAAAAAACTGAAGTATACAAACAGCATTTTGCCCGTTGGCAAAATTGAAAGTGGGATTGATCCCCACCACGTATACCACCTGCTATAAATAGATATCCGACGTGCCTTTGCACTCAAATAGAGTAATCTCTCCTTTTCCCCTGTTTTCGCTTCCCCACCATCTTCTTGTTTGTCACTCGCTACTCCATCCAGCCGCGCCCACTCTAGAAGAGTAATAACGGATACTACTCCTACAAAAGAACATCCCTCCACAGCAACTTCCCCGTGAAGTTCAAGAACCTCCACGCAAACAAACAATATTCCACCACCATGGTCGACGTGGACCGGAGAATGACCGGTCTAAACCCGGCCCACATCGCCGCCCTCCGCCGCCTCTCCGCCCGTGCCGCCGCCACCACTCCGCCAACCTCCGCCGCCCGAACCGGCCTCCCCTCCCTCACCGCCCTCGCCAAAAAAATCATCACCCACCTAAAAGACTCCGGAATCCAAATCCAACCCGGCTTATCCGACACCGAATTCGCCCGGGCCGAGGCCGAATTCGGCTTCGCCTTCCCCCCAGACCTCCGAGCCGTCCTCTCCGCCGGCTCCCCCGTCGGCCCTGGCTTCCCCTACTGGCGCTCCCCCTCCGGCCCCGCCCGCCTTCACCTCCGCTCGTCCGTCGACTTACCCATCGCCGCCGTCTCTTTCCACGTCACCCGCAATTCTTTCTGGCCCAAGTCTTTCGGGTCCAGACCCGATAACCCCGAAAAAGCCCTCAAGATCGCGAGAAGCGAAATCAAACGGGCCCCACTCTTGATTCCCATCTTTAGCCACTGCTATATTCCTTGTAACCCTTCCTTGGCTGGAAACCCCATCTTCTACATCGACGAGAATATAATCTTCTGTTGTGGCGTCGACCTGGCCGATTTCTTTGACCGCCAATCTTCCCTGTTTCTTCAGAAATCACCATCTCTGGCATGGACGGAGGTAATCAGTTGATTTACATAAAAATTCTATAATTTGTAGTCAAATTTTACTACTTCTGAAAAAGGTTAATATCGTACCAATTTTTCCTTTGGTACTGTACATAACTGTACCGGCGAGATACTGAATCCGTCACCACATGTACAATATGTTCATTTGTTAAAAAAAATATTAAATTCAAAACTAATCGGATACCGTTCGGTATTCGCAAATATGAGTGATAAAAATAAATTCATATGCAGTCTGATATAGTATAGGATTCAAAATCTTGATTATGATCTATGAAAATTTGTTAAATTGCCCCAATTTACCTCAAATGCCAACAACTTCCCAACTTTTTCCTTTTTACAAAGTTGATAATATTTCTAATCAGTATGCTACTAGCTTATACTAATGTTTTACTCCACTAATTGAAAATTGAAAATTCTTGATTCTGCCTCTGTTCTTAGGTGACCGAGAAATTCAAGGGGTCATCGTCATATTTCACAAGAAGAAGAAGCCTGGATAATTTTACCGGAGGTAGAACGCCGAGATGGGTTGAGTTTTGGAGCGACGCTGCCGTCGATCCACGGCGGCGGAGGAACTCTCACGGGTGTTACGACATGCCCAGATTTGAAATCCCTCAATGGGTGGGGAAGTATATAGAGCGGGTCGGGTCGGTGTTGAGGGAAGGCGGGTGGGATCAATTGGACATTGACGAGATAGTCCACGTGTCGGCGTCCGGGTTTTTCGAAGGTGAGATGGTTTTTTTGGATAATCAAGCGGTTCTCGATGCTTTGTTGTTGAAAGCGGACCGGTTTTCCGATTCGTTGCGAAAGGCCGGGTGGAGCTCCGAGGAGGTGTCGGATGCTTTGGGGTGCGATTTCCGGTTGGAGAAGGAGAGGAAACCGGTTAAGAAGTTGTCGCCAGAGGTCGTTGAACGGATTGGGAAACTGGCTCAGTCAGTTTCCCCGTCAGCGGCAGCCGGATAAATATCGAGTTTTTCTTTTGATAAGAGAGAGAGATTTTTTCTTTTTCGTTTTGTAAGAAGTTGTTTCATATCGGTACTGTGAATTAAAGGTTTATACTCCATTATAAACGAAAGAATATACAGAGGCATAAATGCGTGGCAGTACACTGAAAATTCTACTCAGTGAATGGATGTAAAGTGTGGACTTAGAAAACAAAAAAGTGAAGTAAAAAAATGGATAATCCGTTTTGGTAAAAGAAAAAAAATATTTTCAACTTCATATGGTTCCATATTTGATCCTGGGTCGTTGTGAACGTGTCGGGTGTTTGCGATAGCTCTTTTTTAATATTTTAGATGGTTGATCGTTGATTTTTGTTCATATTTTAGATTTTATATATGAAGCTATGAAAAGTGTTTGTTGGAGCTTTTGATTGTATATTAAATATCACATAAGCTGATGAGTAGCATTTGTTACAAAAGATGGAAAATTATACTTTTTGCAATGAATTTGTAACAACTCTGAATTTTGGTCAATAAAAATTTCGTTAAATATTTAAATTTTATTTGAATTACTTATTTTCTCTTGAGTGGCTATATGATTTCTTGTTAATTTACGTCATAGTTAGATTTTGGTCTCGACTAGAAACCCTACTTGGCCAATTGAATTATATTACAACCGACTACTTGGAAGAACCGAGCAACTAAACTCACCTAGTTACTAGACGAACCTTTTGGACCTTTTTGAACATTGCCTTTACCCATTGGTCCATAATGGTTAGGGTAATTTTTGTCCATTGGACAATAAGCTTTTCATTATAATATTTGACTAAAAGTACATGTAATCTTTTCAAAATCTTATTTTAAGTATAAAAATACTTGTACTTCTTTTATCCTTTGGTCATTAACCGCAAGGGGAATTTTTATCCATTGGGTAATAGCCCAAATCTTTCTAACTAAGTACAAGAATCCTATTTTTTATTCAAAGGTTGATTTCCCATGTACTTTTAAGCATTTGAATATATGGGTAAATTTAAACTCTAGATTTTTAAGTACCCTAGTCAGTAGATTAGTACTTGTACTCTATTATAATCTAATGGGGAGAATCCTAGTCTTTTTATTTAATTGGGGTACTTGGTACCACACCTATATTTAAATATAAGGCTTTTGTCACATGCTTTAAAGGACAACTTTTGATTATTTTAATATAAAAGTTAGGGAAATTATTATCCATTGGATAATAGAAACCCAATTCTTTATATTAAAAAGATTTAATGAAAGATTTGAACAAAGTACTATTATAATTGCTTAAAAGGACGTTTTGGATTATTTTATTAGAAAAGTTTCCCTAGTAACTATTGTCCAATGGATAATAAAAGTTAGGATATTTATTATCCATTGGGTAATAGGTTGTTCTTTCAATCAAGTACATGGGTTATTAAACTAGTCTTTTTTTTCTTAAGCCCCATGTGATGAAGTACATATTATTTTATTATAAAAGTACTTAGTAGCCTTAGGACCTAAGTTTTCCTAAGTACTCTTATATTATGTTATATTAAAATTTTGTACCAAATTGGATTAGTTTAATGGGGAGTTGATCTTCCTAGAGTACATAAGTACCTATGTATATATTATATAAGTACTTGGATGATTTAAATATTGCCTTAGTACACATGTGTCAATTTATTAGTTTAATGGGAAATCTTGACCTTTAAGTCACCTTAGATTTTCTTCCACCAAAATCTTTCCAAATCACATCCATAGTACAAATCTAGTCATTCATGGCCTTTTACCCATTGGACAATAATTGTTAGGAAAATTTTTACCCATTGGGTAATAGCCAATGTTTTGGCTATAAATAGAGTCATTCTCATGCCATTCAACTCACACTTTTTCAATTTTCAACTTCTCTCTCTCGAATTTCCTTTGTTCTTCATGTTCTTGAGTTGTTCTTGAGTTCTTCAAGAAACTCATCCAAAGCCGCCACTAAACTGCCACCCGACCACCCTTCGATCCATAAAGTAGAGTAGTGTTAGTCAAAAAGAAGTTTCGAGAGAAACCATTCTCTTTCGAAGCTCCCAAAGGTATACCGTAGGAAGTTACTCCGTCCGACCGCCAACGTACTTTCCATAGCCGACCTACCGCCAAGAAGAACGGTAGATTCTCCCTACCTACTACTTCTAAGTATATGTAGGAATTCCTTATCCCTATTCCAAAGTATAATGTAGGTACCATCTTTACTCGATGAATACTTAGGTTATTTACCATGTGAATCCAAGTATTCGTATTTTGATCTTTAAGATGATTATGAGCATGCATATATGAATTGCTTGTATTACTCGTGGTGTGATAAAGCATAAGTGATTTCACTCCAAGGGCGTCCGTACATGTGGCGTTGTGCTTTGAATAAGCATAAGTGATACACTCCAAGGGCGTCTGTACATGTGGCATTATGCTATAAGTGGTGATTGAGCGTGATAAGTAATATAGAATTAGATGATCTTGTTAGAATGATTCATGCTTATTTTTGTTCTACCGCGGAGTCTTTGTATGTAACGAGACACGAGAACCGAGAAAGTAGAAACATGACACCTAGGGTGTGGATAATGATGAGATGTGTTTTGAAACCGCAATGTGGCCGGACTTGGTAGCCCATTGTGTGTATGGAAACCCACGATGCGGCCGGACGTGGTAGCCCATCGTGTGGATTGTGAAAATCGCAACGAGGCCGGACTTGGTAGCCCGTTGTGTGTATGAAAACTCGTAATATGGCCGGACTTGGTAGCCCATTGCGTGGATTGTGAAAACCACAATGTGGCCGGACTTGGTAGCCCATTGTGAAGATTGCCAATGCGGCCGGACGTGGTAGCCTCATTGGTAATATGGCTTGGTTATCCGCGGAGAGGAGCCAATGCAAGTTTTGTGTGCCAATGGGAACCCGGGACGGCGGAACCATTGTGAGGATACTGGGGAACCCGGAACGGTGGAACCGAGGTTGAGTGTGTTAAACAAATGATTTTGAAAGATGGATTGGTATGTGAAAATGTTGACACGGTCTACGATGAGTCGCGTAGGAGAAACTCTGAAATCTTGGACACCAACGATAGTTGATTAACGAATGTGAATGTGTCATTGTTAGCTGTATACACGTATCATGTGGAAATCGATATTTTATTATAACCTGTTGTTTGTAAGTTATGTGTTAGTGGATATGGGATTGTTCTGCTGAGCTTTTGTAGCTCACGGTGTTGCCTTTTTGGTGACCCTGACATATTATATCGGTGGCGACGCTGGTATAATGTGTCAGACTTTGTAGATGATCAAGGTGAGCAGTACACCTTGGAAGCCTTTGGAGCTGAAGAGCTGGCTCAGATGGAGGAGCAGACGGAGCTGTAGTTAGGAACTTTAGTTCCATTCCCTTGTGTAATAAAAGTACTCTCATGAGAGTTTTATTGTAATAACGAGCCAGACTCTATTTGATTTTTATCAATAAAATGTCTTTTTAACGTACCCAAAATTCGGGGCGTTACAGAATTAGTCTCTTTTGTTCTTGACCAAAAGGTAATTATGAGAATGATTAAAAATATTTTTATTTTTACGTTAATCACACCTTATCAAAATCTGTAAAAGCAACCAAATATATATAGTAAATTCTAAAATACTTTATCAGCTTTTAGGCCTTAAAACAACTTAAAAAAATATGGTTATTTATAGGAACTAATTCTAGAATCCGCAGCAAACACTCCACTGCAGATTTTTAGAAGCCAGAATCTCATAATCTTTTCTTTGAATTTTTTGCAAATAGGCATGTAAGTGTTTGGTTTAAACTTTAAACCATAAGCTTGATTCAGTGTTATCATTTCCGGGAAGACAAGTATTTTGACAAATGAATTTAAACCATATGCTCGATTTGTAAATAAAACTCCTTATAGTTGGGACTTGGAAGTAGTACCTTAAAAATGTTTTCAATTTTTTAAAAGTAAATTTCTGCTAGAATAATAAATAAATTTTCAGATTTGCATCACTCTGTAAATTCGTTTCACTTGTGCATTATTCATTTTTGCCGTTTTTTGATTCCCCCTATTTTTGTCCTTAGTTTTCCAACGCTGCTACGGCCACTGACCCTAAACCGATTGGTACGAGGGGCCTATTCTGGGTCTCGCATGGATAATTCGAACCGTTCAATAATTTAAAAAAAAAAACAAAATGAGTGGACCCATAAAAAATTAGCTCAATTCAATGTGTGAATATAAGTGAGTATTTAAAGTATTTGTGTAAATATTTGTGGTTATAGAAGAACCACATAAGTATTATGGGTGTACAGCTCCATTTATTGTTATTTTGTTTTTTTGTTAAGTTAGCAGATAAAAAAAAAAAAAACACAGTTTCCCCACAAACCACAACTTATTCCAGGCTCCGGTGCTAACAGAAACACAATTATTTGTACCTTTGGTGCGCGTTCCTATCCTAAGTGACAATTGAAGGACAAATTTTTAGGTGTTGGATGGGTACCATGTGCCAGTGCTTGCGTGGTGTTCGAGCAGCCTATCCAAGTCGTTCAAAAGTGTGTTGGACGGTCCAAATTGAAACTCTCTCCCCCCCCTCATCCCACCATTCTCTCTCCTCTTTCTCTCTCCAAATCCGAGCTATCCAAAACCGAAATAAATTGCCCGGATAAGTCGAGCGGGCACCACGTGGTACTCACCCGGCACTCGAAAATTTCTCCAATTGAAGACATTGTCAATCGTACTGTGGACTTGGATGGCATCGGTTTTCTTTACTGTCCATAAAAACAAAAGGGAAGTGATTTAGTCACTCTCATTTTCTCTAACGGCACTCTTATTTGTGTCTCTATTAGGTAATTTATTTTGTGAGAGAAAAGCAGAGCCGTTAGGGAAAAAGGCAATGACAAAATCACTTCCCAAACAAAAATACCAAAAAGTCAGATTTTTCAGTTTGAGATTCAAAAAATTTGAGTTGATCACAATTTTTTATTTTTTCAATTCTTCTCGTCAAGACTAACCAATAATCTTCAAAAATTTAACTTGAAACTATAAATGCGAAAAAAATTTAAGTAAAAACTAAAAATAAGCCAAGTACCTTATTTAGCCAAAACACATCACATATCATCAAAAAGTTTATAACCACATCCAATCACACACACAAATATACAAACACTCTATAAATATGTGGGGCTCACACACATCAATTCTTCTATTGGTACCAACCAAATGGGTACATATTGTGTACCGACGGTGTGTGGGCAGGCCCCACACAAATGATCCGATCCGTTGATAAATTTTCCATTTACTCCCGTCAATATCTGATCTTATTATTAGGATCTTATATTTTGAATGAAAAGATAGAAGACTGAATTGAGTACTTCCAATTATCCGATTGATTTGATTTTTGACAAAAATAAATAAAAACTTATTTTAAAATTTATCAACGGATTGGATCATTTGTGTGAGATCCGTGAGTGGGCCCCCCATAGTGTTAGTAAACTGTATGTACCCATTTGGTCGATACCTTTAGGATTCCGCCACACACACACTAGCCTCATACATGTGTGTATGTTTGTGCATTTGGGTGTGTAATTTGGTGTAGTCATAAACTTTGACGGGAGTAAATGGAAAATTAATAAAAATAGGTTATTAGAAAAAGAGAGAATATTTTTTCGAAAACTTTGATTTAAAAAAAAATAGTTTTCGGGGAAAAGTTAAAAAAATAGTTTTTGAATAAAAAAAGTAGTTTTTGATTCTTTTTTAAAAAAATTAATTAAAAAACTGGTTTGAAATAAACTGTTTTTGCAAAAGACAATTTTGGGAAAAATAGTTTTAGCAAAAAATAATTTAAATTGAAAAATACAGTTTTTGCAAAAAAATAAAAACTACTTTTATAAAACATGTCGAAAATGGAAGAGAGAGAAAGATTTTATGTACTGATGGTGTACTTGATTGAGGAATTGTGGGGACAACTAAATTTGGTTATTGGCAAAATGTTATTAGTTTTGATTATCTAATAGTCAAAATTTGATGAGTTGTTAAAATGTTGCTAAGTTTAGTTATTCCAATGTGAGCTCTTTTTTTGAGCAAATTAATATTGCTAACCTTAGCAACCTTTTGGTTTTGATTAAATCACTATGGGTACTCTCGTACAAGAAAAGATCGAGTTATCTATCCCAAACAGAGACAATAACTAAGAAGTCTAGATTCACAAGCTTTAACTCCAAAACCTTATAAACCAACACGACGATCCCTTGATTATCAGCCAACATCAACCTTCTAGACGAAAACAAGCCAGCATTGAGGATAGCCGGCAAGCCAACGAACAAAACCCCAATAAAACCCACATAAACAAACCAACACAATTTTATTTTTACCAGATCTAGGGAGACCGGCCAGAACCTGGGGAGGACGACATCGGATTGGAGAAACCCAACCGGAAGAAAGACTCACGACAAAAAATTAGAGAGAAACGCTCCACAAAAGGAAGGAGAAGAAGAAAACAAAGAAAATAATACCCCTTATTGTGTCTTCACAATCAGAGCCCACACGAACAAATCTGCTGATTGCTGTCAAAACGTCTCCAAAGACGCAGAAAAACAACGTTGCTGGAGAGAATGACGACGGCCGAATCTTACTCGAGGGACATCCATAAGGTTGAGAGGTGTGGGACCACAACCCCCTCTCAAGTGGAGCGTCCCTAGCTTCAAGAAAAGTTTGGAGTGGAGAGATATGAAAGAATGCAATTTGCCAATTAGAAGGTGGCATTTTTTTTTAATTATTTTTGTCAATCAATAGAAGATATCATTTTTACATCAGATATGAAGTACATAATATAAATTCGGGATACTATATCAATTGTGAGAGTCTACGAGACAACCAAACCAATTCAAGAAATAAGCTCATTGTAGGATGGAAACAAAGAAAGAAGGAAAACTCTCTAAGGGAGAAACACTCTACGAGACAACCAAATCAAACCCAACAACTCAACCAATTCAAGAAATAAGCCCATTATATAGTAGAACAAAGAAAAAAGAAAAAATTCTCTAAGGTGGTATTTGATAATGGGAATATTAACCTAGTTTACAATGCTCTTCCCTTTCAAACAATATATAGAACTAAAAAATTAAGAAACAAAGTTTGCATTGTAAACGGCGATATATTATGGTGTTACTATCAATGTGATTATAGAATGGCAAAGTATGGTTAATTATAATAGAATTGAATCATTTTGTAGGGTACAACTTTTCGACTTATTTTTATATAATACAACTTTTAGCCTAAAGATCGCATTAATCAAAGTTTAGGTAGTCCAAGAGAGATAAACCATCGATCCCATGTGCTCCATCGACCTTCTTTGATCCAATTATATTTCGATAAAAAGAAAAAGAAGATGAGAGCTAGGATTGTAGGAACAATGGGTGGTTAGAGCCTAGAAAAGATGGATTCAAATAAATGGATAGGTACATTCTTTTCTTAATTGTTTATGCGCTTTAAACAAATAAATTAAGCTAGCAATCATTAGTTAAAAAGCGCACTTGAGAAGAAGGCGATTGATTGATAGATACCTAGAGTTATTTCACTCAAGCTCTCAATAAAAGGAATAATGCTTATGGTTTTTGAAAAGGTGAAAGCACATACAACAAATGATCATTGGAAAGTACAGAGATGTGTTAAACAAAGCAATTGACTAGTGGTGCAGAGTCTTCTTTTAAAAGACATTTGCGTATTATATAAGGAAATTATCACAATACTTTTTGGGGTGACAAGAAGGATTGTATAAACTGAAGAGGCTAATGTTAGACTTCCGTAAACTTTATATATCCCACATTGTTCATACAAGCTATAAACCCATGCTTGATTATTGCCAATTAATTTTAGGTTAAAATCCTCCAAAAAATCTAACATGATATCAAAGAGGGGTTTGGTTGGCATTGTGCTTGCGACCATAATGTGTGTTAGAATAGGAATAGGAATACCCCAAGCGTAGGGCTAGGTCGGTTGAAAGCATAATAATACCCAGAAGTCCGGGGTCGAATCCAGAGGGAGCGCATCCATAACTCGGTTCGGAGATTAGCTTACGAAGAGATTTTGGCGTTAAGACCGCCGACCAAAGTTTGGCGTTAAGACGGCCAACTGAGAGATTTAGAAAGTGGCTACTTAACCTAACTACGGCTTTTTAACTGGAGGTTAAATTAAAGAGTTAGGTTTAGGGATAATCAACACCCATAACGCAAAGATGTACTTGATTCTTCTCTCTTTAACAAGGGTGTTAAACATGACTAGGGGCTCTTTTGGTTCAGTTTGACAAACACAAAGAGAGATATACCTCAAAGCATCAAATGTGACAAATAGCTTAGCCATTGCCTACACTTGATCAAAGAGATTAACACCTCTAAATTTTGGTACATAAAATCAGCCCTAAACCATATTTAAGCTAGAAAATGGATTATACAAGAGAAAACCAATCTACACCCTTGGTTATGGGATGTTAACCATCCCGCAACCTAACCCTACTACACTACTCACTCATATGGAAAGAAGACATGAAATGAGCAAGGGTAAAGATAGGAAAAATACTAAACATGGATTGAATACGAAATAAACACAAGATCCTTGAAGAGAACGAGATTCCTTACAACTTTAATGAAGGCAAAATGCTTCAAAATTGAACGGATCATACTTAAAATCACTCCTTAACAGACATGAATGAGGTGAGAGGTTGGAGCTCCATTAATGGAGGTAGAGAGAGAAAGTGCAAAAGTAAAAGTGCCCTACATTTCGGCCAAGGGCTGGTATATATACCCCCTTTACAAAATAATTACAGAAATGCCCTTAAAATGCCCGCGCAGGAGTGAGGGATAGATCCCTGGTCAGAGGGTGATCGATCCCAGAGGCCTCTGAACTGAAAGTTGAGTTGGGGTTCGATCCCTGGTGAGAGGGGGATCGATCCCTGGAGCACTGGACTGGGCAGCCTGCTTTGCTGCTGCTTTCGGCCTTCGTTCTGCTCCAAGTCTTCCTCCATTCCTTTGAATACTTCTTTTAGGACCCGGGATGACATCTCGAGGCTCCTCACATATGCCAAACACGTCCGGACTCCTCTGGGGATTATTGGAAGCCTTGGAAACGACCATTCTTATCTCCAATTATCTGACGAACAACAAAAACACCTTTGCGCGCAATATCAAACAAAAACAGACGAATAAGCATGCAAGTGCGACAAAAATGGATGGAGATAAGCCTATCAATTTACACTATTCAAGGCTTATCACACCCCCAACTTGGACTTTGCTAGTCCCGAGCAAACGAAAGAAAGCCAAATAAGGACTATGCAAACTTCCCAGCTAATCGCAAGATACAAAGCATATGCTCACCAATTTCCAAAACGGCAAAAGTCTAAAGAGTTTCCCAAAAACAAAGATCACAACTCATTCAACAACATGCCATGCACCATGGTTCCCAAACTTTATTAACGAAAACATTTGAGTAAACTAAACACAAAGAACTTCGATCCAAACCTCACCATGGTAACACCCAGCAAAGGAGTCACTCGAGCGAAGCAACATGTATCCCAAAATCAAGCAAGAAAGGCTTATGCATTAACCGAAACAAAAAGTTATGCAAATCTTCAATGAATTTGCTTGCACGCAGCATGAGCTAAGTATGCACAGAGTATAACGACAAAAAATATGACATGACAAAGCCAAGTACCACAAGCTTTCAGAAATGCATAAACATGGAAAACATAGGCGCTCTCAAAATCCACTAAGGACTTTCATTAGCTTTTAATGAGAATGGGTTACAAAGAATAGGTTAGACAAAATGGTTGCCGGTCTATGCTAGCTCGGGAATAATTACCCCATGACCGGTGACCATAACCTATAACTACCCTACTCATCAGGCCAACAACCAACAGAACGAAACTACTAAATGCAAAATGAAACAAAGACTCGATAAGCATAGACACAGTGACTCCACCACCGACTCCAAAAATACAAGAAAATATAGTACTACTACTACCACCAATCACCACTACTCATCACCTTGCCCACCACTCGTGCCATGATCAACCAAAAACTCTGTTCCCTCGCCTTGGAACATGCCCGGATTCAACTCGTCATCTTCCTCATTCTCATCCTTATCGCTAACCTCAGATTCAACTTCCGGAGGGGCAACGTATTCGGCCGCCGCGGGACATTGTTGGACCAACCAATCCACTTTGTGAGCTTGCCTTGCAATCACCTTCCGGTCCACTTTCCTTTCCTGTTTCATTTTCCGGTTCTCCTTTACCAACCAAGCCGCCATGCAAAAAAATTTCTTCACCCAGGAGTCCTGCTTCTCTTTTGGCCCGAGCATCTCGATCATTTCGGCGACTTTGCCTTTCCTTTTCGGGCTTGGTGGATCATGGGATTGGGATTTGCTTTTGGTTACAAATGAAGCATCAAGAGGTCAGGGTTTGAGTGGTTCAAGATGAGCATACCTCGGTCCCCTCACATTTTGACCTTTACAAATTTTACTTATCATGCACTGGAAAGGCATACGGGCTATACTTTGGGACTCGGCCTGGAAGTTATGAACTTGGTAGAATATCCATAAAGCGGTATCAAAAACATACTCCCCACTTGCAAACACAAACAACAACTCCGCTCCCCTCTACCGCGGATGGTGCTCGGAACCAACCAAGCGGCCATGCAAAAAATTTTCTTCACCCAAAAGTCCTGCTTCTCTTTTGGCCCGGGCATCTTGATCATTTCGGCGACTTTGCCTTTCCTTTTCGGGCTCGGTGGATCATGGGATTGGATTTGCTTTTGGTTACAAATGAAGCATCAAGAGGTCCGAGTTTGAGTGGTTCAAGATGAGCATACCTCGGTCCCCTCACCTTTTGACCTTTACAAATTTTACTTATCATGCACGGGAAAGGCATACGGACTATACTTTGGGACTCGGCCTGGAAGTTATGAACTTGGTAGAATATCCATAAAGCGGCATAAAAAACATACTCCCCACTTGCAAACACAAACAACAACTCCACTCCCCTCTGCCGCGGATGGTGCTCGGAACCCCTCGGGAATAGATTCACATGGATAGCTTTATTCAAGAGAAGATATTCCTCCCTAAAAAGGCCCGGTTTGTGGTGACCATCGTAAAGTCTAACGTCAGGGTAAAGAGCATTGATAACAATGGCCGGGTCAATGTACGCTCCACCAGGGAGCGGGTAGTTCACTGTTGAGATTGGGGGTTGTGTGTACCCTAAATACTTAGCAATACTGGCGGGAGTCAACACTACACGCACATTGTCAATCATTGACTCAATACGCATCTTATTCACAGGCACATCCAAAATTGGCACCATATTTTGATAAAATTCTATCACACACGCCTTATTATAACCTTTGAACTTCTTAAACCAGAAAGCCAAACCTCTACGGGTGATGTGTGGGATGCCATGAAGCTCGGTGCCCAAACTTTTGGTGCCGACTTGGTGTTCGCATTTAAACCCCCTTCCGGCCATTCCGCTCTTCCAATTCTTGCGAGTGACTTGTTGAGACCCCTCCAGCTCTTCCATTTCCACATCAATTTCCTCCTCATCTTCTTCAATTTCCCTAGCCCTGTCGGAACCACCACCACGGGCCCTTTTGGCGGTGACCTTCTTCTTCCCACCGGCCATTCCAACAACTACCATTGAAATTAACCCAACACCCATCAAAAGCATGAGTACCCAAGCAAGGAGGGCTGAAATTTTCAGATTGGGGGTGGAGGGGTTGAGTTTGGGTGAGATTCTAGCCATTTGAGTGGTTTGAGGGTGGATTATATGGGGAGAGATGAGAAAAACGTGGATAGTGGGAGGGAGATGGGGGATTTCCGAACTAGAGGAGAGAGAAAGTTTGGGTTACCTTGATTTGGGAAGAAACTGTAACGCCCCGAATTTTGGGTACGTTAAAAAGACAATTTCATTAAAAACCTCAAAATAGTGTCTGGCTCTTATTACAACAATACTCCCACAAGAGTTTAATATTTACACAAATGGAGGGGGTTCTAGGGTTCCTAACTACAGCTCCTCCTGCTCCTCCATTCTTGCCAGCTCCTCAGCTTTAAAAGCCTCCACGGTGATCTGCTTATCCTGATTATCTACAAAATCTGACACATTATACCAGCGTCACCACCGATATAATTTGTCAGGGTCACCAAAAAGGCAACACCGTGAGCTACAAAAGCTCAGCAGAACAATCCCATACCCGCTAACCCATAACTTACAAACAACAGGTTAAACAAACATCGATTTCCACATGATACATGTATACACAGCTAACAATGACACATCCACATTCGTTAATCAACTATCGTTGGTGTCTAAGATTTTCGTGTTTCTCCTACGCGACTCATCGTAGACCGTGTCAACATTTTCACATACAAATCAACCTTTCAAAAACATTTGTTTAACAAACCCAACCTTTCAAAATCATTTGCATTGGCTCCGTACCGCGGATAACCAAGCTACACACCCAACCTCGGTTCCGCCGTTCCGGTCTCCCGAGTATCCTCACAATGGTTCCGCCGTCCCGGGTTCCCATTGGCACACAAAAACATTTGCATTGGCTCCGTACCGCGGATAACCAAGCTATACCTCACCATGGTTCCGCCGCTCCGGGTTCCCATGGGAACGCACACAATTTAAAACCCTCGGTTCCGCCGCTCCGGGTTCCCGAGTAATCCCACAATGGTTCCGCCGCTCCGGGTTCCCATTTGGGGTTTTCGAAATCTAAAAACCTTGGTTCCGCCGCTCCGGGTTCTCATTGGGTTTTTCAACACACACCACACAATGGGCTACCACGTCCGGCCACATTGCGGTTTTCAAAAATTCAAAACCTTTTTAAAACACGTCTTTTACACACGCACACAACTCACATAATGCCACCCAAAATTGGTCATTATGTTGTTTCAAAAATATTTCCTTCCTCGGAAAACATTTCCCTTCATTAACCACACCCTAGGTGGCATGTTTCTACTTTCTCGATTCTCGTGTCTCGTTACATGCAAAGACTCCGCGGTAGGACAAGACCATCCAATTCTATATTATTTATCACGCTCAATCACCACTTACAGCATAACGCCACATGTACGGATGCCTTTGGAGTGTATCACTTATGCTTTATTCAAAGCACAACGCCACATGTACGGACGTCTTTGGAGTGAAATCACTTATGCTTAATCACACCATAAGTAATACAAGCAATTCATACATGCCTACTCATAATCATCTTTAAAGATCAAAATAAAAATATTTCTAAACAAACGATAAGTACGTAAATAAAGATAACCTACTTTATACTTGAGTAAGTAAGTAAATAGGAAGTAAGTAAGGATTTCCTTACTTTCTAACATACAGTTTTATACGTAGAGTTAGGGGCAAGGGGTTCTACCTTACTTCTTGGCGGTAGTAACGGCTTACGGACGGTAATCGGCGGTCGGACGGAGTAACTTTCTACGGTGGTCTCCGGTAGCTTCGAAAGAGAAAGGTTTCTCTCGAAACTTCTTCTTAACTAACACTACTCTACTTTATGGATCGAAGGGTGGTCAAGTGGCGGTTTAGTGGCGGCTTAGGTTGAGTTTCTTGAAGAACTCAAGAACATGAAGAACAAAGAAAGAACAAAGGAATTCTAGAGAGAAGTTGGAGATTGGAAAGGTGTGAGTTGAATGAGAAGCATGGGGTGCTATTTATAGGCAAAACTCTTGGCTCTCTCTCCCTCTCTAAGGCCGGCCCTCTCTCTCTCTATATCTCCCATGGATTTGCTCCATCAACTCACATCAAAGCATGTCAAGTTTGATTGAAAGCTTGATGGGTTAGGGTATTAGGCTTGCATGGCTAAGAATTGTACCAAAGATTGGATTAAGGAAGATTTGTTTGGAAAGGAGGAGACAAGGGTACAAGATTTGGTCTTAAAACAAATATAGAAGTACAATGGGAGATAGATTTAGGCTAGGAAGAAAGATATCACCAAGGATTTGAAAGAATAAGGAAGATTATGGAAGTACAACAAAATCTCTCCCTCCCTCTCTCTCCTATCTCTCTCTCGGCCCATCTCTCTCTCTCTCTCTCTCTTTCTCTCTCTCTCTCCTAGTACACTACATATATACAAGGTACAAGAAAATAATAAACAAAATGTACTTTTGGTACTTTGAATCAAAGAAACTTAAAGGCTAAGATTTCCTTTTAAAACAATAAATAAGCACATGTTTGATTAAATAAACTAGTGTACTAATGTACTCTAGGAAGATCAACTCCCCAATAAATTAATCCAATTGGGTACAAAACCCCAATACAAAATATTAAAAGAGTACTTAGGAGAGTCTTAGGCCTTAAAGGCTACTAAGGCTAATAAGTACTTTTATAATAAAATAATGTGTACTTTCATCACATGGGGATAAAATAAAAGACTAGTTTAATAAACCCTTGTACTTGGTTGAAAGATTAAACCTTTTACCCAATGGATAATAAATCCCCTAACTTTTATTGTCCAATGGATAAAGGTTAAAAGGAAACTTTTATTTAAAATAATTAAAGTTGTCCTTTAAAGCATGTGACAAAAGCCCTATATTTAAATATAGGTGTGGTACCAAGTATCCCAGTTAAATAGAAGGGCAAATTTCTGTTTGACGCCTCATGGTTTGGGCCGGGTGCGGATACACCCCTCCCCCTTTGAATATCATCACATAACACCCTGTGGTTTATGGACTGATGTGCACATCTAACTCTGTTAACAGAACTTGTAAAATGATTATAATGCCCTTGTCTTCTTCCTCATCCCACTAGTACCCCAGCTCTCTCTCTCTCTCTCTCTCTCTCTCTCCTCAACTCAGTCTGCTCCTCCGATCCACACCACTGTCTCAATTTCTTGAATTCAACAGATCACTCTCTTCATCACCATCATCATCTCCTGACCCAACCCTTCAACGGGCAGCCATGGATTCCACCATTTTTTTTGTATTTTTCTAACCCAAATCGTCAGTAGAAGGTACCAATCTTCAAACTCTAACCCAAACAAATACCATTCATTCAAAAGCCCTCTTCTTGGATCAAAAATTTAACAGTAGAAGCCATAATAACAACGAGACGCAGAATTCTTACACATCCTGTCCTGCCTTTCCACAACTTTCTTGAGCTTCATCTCTAGAGTGATTATATATTCCATTTAGTCAGAAAAGAAAGGACTAACCAAACCAAAAAAGGTGAAGAGGGTTCTCGAGCTGTTTTCTTTGAGCTTGAATCACTTCTCACGAAAGTGACAGTAAACAGAGACGGTGAAGAACAGGATAGCGGAGCGGAATGTTGGTTTGATTTGATGGTGGATTAAGGGGTTATGTGACTGTTTGATAGTAGATGAAGGGATTGTGAGTAAAGGCGCTGGCAAAGGGTTTCAATCGGTCAAATATAGTGGTTGGGGTTTAATAATTAGCAGGGTCAATGGTCGAGTGGGTCGGCTTCAAGTCGACGACGAGAGAAATTATCTTTTTACCCGTAGAGAGGTTGCTGAGGGTTTCACAAATTAAGATTTGATTCCTGGTGGATGTTGGTCCATGGGGGCAAGGGTTTGGGTTTACACCGGTTTGGGTGAAGAAGATGGAGGTGGGTAGGATGGCACTTGTGTAATTTTGGGGATAGGTTAGGGTGTTTTGTTTTAAAATTATTGTCATACTTACAATCACTCTCAAAATAGGCGAGTGAATCACACCTCCCGTTAAATTAGATGGGAACTCTAACTGTGCATATCAGTCCACAAACCACAGGGTGTTATGTGGTGATATTCAAAGGGGGAGGGGTGTATCCGCATCCGGCCCAAACCACGAGGGGTCAAACTGAAATTTACCCTAAATAGAAAGGCTAGGATTCTCCCCATTAAAGAAATAATAAAGTACAAGTACTAGTTTAATTAATAAAGTACTAGGAAAATCTAGGGTTTAGATATACTCCAATATTTTAATGCATAAAATCATATGGGAAATCCATACTTGATTTATTTAATTAAAACTTTGTACCTTGTTGGAAGATTGGGCTATTACCCAATGGATAATAGTTTCCCTTGCGGTTAATAACCATTGGACAATGGAGGGGTGGGAGAATCCCCAATAAATAATGCATATAAGTACTAGCACATGTTTTTATAAACCATTAAAATACTATATCTTGTACTTACCAAAATATTTTAATAGGAGGCCTATTGTCCAATGGACAAAGATTACCCTAGCAACTATGGACCAATGGGTAAAGGCAAAGGTTCAAAAGGTCCAAAAGGTTCATCTAGCAACTAGGTGAGTTGGTTGCTCGGTTCCTCCAAGTAGTCGGTTGGAAATTTAACTAAATTGGTCACGTAGGGTTTCTAGTCGAGAGTTAACTAATGACCAAAATGTAACTACGACGGAAATTAACAAGAAATTATATAGCTACTCAAGAGAAAATAAGTAATTCAAATACTTAACGAAATTTTTACTGACCAAAATTCAGGGTCGTTACAGAAACTCTTGAAATTGATGCTTGGATCTTGAAGCTTTGAGAGGTTCTTGAAGATTGGTGGAAGAATTTTTGGATTTGGTGGATTTGAGAGAGATATGGGTGAAAGAGTGAGAGAAAAAGTTATGGGGCTAGGGCTTGGAGAGGAAAAATGGCGTGGGAATGGGAAAAGAGAAAGTGGGAGGTTTACATAGTGGGGTAAAAAAAAAATTGAAGATCTGCAAATTTTTTCAAAAATTCCGTTGGGGGATCGATCCCTGGAGCATGGGGGATCGATCCCAGCTTGCTTTGGACTCGGCTGGTGATGGGGGGATCGATCCCTGGGGTATGGGGGATCGATCCCAGAGCTTTCTGGATCGTGCAGCCTGCTTTCCTTAGTTCACACGGCCCGACATCGGCTAAGACCTCCTCGATCTTGTTCCGAACAACTAAAATCAATCCCAAATCACCTACACAACATTCCACCACTCTAAACAACCCTCCCAACGTCCGGTTTCTTAGGCTAAACAAAAAGTGAGGAGACTCGGACTTGGATACAAAAATGGTTCAACGGTGATAATAAGTGGTTTAATCATAAAACGATTGCCTTGTATCATATTCCAAGTACGCCTACGACTCCATTACAATGCATAACCGAAATCAAAGGTACTCAAGTATGTACAAGAGAAATTATTTACCAAACTATGGGTACAGAGTTCAAAAACATGGGATACAACAAAAATTGAACTTCCACTCTACACGTTTAACCGACTCAAATGCTTTTTAGCATAGTTCGATCCACATACTATATGAACATGCTATGGAATGAGCTGGTTATTTCCAAAAACAAAAATTTGTTTCATTCAACCCGGTGCTTTCGCCACTTTTGACTATAAAAAGAGCATATGCAACGTAGCTTCACAAGCAATTCTACTTCAAACATGGGAAGATTGCACCAAAAAAAAAAAAATTGAAAATTCCTACGCAAAATAGAAAACGTAACGTAACGCACAACCGAAGGAAAGGGAGAACAAAAATGTACCGACGGGGTGGAATGTCAACCACCCGATACCTCGACCAAGTTGGAGGATTTTGCGTCATTGCCGCCATTCGTCATCGGATCCGCTTCCAAGGTCCACTCCTTCGGAACACACCTTCGAAACCATAGCTAGTCGCACAAGGCCATCGCCGGAGCTTTCTTGGTCTTACAACCGTGACACTTAGTCGCACCCATGCTTAAAGCTCCTGAATGCCTCATTTATCCCACCTTTTAGACCCAAACTACCAAGGCTGGTGCGGTAGCGTGTTACCCTGCAAAAGACTTAAGAACTGACTATCTACTAGGAGACAAAAGACATTAGTACTGTCGGCTCAAGGTAGCCTGGCAACAAAAATTATTATGAACAAGTATTTAAACCACCGAATCGTCACGTGATTACACGGGTACTACTTTTCTCCCCATGTTTCACTTAAGGTGTCACAAAGCAAAAGAGATAACACCTTAGGCGAAACATAGATGGCTATATCGGACCACAAAAGATTTGCCCTTACTAACCGAAGCTGGGTACACGAACCTTGTTTGAATAGCGGCATGCGAAGCTATAAACCCAAGTCAATGATGGGTACCCCTGAAGAGGCCGGCCTTCCAAACAATAAGTCCAGAAGTACGCAAAAGCTCCCCGTGAAAGCATTTTAGAACTTTTTCAAACCAATGGATCATCAACATACACCGGAGCGACAAAATTTTCCAAAAGGGCTTTAGCTGTTGGCCGTTAACTTTGAAAACATTCCCATTTGAAGGGTTCACCACTTCGATTGCCCCGTGAAGGAAAACGGTTTGCACAATGTAAGGTCCAACCCAACGGGACCGTAACTTGCCCGGAAAAATATGAAGTTTTGAATTGTAAAGAAGAACTTTTTGACCAACTTCAAAATTTTTCTGTTGGATGTTATTATCATGGAAATTCTTCACCTTAGATTTGTAAATATCCGTATTATCATATGCATCCCTCCGGATTTCTTCCAATTCATTGAGTTGGAGCTTGCGATGCGCGTCGGCGGCGGGCAATCAAAAATTTAAAGCTTTAATGGCCCAATAGGCCTTATACTCCAACTCCACCGGAAGATGGCATGCCTTACCATATACAAGCTGATAAGTCGAAGCGCCTAAAACGGTATTATATGCAGTACGATATGCCCACAAGGCATCAGTAAAACAGAGCGACCAATCCTTTTGATTTGGATTAATAGTTTTCTCCAAAATATGTTTTACCTCACGGTTCGCAAGCTCGGCTTGGCCATTGGTCTGAGGGTGGTAGGCAATGGACACCTTGTCCGTGATCCCATATTTCTTCATGAGCGCTTCAAAAGGCCGATTACAGAAATGAGAGCCTTGATCACTAATAATGGCTTTCGGTGTTCCGAACCTTGACAAGATATTTTCCTGAAGAAATTCAAGCACCACCTTGTGATCGCTTGTCTTGGTAGGAATGGCCACCACCCATTTTGAAACATAATCCACCGCGAGGAGAATGTAGAGAAAACCATAAGACACCGGGAACGGCCCCATGAAATTAATCCCCCAGCAATTAAACACTTCGACGATAAGGATATTGGTGAGAGGCATCATATTCCTCCGAGTCATCGCACCCAATTTCTGGCAAGCTTCACAAGTTCGACAAAAGGCATACGCATCCTTGTGAAGTGTTGGCCAATAAAAGCCGCATTGTAGAACCTTGGCAATAGTCTTGGTATGGGAAAAATGGCCATTGCACTCCTTGGAATGGCAAGATTGTAAAATCTCTTGTTGGTCCTCCTCCGGAACACACCTCCGAATAATAAGGTCCTCAAAAAATTTAAATAGATAAGGGTCATCAAAGACGAATCTTTTCACCTCAATAAGAAATTGCCTCCTATCTTGTGCACTCCAATGGCCCGGTAGTTGCCCCGTTACAAGGTAATTGACAATATCAGCGTACCAAGGGCTCGAAGACACAGCAAACAGCTGCTCATCAGGAAACGTGTCGACAATTGGGAGATTGGCAGTTTGATCCTCAAATTCAAGTCGGGACAAGTGGTCATCGACCACATTCTCTACTCCTTTCTTGTCTTTGATAGTGAGGTTAAATTCTTGGAGCAACAAAATCCAACGGATTAACCGAGCCTTCGCGTCCTGCTTGGCAAAAAGATACTTGAGGCCTGCATGATCGGTGAAAATCGTGATAGGAGTTCCCACCAAGTATGATCGAAATTTGTCCAAAACGAAGATGACTGCGAGCAACTCCTTTTCAGTAGTCGAATAGTTCATTGGGGCTTCATTCAGTGTTTTGCTTGCATAGGAAATAACATAAGGATGCTTGTCCTTCCTCTGGCTAAGAACGGCTCCCACAACATAATAGCTTGCATCACACATCAATTCAATCGGGAGTTCCCAATCCAGAGTTTGCACGATGGGAGGAGAGGTAAGGCTGGATTTCAGTTTCTGAAAGGCTTCCTCGCAAGCACTGGTCCATTCAAAAGGAGTATCCTTAGAGAGAAGATGACACAAAGGACGGGAGATGGCGGAGAAGTCCTTAATGAATAGTCGGTAAAAACCTGCATGGCCTAGAAAAGAACGAATATCCTTCACACTCTTAGGCGTCGGAACATTAGCGATCAAGTCAATTTTCGCTTTGTCCACCTCTATGCCCTTCTTTGATACGATATGCCCCAAGATGATGCCCTATGTAACCATGAAATGACATTTCTCCCAGTTCAGCACAAGATTCTTCTTTTCACATCTCTTCAACACTTTCTCCAGATTGAGCAAACAATCCTCAAACGAGTCCCCGAAGACCGAAAAGTCATCCATGAATGCCTCAACAATGCGCTCCGCCATATCACTGAATATACACAACATGCATCGTGAGAAAGTTCCCGGAGCATTGCATAACCCAAATGGCATTCACCTATACGCAAACGTCCCGTAGGGGGAAGTGAAAGTAGTCTTTTCTTGATCATCCAGAGAGACCGCGATTTGATTGTACCCCGAATAGCCGTCGAGGAAGCAATAGAAAGCACGACTGGCAACGCACTCTAGGATTTGATCGATGAACGGGAGAGGAAAGTGATCCTTGCGAGTGCATGAGTTGAGCTTCCGGTAGTCAATGCAGACACGCCAACCGGTGGTGACCCGAGTGGGCACTAATTCATTATCGGCATTGGCCACCACCGTGACTCCGGATTTCTTTGGAACAACTTGTATCGGGCTAACCCATTTGCTATCGGCGATAGGGTAGATGATGCCTACGTCCAACAACTTCAAGACCTCCGCCTTGACCACCTCTTTCATAATCGGATTTAAACGGTGTTGGTGTTGGCTTGGAAGGTTTGACGTCATCCTTGAGATAAATATGGTGAGTGCACAACGAAGGATCAATTCCTTGAATATCGGCAATCGACCACCCAATAGCTTTGCGACGCCGCTTCAATACCTCCAAGAGTCGAGATTCTTAATGCTCATTCAATGAAGAAGAAATCATCACGGGAAAAGTTACATCGGGCCCAAGGAAAGCATATTTGAGAGTACCGGGCAAAACCTTTAACTCAAGCTTTGGAAATTGCACGCTTGAAGGGAGAGTCTTGCTTGCTAAAGGTGGCAACGCTTCAAATTTTGGGGACCAAACATCCGTCCCACACACATCCTCCACGTCAAGCAAATAATACAAGTACTCCACCTCCGGTGAGTCTAGAAATGTCGCCTCTTCGGCAGTAAGGCATACTTCCAACGGATCCTTGCACAAGAGAGTGTCCACATGCTCTTGGACTAAAGAATCTATAAGGTTGACTTCATGGATACACTCGTCATCCCCATTTGGCTCGCAATATTAAACACGTTGACCTCCATCTTCATGTTGCCAAAAGTAAGGTTGAGTAAACCACTTCGGCAGTGGATGACGGCATCAGATGTGGCTAAGAATGGATGCCCAAGAATGATCGGAGTTGACGTTGACACTTGTGAGGAGGGAACACGGCAAGTATCCAACACGATAAATCCACGGGATAGATAAAATTATCCACTTGCACGAGTACATCTTCCACCATCCCACGTGGAACACGAATGCTTCTATCGGCCAATTGAAGGTTACCAATGTCGGCCGCATCTCCCCCAACCCAAGTTGCTTATAAACGGCATATGGAAGCAAGTTCACACAAGCCCCCAAGTCAAGGAGAACTTTCTCAATTTTCGTACCCCCGATAGTAATGGAAATGGTCGGACACCCTGGATTTTTGTACTTCGAAGCCACATTGGCTTGAATAATCGAACTCACTTGCTCCGTCAACAATACCTTATTGTGAACATTTAACTTACGCTTTTGCGTGCATAAGTCCTTGAGAAATTTGGCATAAGTGGGAATTTGCTTGACTGCATCCACCAATAGGATGTTGATCCTCACTTGTTTGAAAAGCTCATAGATCTCAGAATTGGTATTGGCGTGGGTTGGAGCTTTCAATCTTTGGGGAAAAGGAGCCGAAATTTGAGAGACGGGAGCGTTGGGCTCTTCCTCTTGAGATTTTGCCAGTTGCTCACCAACGGGAGAGGGCTCCGAGGTTGGTGAGTCAATAAGAACTTTCGGTGCTTGCATAACAATTAGTTTAACCCGTGGCTTGCTAGGCTTGGGAACAATGACCGTATCAACTTCCTTGCCACTCCGCAATGTTATAATAGACTTGGCTTGCTCGGGACTAAGCACTGAAGAGCTCGCCACATAATTGCTTCCTTGCAAATTCGCTTGGGGTTGAGTCGGAAGCTTCCCTTTTTCTTGTTGAAGAACCCCCACCGAATTGGTCAACTTCGCCATTTGATTCTTGATTTCTCCGAGCGTTTGAGTAGTTTTGCTCGTTGAGGGACGTTTGACTTCGCATGAATGATGACATAATCTCCTCCAAAGATCGCTTTTGAGGTTGGAATTGATTTGGCCCGTGAGAAGGTTCAGGGGGTGCAAACCCCGGAGGTTGTTGATTTTGGGAGAACCTCGGTACTCCTTGAGATTGAGAGGGCCGGAATGCTTGGTGTTGTTAAGGTGGTGGTACTTGTGGAGGTCTGAGAGGTTGAGAATTGCTCTACCGGAAATTAGGATGCATCTTCCACCCCGGATTAAAAGTTTGAGAATAATGGTCAAACCATTGATTAACGACATTGACCTCCGATGGGCCGGTTCCTTGGAGAATATCCTTGACGGCGGGAAGCATTTGACAATCTCCTGTAGCATGACTTGCAATTTCACACAAAACACAAATTTCCTCCGCTTTGGCCACAGAGGTCACCTCAGCAACTTTGTTAAGTTGTAAAGTTTCAATTTGGCGGGAAAGCTGGGCGACCTTGTGGGCTAGCTCATTTTGCTCATTCAATTGAAATTTACCGGAATTACTCGGAACCGGATTAAACACATTCTTTTCTGAGGGGTCTGAGCAATCCCAGTTTTGAGTTTTTTTTCCGCTAATTCCGCAAAATAGTCCCACGCCGCATCAGGGGTTTTGGCCATAACTCCACCCACACACATGCTATCCATAATAAGACGGGTGCTTGGAAAGCATCCCTTTAGCAAATACTCGATTCTTTGAAAAATCGGTAAGCCATGATGTGGGATGGAGTTACGCAGATCCTTGTACCTCTCTCAATATTGATAAAATGATTCCCCCTCTTTTTGTATGAAAGTTTGAATTTGATTCATGAGTTCCTTTGTGAGATGTGGGGGGAAAAATTTCATGTAAAAAGCTTTGGATAAATCTGCCCAATTCGCTAAGGATTGGTGCCTCATGTTATTCAACCAAATCTTGGCTTTGTCCTTCACAGAAAATGGAAAAAATGTTTTAGCTTTGCGGACTCAAGCTGAGTGAGCATGGACACTATTGTGGATACCAACTCCTCGAATGCCTGCATATGAGTGTATGGGCATTCTTTGTCTTTTCCATAAAAAGAGGGCATCATGTTGATGTGATGCATTTTCACGGTGAAGGTATTTTCCGCGGTTGCGGCCGGAAGGACTATAGTGGGCCGCGGCGTGGCACGGGCCGGATTCATATAGTCACTCGTGGTTCTTTCGGGCACAACCGGCGGCATTTTACCTTCACCGTTTCCGGCCATTCTTTCTCGAGGAGGGGTTCTTACAGAAAATGGTGTTCTTTGAGGCGGTGGTGTCCTTGCTCGAACTCGACGAGGAGTTTTGGGTCGAGGAGGAGAAAAAGATCTATGAAGCCTTTTAGAAGTCGAGCTCCGAAAGGCACCACGATGACCACCACGTATGCACTTCAAACCCCTTCTTGAGAAACAATGGAAAACAAGACTAAAATAAACAGACAAGAGGGGCTATGCCGCCACCTCCTAACAACAGCTTCGAGGGGCTATGCCGCCGCCTCAATAAGAAATGACAATAAAAGAAAAGGTGATTTGTATTTACTCTAGCTTCGTTAAACCTCACGTTTGAGAAGCTCAAGTTAGAGGTATCCGCTAGATCAAGTGCAAATCATGCAAAGTAAAATGAAACGGGATACTTACAATGATTTGGCGAACCTCCAAAAATAAGCTATAAAAGAAAGCGCTCCCCGGCAACGACGCCAAAATGCTTGCGACCATAATGTGTGTTAGAATAGGAATAGGAATACCCCAAGCATAGGGCTAGGTCGGTTGAAAGCATAATAATACCCAGAAGTCCGGGGTCGAATCCACAGGGAGCGCATCCATAACTTGGTTCGGGGATTAGCTTACGAAGAGATTTCAGCGTTAGGATCGCCAACCAAAGTTTGACGTTAAGACGACCAACTGAGAGATTTAGAAAGTGGCTACTTAACCTAACTACGGCTTTTTAACTGGAGGTTAAATTAAAGAGTTAGGTTTAGGGATAATCAACACCCATAACCCAAAGATGTACTTGATTCTTCTCTCTTTAACAAGGGTGTTAAACATGACTAGGGGCTCTTTTGGTTCAGTTTGACAAACACAAAGAGGGACATAGCTCAAAGCATCAAATGTGGCAAATAGCTTAGCCCTTGCCTACACTTGATCAAAGAGATTAACACCTCTAAGTTTTGGTACATAAAATCAGCCCTAAACCATATTTAAGCTAGAAAATGGATTATACAAGAGAAAACCAATCTACACCCTTGGTTATGGGATGTTAACCATCTAGCAACTTAACCCTACTACACTACTCACACATATGGAAAGAAGACATGAAATGAGCAAGGGTAAAGATAGGGAAAATACTAAACATGGATTGAATATGAAATAAACACAAGATCCTTGAAGAGAACGATATTCCTTACAACTTTCAAGAAGGCAAAATGCTTTGAAATTGAACGGATCGTACTTAAAATCACTCCTTAAGACATGAATGAGTTGAGAGGTTGGAGCTCCATTAATGGAGGTAGAGAGAGAAAGTGCACAAGTAAAAGTGCCCTACATTTCGGCCAAGGGCTGGTATATATACCCCCTTTACAAAATAATTACAGAAATGCCCTTAAAATGCTCGCGCAGGAGTGAGGGATCGATCCCTGGTTAGAGGGGGATCGATCCCTTTTGAGAGGGGGATCGATCCCTGGAGCACTGGACTGGGCAGCTTGCTTTGCTGCTGCTTTCGGCCTTCGTTCTGCTCCAAGTCTTCCTCCATTCCTTTGAATACTTCGTTTAGGACCCGGGATTACCTCTCGAGGCTCCTCACATACACCAAACACGTCCGGACTCCTTCGGGGATTATTGGAAGCCTTGGAAACGACCATTCTTATCTCCAATTATCTGACGAACGACAAAAACACCCTTGCGCGCAATATCAAACAAAAACAGACGAATAAGCATGCAAGTGCGACAAAATGGAGGGAGATAAGCCTATCAATTTACACTATTCAAGGCTTATCACATTGATCACCTAATGTGGTTGAGTCTCTGCCTGAGATAATTCCCTCACCTAGCCTCATCAGTCCATACGTCGACGTGTGCTAACGGGTTGCACCTGAGGGGGAGTTTCAGATTTAATTTATTCCACATCACTCATATATTCCAATCACACTTGGTTAGCTTGGTTAGTATAATTTAGAGGCTTCTCTGCTTATTGCCTATTGATTTTAAGTTGGAATCCTCCACAAAATTTAACAGCTAATATTGCATTTCGTAATAACTCAAATTAAGCACAGAATAGACATCTTGAATTAATTTTTTTTATTGCTACCAACATCTTGATTGATATTCAGCTTTTAACACATGAAGGGATCATGTAGTAAATTCACTAACATAATGACAAAAAAAAAAGGACATGGGAAAATTAATTCTCTAGGACCTATCATTATATTTTTTGATAAGCAAGAACCTATCATTTTGTTTACTTATTTAGAATTAATTACTCAAGCAAACAATTTGTTCTGGTTTTTTTTTTTTTAAAAATTTGTGAGGTGAGCTGTAGTAATAGATTGAGCTTGTCCTCTATGTGTAACGCTCTCTGGTGTATCACTACATGGGTTCTTTTTGTACATATCATTATTATTAATGATAGAAGATCTTTTTTTCTGATAAAAAAAAATAGTTTGAGTTAGGAACCAACCTTTTTATTTTAAATATAAGAAATGATTACTTTGTATATAGCTTTAGCAAATACAAAGTTAACTAAACTTTTCCAACTTGTGATTAGGATTGACCCTAGAGTCACTACTTTTCATCATAACGTGCATCCTATTGAGCGTGATTTAGATGTTGATTTAATAACCGGTCTAGAAGTTGAAACGTCAAAATATTACATAATAAACCATCAGGGTTAGTTCGGGTTGTTGGCGGGTGTGCTCCACACATGTACAATTGTTCAGCATTCGATTCTTGAGGTCAAGCCCTAAGAAAATAATTTTTTGTGACTTTTCAAGCTGTTCCAGTGTAGATGACCTACATTTGACCGGATTGAGAAGAGAATTAGTTGGACATTCTCGTAAGTTAGTTCGGACACCCCTGACTGCCATATAAAAAAATTACCATATATAATGGTAATGACATAACATTCCACAAAGAGATTAAAAGTAGTTTTCTAAAAGTGATTTAAGCATCATTTTCCACTCGTGTGGGTGATCACAACTTTTGTCTTGGTAATCTTATTGAGCTAGCTAGTAGGTGCATGTAGATAGACATAATAATAACAAATTAAAAGTGATAATATGAGTTGAAGGTTGAAATGCGCGTCTCTTTCATGGGGTATATACTATAGCAATAGGGCGATGGAATAAAGTGACGGTTTTAATTTTATGTAAGAATTAAAATTGATCTCTTTTATGATTGAAAAAAAGAAACCTACAATTAATCCCGTCTGGTGCACGGGATGGAGAAGGCCAAGGAAAGCTAGATTCTTTAGCAAGTGGTTGGTCTAATACTCTGGGGCTCGATTCCGAAAGGAAAATAAGTATTTATTTTTTAAAAAAGTAATTTCAAACTCAAAAATTATGTACTTATGTAAATTATTTTTCAATCAATATGAGTTTTGTTTGATAAATTTCATTAAGATTTTTAATACAGTGCAAAAAAAAAAAAATTTTTCATTTACATTATTTTTAAATTTAAAAATATAAAATAAATATTTATTTTTTAAAAATGTGTTCTAGAACGGGCCCTAGTAATACTTTTGGAATGATTAGACATGCATGGCTTCCGAGACTGGTTTGAGTCAGTGACGATTAGACATGGCTTCCAAAAAGAAAATAGATATGCTGATATTTTGACAAAGAGTGATGCTACAGGTACCGATCCCGTCGGTACCGAAATCGTAGGGACGGCCGCGCCGGGCCGTCTCCGGCCACCGGACGGCCGATCCGAGCCGTCCAAAAATTTTATAAAAAAAAACGAGGGGGTCTTGCGCGGGAATCAACGGCATCCGAGGTGTGTAAGGTGCTTGATCCGAGCACCCTTTTTTCGTGTATATATGTATAAATCGCAGGGCCCCCTCGTTTTTTTTTTATAGAATTTTTGGACGGCTCGGATCGGCCGTCCGGTGGCCGGAGACGGCCGTCCCTACGATTTTGGTACCGACGGGGCTAGTAGGAACGAAACTAACATTTTGTAAACGCAGGAGCCGGATTATAAATAAGAAGATTTTGAAATTTTAAAATTCAAAAATCTAATAATTTGTTTAGTTTAGATTTCGAGGGAGTTTTTTTTAGGTAAACAGTGGAGAGAGATAGAAAAAGAAATAAGATTAATAATTGAAGAAAAAACACATGAGACATCATAAGCAAAGAGAGGAATTGAATTTTGAAACCCAAAACAAACATATCCATTCTTAAAGCGTTTAAATGTCTAAATAACACCAAATATGATTTATAATTCCTTACAAACAAAAAAATAACTAATATTAATATTAAAATTTGAAGCAAAAAAATCCTAAAACAACGTTGAAGCCGTGACCCCATACGCCCTTAAGTAGATCCGTCTCTGCAGTCACTAGGAATTAATTTCTTTAGTACTTCTCCTTGTGTGTTGTTATTTCAATTGCAAAAAACACAATGCATAATACCCGAAAACTTCATTTAGCTATTTGTAATTTCAGTTCTAGTTGTCCGTAAAAATAATATATACTTGTAGATTTCCTCGCATAATAGTTGGGTTCATGCTAGTTTTCATAACTACTTGCGGTGTTAAACGTTCTCTTCACGATGGGGCTTAGTTTCGACCCTGATTCATGGAGTTGCGGTGGAACTTATAGCAACTCGTTGTGTAGTTGTTTATCTGAAATCTATTTTTATTGAAGGAAAAAATGTCACTCCATCGATTTTTAACATAAATATAAAGGACGCCGCTATTCGCAGCCCTCTATTTTCTCCCATAGCCCGTTAAAAATTTTCAATTATACTCGACAGTTAGTTACAGAAATTGAGATATATTTTCAACATCCAATTACCGAAATATAATATTTTTTTCAACAGATATTTACCGAAAATGTATGTTCGGCAGTTATTTACCGAAAATTGAACATATTTTCGACATGTAGTTACCGAAATATAATCTTGTTTTCAACAGAAATTTACCGAAATGTTATTTATGATTTTCAACAACCATTTACCGAAATGCAGTGGGCTATGAGAGAAAATAAAGGGCTGTGAATAGCAGCGCCCAATATAAAAGAGTTTCCATAGTAAAATCCTCACAATATTCCATACGATACTCAAAAGAATATAGCATCCCCATTTCCATAATTGCATCTCAACGTCCAACAGTTTCCAAAATATTACATCATTGGCACAACGGCCTTAAATCAACATAAGTACTAGCGTCAAAAGATAGTTAAGGGTTACAATATTCCAAGTCAAAAGAATTATAATTAAAGTTACAAATACACATTCCAAAAGAAATTTACAAAGATGGATAAGTAACTGATTCTATTAGCTTTCAAAAGTATTTCCACATTCCAAGCACTGTATGCATGCAAGCTACTGTCCTGGATTAGCACCTAAAAATGATGTAAGGTTTAAACTACACTAACCCAGTAGAAATGTCTAATGCAAACTGTATATGCAAATGAGCAATACAGAATAACAAACGATGTAAACCAAATGACAACAGAGGTAAGCATAACTATCATGATCAAAGTGTCCAACTATCACCGATCATTCTTCTCGTCTTACTCATAAGTCATATTCATTCAATTCATGTCTCAACATCTCGTATCCTTTGTGTGTAGTCGAAGCTCTTACCGGGTCAATTAAGGGATCCCAATATCCCCCGCCAAGCACCCACCATGTAGGTTAGGCCTTGAGTGTGTTCATTATGAGCATTAGCTCCCGCCAGGCCAATTGTGGGATCCTGATATCCCTTGCCAAACACCCACCCGTTGATGGGCCCTGAGTGTTCGCGCGTCATTCTAATGCACAAGTGTATCGTTTGTATTTCAACGTGCAATGACTTACATTTCTCACTTCATAACTCAACGTGCTCTTTCAAATCCATCGGATCTCATCCTATCTATGAAACGAGTAATGTTCTCCAAACACTTGAAAGAATGCATCAATAAACCCATTAAAGTCGATAAGAAACCCCAATGAATGACCTACCGGTAGGTGAACAAGGCCTACCGATAAAAGAGAAGAAATTTTGGATGACCTACAGGTAGGAATAAGCACCCATAAACAGTGTGAAAATAAAATAATGGCTAGAGCCAAGTTACCCACACAAAGGCCAGCCACTGGTCAAGACTTAACAAGCGTGTGCGGGTAAGCCACAATCGTGCGCAGGTTTGTGCCTTTAGACCAATACTTGATTCTGCATGTTTCTAGGTTCTAGGACATATCCAGAAGGGCCCCAGGGGTATTCTATTGCAACAGGTATGAGTATTGAAATACCACTAGCAGTTTTAACAAAGGAAAGTAGTAAACTGATTTTTAGCATGCTTGCAGTGATGTATATAGAAAGGAGAGCATAAAATAACCAAACCCTAGGCCCCACGCGAGATCTGCATGCACAGCCACAGAGTGGCGATTGTGAGCTAGGGACTGACGCGCGTTGGTGCTTGCCACTACAATTTTTGAAACCTTGCTAGTTTTAGGGCCAGGACTTGGTATTGATTACCAGCCTTGGCCTTGCCAGCCCCCCTCAGGGATTAGAACAGAGCAGTTCAAAGGTGTTATACCTTTGGATTCGGGTTTGAAAGAGTGATTGAGCTTTGAGCTTGAGGAGTGAGTGGATGATTGGACAAATGTGATGCTTAGAGGATGAAGAACAAGTATTGTGTCTTGCTTTTTAAACCTAAAAGCTTGTTTGGTGTGCTCTTGGAGTGTATGAACGATGACCAAGTTTGTAACCCTTTTGAAGTTGACATGTGGTGGGTATATATAGAGGATGGAGTGGTGTAGGAGAGGAGTAACCAGCCAAGTAATGGTTGGTTTGGCTTGGCAATCAAGTCTTCTCCTTCAAGAAAGGTTGATGGGAGGTGTGTGAGAGAGGGGGGACATCCCCCTGTCTGAGGATCACCCCTCAGGCGAATAAGTAAGGTCAAAGATGCCCCAAACGTCCAGTGATCATGGCTGGATAAATGTGATGGGACAGGGGTTTGACCAGCGCGCGTGGGTCCAAGCAACACTATGCTGGTCATCGGTCAAACTTTGACTACTACCCAACACGTGACACTTTGACCAGCTCGCACTGGGCTTGGACCAACACGTGCAGGTAAGGTTTTGGCTTCTCGAAATTGTCTGGGTTTAAGGGGCATCGAATACTCAAAGCTCAAACACACTAACATTCCCGAGGTGTTCTTGATCAGTTTCATCAATGGGGAATCAAATACCATAAGTAAATTAATCTGGAAACCCAGATTGGGGTGTTTACAGGTAGAGAAGGACGGTGTATCTCTTTAGGTTTACATCTTTTCGCTTTTATAGGCTACACCATACTTGGTCCCGAAGTAATTGCGTGTAAGATACGCTCGGGTAACCGCCTCGGGTGACGTTAGAAATAACGCACCGGATAAGGCAATTATGGAGCACATGGCCAGGTCAAAGGTTTCTGCCTTGCAACATCATGGATAAGCTTAAATACAGAGTATAACTCAAACAACATATACGAGATCCTAAAGTCCAACGATAATTTAAATGTCACCAAAAGAAAATTGCATAATTTTAAAAAGGCACAGTATGGAAGCTTACTTATGCTTTCTGCAAAGGAGAAACTCGACAGCAAACGACTGTACTACAATTCAAGCTCAGATTTAGTAGCATTACTCGTAAACTCGGGTCTAGTGCATACATCAAACACTTCCCATCTATCACAAGTGCCAATTTTGGACCAGATGGAGTGTGAAAATAGTTTTGTGCTTCATCGTGGCACTTCTTTAGCTGATTTTTCAATGCTTCCATCATATATCATGCAATCTCAACTTGATCTCCCTGGCCATGGAATGTAAAGCAACTTTCAAACTAATACACACTATAAACCTCTATAAATTTTTTAATTTCCTTTCAATCAAACCCCATAAGTTAATTCCTTACCTTGCTTTCAACTTCTCGAATATCATCAGTTTCTGAACTAATAATTAACTGTTTCTTGTCATTATTGATCAACTTGCATGCCGAGGCAAAGAAAAGGGAGAGTTTATTCAAGTTTTTGCAAATAAAAAAGAGGAAACACAACATCAAGTAGGAAATATATGAAAAAGAAAATTGATGCAATAACTCTTTTAACTACTAACCATAAGCTATATTAATGGTTGTTTCCATTTTGTCCTCTGTTAGAACCCAAATCTTGATTCCAGCTCTAGAAAGAGTCTCTATAAAGGAAGGTACCCCTTCTTGAAGCTTGTCTTCAATAACGGTGCACCCAATCAAAACAAGATCTTTCTCTATGAGTTCTGCAACCTGTGTATGTGTGATTTAAGGTAGTAACACTATTTATTTTCCTGATGAGCAATTAACTATCAATGAGGATTGACTCTTTCTATCCTTCGATTTCTGAGATAGCAACTAACTCAGTAAACCAGATCATACAATTACGATTACAAACCCATTAATTCATGGCATTTGAATTAACATATTATATAAGCTGCAAGCAGAAATTCCTAAAAAATCTGGTAAACTTTACAGCACATTATCAAAAAGTTCAACTAGATTGGAATCCCTATGCGACAAAAGTAACAAAATGAGTCTTGTTTGTGAAAAGCAATTAGTAGGAAGTAAAGACTCATCTGCATAAGATACATCTTCCAGCATAAGATAAACCTGTCAACGAATGAATCATCTTATCAAGATACGGAAGCCTAGCGGCAGCCTGTAAAGCCCTGGAACTTGGCATCATTTGTAATTTGACCTAGATTTGGATTGAGTTAATACAAAATTCAGATCATAAATTCAATAACCCATCTTTGTCCCCACATCCCTCAAAACAAATTATTTTTATTAGCACAGTTGCTACAAGAAAATACAGACCTCACAGTCAAACTCAAACAGATCCTATGTTCCTCACCATAGTTTTTATCCTAAAAGGAGAATGTGAACAGGAAGCCTGAAAGTGCGCCTTGCTCGGGATGTCATTCAACTAATAACAGCAACAAACTTGCAAGGTCTGTGCGAGCACTACATGTATCTCTCATTTCTTCAAGGCATAGTAGTCAGTCCGTTTCCTTCATATTTAAGCATCCCTTAGTCAATCTCATGAATTGTGATAAGATTACATCTAAAAAGGCACAGATACCGACATGGACATGTTGATAGACAATGACACTGTAATTCTAAAAAAAGCATGGACACGGCAAGCAGCTCAAAAAAAAAAAAAAATGGATGCATATATTGTATCTATGTATTTGTTGTCATTCATATCATTTATATTCCAATTTGCAATTCTTTCCATTTACTGTTGAATATTATGACTAAAAGGAGGAGGTTGAATTTTGTTTATTTGCGAATTTTATCACTTTTACCTTTATATTTTAAACACAATAATTTACCTATAAAGTTAAGTTTTCCAAATTTTATTGACCTACAATGTCCCCAATGTGTCTCCTGCTTAGAATTAACTAAAGTTAATTCGACCCAACATGCCCATACCATGCTTGTCCCCAACTTGGTCTTTAAAAATGATCTGCTATAAGTTGAGAATGTCATCGAAAAAGAAAATACAAACTGTAGCTACTGTAGCATGAAGAAAAGACTAGCTAATGGCACACCTTCCAAAGGCCCCAATGAGACACATACAGAAGAGAACTCCAAAAAGAGTGATTATAAGTTTATCAAATTTCCTCTCTAGAGTACTTCTTTTGGAAGGAACAATCATGGAATTCTTCATGACGTGCAACCCAATCAATATCTGTGATAACTTATAATGCTATTCAATACAAGCCACATTAAAAAGCAAGTGAAGAGATAAAGCTAGCAAGGAAGAAAACAAAAAACAAAAAAGGAAACAAATAACTTAATCTAGTGCACAATAATTTTCTAGTGATATCGAGTAACTAACTCCATGCCCGACACCAAGTCGCCAACAGATGTCATTAGTTTATGTGATATATCATGTTTATGTGCTTCCCTTTTCTGTACATGCATATCATTCATGCATCATTGAATTCTGCAGGCTAGAGGATAGGGCTCCCTTAGGATTCGCTCAGTCTAGGAGACTCTAAATCCATGGAGTTTGAGATATCTCCGGTGTTTGCCGTGCCCAAACGGCTCCCTTGATCCAGGACTAACCTTAAGTGTGTGCGTATCTGGATTTCGGTAGTCATATTGTTCTACCTCGGATGGTCAAGGTAAAGAGATTGGCTCTGGTTCCGAAGCATTCGGAATTTAACCTGCCTGACAGCACCTATTCGGATTGTTGGAAATCTTCTGTACAAACACCTTAAGTGAGATTCGGATCACGGTATGTCCTAGGCTTAGTTTCTAGGAGGCACGAAGAAAGGAAGGACAAATATCCGTGATGAGTTGAAAGTTTCCCCTTTGCTTTGTTGCCAGTTCCGAAACATTGGTCGTCCGCGAGAAAAGGCTCTACCCAGTTGGTTTCGTCCGCTCCAAAGACTGGTTCGCATAGACACCCTGAAAGGCACTCAATTATTTGAAGTTCCAATAGCACGGGAAGAACAACCGTCAACAGAAACACCACAAGAACCCTCAATAGAGATACCACTTAAAAATCCCTTAGCAATGGCCGACCAAGGAGATGGGGTAGAAGAGTTCAGGCAAAACATGGCTGCTTTAGATACTCAATTTAGACAATCCATCGCCAATGTCGACGCACAACTCAAGACTTCCGTTGCGTCCATGAAGAATGACATGATCATGGTGATGGAGGCCATGCAAGAAATTAGTGATAAGCTTCAAACCAGACCTCCTCCACAGTATGAGCAGCCCAAAGAAGAAGTACCAGCTACAGATCCTAAGCTAGCTACTCTTATTGCTAAAATCAGCAAGCTAGAAGAGTCTGTTCAAGAAACCAAGTGACTTGTGAAAGGAGAAGTCGACATGAATAAGCTGTGCTTATTCCCGAACGCAAAACTGCCGGAAAAGTTCAAAGGTGTGGACTTTGCGAAGTTTGATGGCACTGGCAATCCAAAGGCGCACCTTCAGGGATATGTTGGCTCTCTTACCATGCGAGAAATTGAAAAGGAAGCCATGGCGCAACTATTTCATGAGTCTCTGTCTGGTCCTGCCTTGCAGTGGTTCCTTACTCTTGAACCATCCAAGAAAAGGACTTGAGAAGATATTGGAACAGCCTTTGTAGCCCAATATGACTTCAATGTTGATTTGAAAATGACCACCAGGGAACTAGAAAGTACTAAGATGGGTGAGAAAGAAAGCTTCGCTAATTTTGTGAAACGGTGGAGAGCCAAGGCAGCTCAAATGCAAAACGAGCCGGATCTTAAGGAACAGATACGAATTATAACCAAGAACTTGCCAAGTTCCTTTGCCCCGTATATGGTTCTTTCCCAAGCCGCACCAAACTTTGAAACTTTCTATGACTCAAGATTAGCTGTAGAAGAAGCCTTACGAGATGGTACCTTTGGAAGGAAACGGGATCGAAATCCAAAAGAGCATACTCTGGTAATAGCAATGTTCTTTTTGAAAATACCAACCAGGCCGGAACCTCATCTGCCAAGCCCGCAGAAGTCAACCAGATCTCCGAAAAACCAAAATTCCAAAATCGAGCCTTTTCCCAATTTAGCACCTCAAGATCTACTTTACTCAAGAAACTCACAGAAGCCAGGGTATTGAAACCTTTCCAACCACCACAAACCATTTCACCAAACCTAAACCAAAGTGTCTACTGTGAATTCCACCAGATGCCTGGCCATACCACCGGCAATTACATTCGCCTTCGCCATGAGATTCAAAACCTCATTGACACCCCACCTCCAGATAAACCAAATACCATTTCAAACCCTTTACCATAACATAACACCCCCTTTCGAATCAACCAAATCACCTTAACCCCAGATCAAACCACCCAAGATTCTGATCCAACCCTCTTCATTATCCCTGATACCGAACTTAAACCAGTTGTGGAAATTCCCGAGGAAACTGCTCTTTGCTTTCTCTGGGAGTGGGAAAATACATAGGGAGACCTCATTTCTGATTAGGAAGAATTTGATGCAGCTAACTTCAAGAGAGATGCAGAACCACCGTTTCAACCAGGATGGGAGGTTGATTGGCAGAACATTCATGCCAACCCTCTTGATGGACTTTCCTTATACATGATGTTCGAATGCCGGAACGAGGATTATCAAATCCCTCAAGAAGCTCTCGAGTGGGAATGGGACCCAACCTCGGATGAATATCAACTTTTGGCTAGAAATGACCCGTTGGATATGTTCTCTCTTCCTATCATGTTCACTGAGGAATACCAACCCGAGATGCCAATCTATGGTTGGTCGGAGCTTGCACCGCTTCATCCAGACTTCCCATTTTTCAATGACTTCGTCATTGATAACCTTTACAGCAATGTGGGCCTCGATCCATGGCGCCAAGATCCGAAACCCCTAAAACCTGAAGAAGAAATAGCCAGCAACGAGTTTAATCCGATGGACTACATTGTGGATGGAGTTGAATCGGAACCATCGGTCACTTTCCCTGAGGACGCTAATGTCGCCATGATGAACTTGTGGGAAGATGAACCGGGGGCCAAATCAAATCCATGGGTAAACTCCGAAGTTGTCAACATTAAAGTAGGAAATGAGGAATGGGCTGTAAATAAGGCAATAATGGAAGCAGAACAATGAAAACCAGAAGATCTTTGGGAGGATTTGGTTATCGCCGATTTAGCATCTAACCTTCAGGATACCTCCATTGGAACCAAGCGTAAAGCTCCCATTGACTTATGGAGTGAGGAATCAAAATACCGCCAGATTGATCACCTGATTAGGAATGGTCACATTTACCAACCACCTAACCTCCAAACCGAAGAATCTTCTAACCCCGCAGCTCCACTAGCCAAAGAGCCTTCTAACCCTTTCATTGCCCCAAACAAAAATATTTTCCAACCTTTTGCTCCACCAACCAAAGAGCCTCCCCGTCCTGAGAAAAACCCTAAAGGGATGGTCAAGCAACAGCTCAAACAGACTCAAGCTAAAATATCTATTTGGGATGTACTTGTTCATTCCACTCACCATCGAGAAGGGCTCATCCAAGCCCTCTCCCACCTGAAAGTTCACTTCGGTATAACCCCAAATGAGCTTGTGGCACTCATTAAAACCATACCCATCAAGCATGCCATAACCTTTACTGATCGAGATCTACCTGCTGAAGGAACAAACCACAATAAGCCACTCCATGTCACTCTTAAATGCCATGGCAAATGAGTTCCAGTGATTCTAATTGACAATGGTCAGCCATCAAGGTTTGCCCACTCCGTGTTGCTTACTGCTTGGGGTACAAAAATAAGGACTTCTCTCTATCAGAAGTCAAAGTCCGAGCATATGACAACACTCGTCGCGATGTGATTGGAACCCTCATGCTCTCCATGACCTTCAGATCTTATCAAACAGAGGTGGAATTTCATGTAGTGAGCATCCCCACCTCTTTCAACTTGTTGCTAGGACGGCCCTGGATGCATCGACCAGATATCATGGCTGTACCCTCTACCTTTCATCAGAAAATCCATTTGGGACTTGAGACAGGAATACTCATTATTCACGAAGACTTTGGGATTCGCGCACGTACTGAAGACAATGCCCCGCTTTTGGAAATCCAGCACGAGGAAGAAGACATTGCTCTGGGAGGCTTTTCGTTAGATACTTCCAATGCTGTCTTTTCGGTCAGGATTGATAATGATTTTGTCATTAGCAATGTCGCCATAAAGATAATGAAGAAGATGTCCTACATGCCAGGTCTAGGATTGGGAAAAAATCTGCAAGGGCCTGCAAAGTTTGAGGCCCGTGGGACCCTCATGCGCACTACCGGCCTTGGTTATTTGCCCTCAAATGGCAGTAAAGCAAACAAGGGAGACAGATTGGAAGACTATTTTGCTAAAGAGAGAGCAAAACAGGTCTATCAAGGTCAGCCAGAGCCATTTTGGGATAAGGAAACTAATACTCTATTGCCAGGGTTCAAGATATTCGCCAACGATGTTTGGCCGGAAAGTGAGGAAGAATTCGAGGTTACCAAGGAGCAGAAGAAACCAGCTGATTGGATCGAGGTCTTTAACATGGGGAGTCTAGCGACCTTGTTCAAAGAAGACGAACCAATGGGTACAGTCATGGAAGCTAAAATATTGATGTTGGGACAGAAAGTCCCCGAAAACCTAACTTTGCTCATCATGGATGCCGCAGGGGATTACAAAAATTGGATTTTCATACCAAGTGCAACATGCCAAGGGTCTGATTCTAAGTCCGAGTCCGAATCTGGGTCATCCAAGTCTTCTAAGTCTTCTGAGTCTGAGTTGGTGCCTCTTGGCCTTACTCCTCGTGGTCTGTACTTTGAATTTGAGTCTACCCATGTGTATGGTGCCCCTGAAGCTTTTGTTGATGATGAAATAAATGAACCTAATTCTGCTTACTTCCCTGATCTTGAAATAAATTGTGTCGACCCTGATGATGAAGAGATCGATTTCGAGAGGAACATCCCTAAACAAATCCGATCCCTAGTCGAAAGGGAGGACGAGAGGCATGCTTAACCTGTAAAAGAAGAAGTTGTTATAATAAATTTGAGAGATGAAGGGAATCTCCAAATGATTCAGATCGGTTCCGCGCTGTCTGCAGAAGAGCGTCAAGCTCTCATAAGTTTGCTAAAAGAATTCAAGGATGTTTTCGCGTGATCACATGTCACTACAACAAAAAACACCAATGGTGACACCCTTTGACACCTTTTGGTGACAAAAAATTGGTGTTGACACGGAATATACTCAATAGTGACAAAAAAATTCATTGCTTGTCACCGAAAACTTTTTGGGTGACCAGGTAAATAATGAGGAGATTTGGTGACAACATATTTGTCACTGAAGACAAACTTCGGTGACAAGTAAAAAGTTGTCACTGAAAGATCCAAATTTTCGCGCTCCCGGACTCCAACTCGTTTAGGCGCAGCGTCTAAAAATTTTTACAAGCAAAACGACGTCGTTTTGCTTGTCACCAAAACCCTGCCCTAACTTTCCCCTTTTTCACGCTGTCTCTCTCCAGTCTCCACTTTTATTCTCTCTCTCCCTCAGACGCCTCTCTCCCTCTCTGCTAGACGACGTACGTCTCTCTCTTTCTCTCTCTCTCTACGCTGGTATTGTGTCTCTCTCCCTGTCTCCTCTGATTTCAATTTTGTTTTCTCTCACTGTAGCTTTGACTGGTTTCTTCTGTGCATGGAGTCGCCGGCGTCAGAGTCACTCATCGGCGACAACAGGCTCACAATAAGTAGGTTTCCTGCTCCAAAATCTGCCGGCATAGCTCTGGTACTCTCTCTGTCTCTCTGCTCCAAAATCTACCGTCGATTTCTCTATATTTTGGGGGTTTTCGTCGATTCTTGATATAATGAATTTAAATGCCCTAAGTGTGTTTAGAATGATTAAAGATGTTTTGTTCTTCTTATTTTTTGCCCTTATGTTATTTCTTTTAATTGGGGTCATAGGGTCATAATTTTTTTCGGTTCACTTGATAACCGTCAATACCCAAGTAGAAAGGAATACTACGAACTTTTCTAATTGAAGATGACATTTTCAATAATTCTGCTCGGAATCAGGTATTGCTGAATGGTAAAGTGGTAATATCCCAGAAGGACTTGGTGATTTTATCATTTCATTTCTTATATTGCTTTTTTCAATACAAACACTAAGTACTAGCTAAGCGAGAATGGTCCATGTATCAAAAGTAGAAAACTCTCTTGTTAGATCTTTTTGCTTGAGTTTTCTAGTTCCAATCAAAAGGTACGATTAAGGTTACTTGTGTCATGTCTGTTTCCTTCTAGCAACAATTTAATTTGCCTCTACACTAGAGGATCTTGTTGAGCGTGGGTGGATGCTGTGTACTATTCATCTGAATCTCGACTTGAAGGATGATTGTTCTTCCAAAGGAAAGACTTTTCCTGTTTGGACAATCAACTATAGGATATCCAAACATGCTACGAGATTGATATGCCTCCATGATGTAGAAATTAGCTTGTAGACATTCTTTTCTTTCTAAAGTCTTACCATATGGGAGTCACTATATATCTGTGGATGTGTAAAACACTGTTTGGACAATGCGACTATAGGATATCCACATGTTCCTTCTTATTTTTCAATTTTTTTGCTTTTGGTATCTCTAGCAGATCAGAAAGGGTTGGTGAGTAGTTTGCATTTTCTTGGAAATCCTTGTTCCATTACAATATTACATTAAGCACAATTCACATAGGAATAGAAGATGAAGTTTACGATCTTAACATACATAATCTTTGTCATGTATTCTCATCTGAAGGCACATGGAAGTTTAACAAAAAGGGACGTGAAATTAAGTTTGACAAGTTTCACGTAGTATCAAAAGTATGGAAGCATCTGTTAGGCCTACTGATTATTGAACTTATGATGACATTTTCTTCTTGATTCTTGTTGGGTTTAGTTTGTGCGCGCACAAATCTGGACACATATGTGTCCAAAACCGTCCGATACACGTGGACGTTTCATGAGGGGCCTCGTGCATTGGATGGTTCCAGACACATCTGTGTGTGGATCTATGGCACTTCTCTGCATGTAGCATTGCTCGTAGTTGCATATGCTTGTGTAACAAAGGCTAGTTAAGTGTCCTGTAATGGTAACACTGTTGCTGTGATGGGATACTTGTAGTTAAATTTCAATGCCTTGTGAATGTATTATGGTTTTCTTGCTGCTAGCAACTGTCCTTGTGATGTTGGCAATGAATCTGGTTTCTACTGTCATTAATATCGAAATCAGCCACAATGACTTGTATCTCCTATTTGTTCTTTTGCAGGTAGTTAATCTATTTACCAAATATCCTTCTAGTAGGAATGACCAGTTTGTGTCAACGAAGTATCTCTGTTCGCTTTTGGTCTATTACAAGTTACCTGTTTGATTTGGATGAATCAAGGTAGTTGATGCTTATGAAACTGATCTTACCTTTATCTATTCGCTACATGGGTACCTCGTTATCACTTCACTATTTTTGAACATGGATAGTTGCATTATTGGATAAAATCCTCACTTTGGCTACGGAATTACTTGCATAAATTCTGTGTTGGTGAATACTAGTTCCTGAAAATCCAACTCCATGCTAACATATTCCCCTGGTCACTATGAAGGCACAAAACTAATAGGAAACATCAGTTGTCTGAAATATTAATGAAATGGTGTACTTTGTTTCTTGATAGGGTGGGTGCCGAACTGGGATGGTAAATGTTACTAATGCATATGACCTTCCTGCAAGGTGAGTAGTGGTTTAGCTCTATCAAGTATCGCTTGTAATATGTAGGAATACTTTTTCGAAGTTGCATTATGCTGATCCAAACAAGTAAATCGTCAAAGTATCGTTCTTGTAAAAGCTCAATCCTGCACTTACTTTACCTGCCCTTGTGCTTTGGAAATCAGGAATTTGATATTGGACTATTTGGATTGAGGAATACAACACTATTAAGCTTTCCGTCATCTTATGAGACTTGTCAAGTAAAAGAACTAAGCCAAGTATAATGTGAGCATAGTTACAATAATTGACCGGGTTCTTTTCTACCTAATTTTATTGCACTTGTGCTATATTGAACTTTAGCTTTGAGATTCAATTATGTTCTTTTCTTTTCGGTATCTTGCCTCTTGCTTTTGCTTTTGGTTTTTTTTTTGTTGGGAGGAAAGACTAGTGGATTCATATACTGTGGACCATCTGTTGCAGGAGTATTCAACCTATCAGATGCTTGTCGATCAGGGGCCAAGGAAGGAATCGAAGAACTAAAATTATTGGGCGTACAAACTGCCATGCTTACAGGTGACTGTCGCGCAGCAGCAGTACTCGTACAAGATCAGGTGCACATCTAGTAGTCGTTGTTGATAGAGGTTATTAGTCACTTAATCCAACCATGAAAGGCCGAAATGTTCTGGGTATGTACTTGTGTTTTCTTCATCTGCAAATTTTGCTAATCTATGATGGTTTAGTTCATTTTCCATCCCTAATTCCCTTTCCATAATAGGGAATCAATGGGAGATTGCTTCAACCATGGTGATGTGACCTTATCTAATGAATCAGCTGATGCATGATTTTGGTGTTAGTTTACCAAGAACTCTGCGAATTTTAGATAAACCTCACTCTCTCACCTTTTAAGCAGTATTTGTGGGTGTCTCTTTCCTTTCCTGCCTTTTCGTACTACGACAATGGTATAAAGTGTAAACACACAATGCATTGCTGTTTTCCATAGAACTGATTTCTGTCCTTATTCATGTGTTATTTGTAGGACTTCCAATATGCTTCTCATGCTCTTTTCTGTCTTCGTTAAGGTGTTCTTGTATTTCTTGGTGCGAAGTCTGGATTTATAAAGGATGCGGAGGAGGCTGCTGAGTTCCAGGACTTTATAATTTGTGTCGAGAATGGACGTAAGCAATGAAAATGATGATATGTAAGCAACATTAAGTAGGTGTCCACATCAAGATAATGGACGTAAGCATACAAAAATGATGATATGCTTCTACTTTCCAATTTTATTACTTCATCTAATCTTTTGATAGTTTTAAAAGTGTGATAAAGCTTGAACTAATGTGGTTCATGTGTCAGACACGTGTCTAAAGTGTGTCCGGAGCGTGTCCATGTCTTACACGTTTCCGACACCAACACTTCGATTCTGGCGAAGTTTTGTCGCTATGTAGGGTTGCATATCATCGATATTATGTAGAATGACATCAAAATCTGGGTTGAGTAGCTCGCTTAGTCACTCATGAGTCATGCCATAATTCGTTATAGAACAACATGGAGCAAAGTCTCTTTCTTTTTCAGAACCTTTCGTAGGCTTGACATATTACATAACTGCTTCTTCTTTTTTTCAATTTTGTACAGGTAAGGAGATGGAGTTGCTTTTTGGTAGTTTACCAAGATGGAGTTAAAAGACTTTTTGGTAGCTAAATAGAACGCTTGTTTTGAGTTCTTTCTGTCATTGGACACACCATGGATATGGATGTTTTGTAGTTTCGATAATGCTCTTAAGTTTGAAGTGGTTATTATTGTAGGATGAATGTTTTGAAGGGTTGTAAAGTTGGATGATGAATGTAGACTTATTGAATATTTGATTTGAATGATATTTTGCTTCTTCGCAATTTAAGTTTTGCTGAGTTGAATCATCATATACAAAAAAATCTGAAACTTTGTAAGCAGCTGAAAATAATATTTGTTGTTAGAGTCCTATTTTTGGTGACAAAAGAGATTGTTACGGTTGTGTGTACTACTACTACTATAGGCTACTATAGGTTATTGGTGACACACCATTGGTTGTCATGGTAGGAACTTTTGGTGACAATATTTGTCACAGAAAAATCTCTTTTCTGTGACAGCATGTTGTTGTCATCGTTACTTTTCGTGACATAATCACTTGTGTCACAGAAAACCTCTCTTCCGTAACACCATATTGTTGTCACTGTTACTTTCGGTGACAATTGTGTCATGGAAAATCTGTCTTCTGTGACACCAAATTTTTGTCACTGTTGATAACATTCCGTGACAATTACATAATTTTGTCACCCTTGACTTTCAGTGTCATGGATACAATGACACCTCTTCTTGTGTCACGGAAGATAATAGGTGACAAAATTTGGACTTTCGGTGACATTTTTACATGTCACCGAATGTGTTTTTTGTTGTAGTGTGTTGATATGCCCGGAATCGATCCTGAAATCGTGGAACACCGGATCCCCCTTTATCCCGATGCAAAACCAGTAAAATAGAAACTGAGACGCATGAGACTTGATTGGGTGCTTAAGATTAAGGAAGAGGTCACCAAACAGATCAATGCAGGATTTCTAATAGTAACAGAATACCCTTAATGGGTCACAAACATTGTTCCCATCCCCAAAAAGCGTTGTAGAATTAGGGTCTATGTTGATTTTTGGGACCTTAACAAAGCAAGTCCAAAAGATGACTTCCCGTTACCATACATTGATGTGCTGGTCGATAATACTGTTGGACATGCTTTGCTTTCCTTCATGGATGGCTTTTGGGTTATAATCAAATCCTCATGGCCCTAGAAGATCGGGAGAAGACCACATTTGTCATTGAATGGGGAACTTTTTGCTATCGGGTAATGCCTTTCGGGCTAAAGAATGCAGTATCCACTTATCAGCGGGCCGCTACGACCTTGTTGCACGACATGATCCACAAGGAAGTAGAGGTTTACGTTGATGACATGAACGTTAAGGCCAAAGAGCAAGAAGGACACCTACCTGCACTCAGGAAATTCTTTGAAAGGATCAGAAAGTATCGGATGTGCCTTAACCCGGCCAAATGCACGTTTGGAGTCACAGCCGAAAAAATGCTCGAATTCATGATTACCACCCGAGGTATTGAGGTCGATCCATCCAAAATCAAGGCTATTCTAGAAATGGAGCCGCCACGGTCCGAAAAGGATGTAAGGAGCTTTCTCGGCAAGGTGCAGTTTGTCAGTCGGTTCATTGCCAAACTAACTTCGACCTGCGAGCCAATCTTCCGTCTGCTCAAGAAAGGTGTGCCATTCAAATGGGATGACAAATGCCATAAAGCTTTTGAGGAGATTCAGACTTATCTGCAAAATCCACCGGTATTAATGTCCCCCTATGTCAGGAAAATCTTTGATCCTATACCTGTCAGTCACTCTGTCTTCTATGGGGTGTATGTTGGCACGGGAAGGAAACGATGGGGTTGAAAGGGCGGTGTACTATCTGAGCAAGAAGATGGTCGGATGAGAAGAATGTTATACTCCATTAGAGAAGACATGTTTGGGCACTTGTCTGGGCTTCCAAGAAATTGAGACATTATATGTTAGCCTACCCAGTAAGGCTGATTTCTCGAATGGACCATCTCAAGTATTTATTCAAGAAATCGGCTCTTATGGGAAGGATGGCACGATGGCTGCTGATGTTAGCAGAATTTGAATTAAAATATGTCACCAGGAAGTCTGTAAAAGGAAGAGTTGTTGCTGAATTCTTGGCCGACTGCCCAGTTGAAGGAGGCGAAGACGCTGAGTTTAAGTTTCCTGACAAAGACATAATGACTCTAGTTGAAGATGTTTGAAAGTTGTATTTCGATGGGGCTGCAAATCAGAAAGGGTTTGGAATTGGTGTGTTGCTAATAGCACCCGGCGGATCTCACATTCCGTTCACATTCAAGCTAAACTTTGAGGTCATCAACAACCAAGCAGAATACGAGGCTTGCATTGTAGGTATGGAAGCAGCAATCGAAATTGGCATAGAGAAATTAGAGGTGGTGGGAGATTCCAACTTGGTAGTATCACAGGCTAACGGTGACTGGAGAGTCAAAGAGGAAAAGCTAAAGTCATACCATCAGGATCTTGAGGATCTCATCCCCCATTTCAATAAGGTAACTTTTACTCATATATCGAGGTTCAAGAATCAATTTGCGGACGCCTTGGCCACGCTGGCATCCATGGTTGAAATTCCCATTGGTGTGAAACTAAGGCCAATCGTGATCGAATAAAGGGATACACCAGTATACCGGCATGTCATGACCATTGACGAACCTAATGATGGTCACCCTTGGTGTTATGACATTTGGAGATTCGTGGAAAGAGGAGAATACCCCATTAAGGCGAGTAAGAAAGACAAGATCGCCTTCCAGAGGATGGCAGCTCAATACATCATCTACGGAGAAAATCTATATCGAAGGTTGCACTGCGGCATGCACAAGTTATGCATCCATGGTGCGGAAGCAAGAAGGGTGATGGAAGAAATCCATGAAGGTGTGTGTGGCTCTCACATGAACGGCATGATGCTTGCCAAGAAGATCCTCAGGCAGGGATATTTCTGGTCTACTATGGAGACAGAATGTGTGGAATACGTGCGACGATGTTACAAATGCCAGATCCATGCCAACCTCACGCATGTCCCGCCATTCGAACTACATCAAATGACCTCACCATGGCCTTTTACAGTATGGGGAATCGATGTCATTGGAAGGGTTGTGCCAGCGGCGTCTAACGGTCACAAGTTCATTTTGGTAGCCATTGATTACTTCACAAAATGGGTAGAAACTACTTCTTACACAACGCTGACCGTAGTTCAAGTTGAGCATGAGAAGTGACTAGAGGTGGTGGAATAGTAGAAGTGATCGCAAAAGCCCTTCCCTGAGTAGTCTGGTTCTGAAAAAATCATCCCCTCTGCCCCGAAGCCTAAGAAGGAGTAAAAGAACTCGCACTCCTTTCATTCTAAGAGCCTTGAACGGTAGTGGTTTGGCGGAAATCTGGTTGTTGCTGCCTCTGTGTACCCCTAAATGACTATTGGCCAAACCCATGCCCTGACCCCTGATACTACACGGAACCCAACTCACTATGAGCGCGTCCTCCCTTATTAGGACAAACCCTGGCAAGATGGCTAAACTTGCCACACACAAAACATGCTTTCGCCTGGCAATCTGCACGAAAGTGGCCCAGCTGACCTGTAGAGAACCGTGTCTAAGTTTATTTATTTAATATTTCCTTAATGTGAAATGTGTTATTTTAAATACTTTGAATTTTATGAGCCTTGGATTTTTTTTTTCTTTTTTTTGAATATAGTTGTGCAGGTGCATGTGTAGGCATTTTCTTGACCGTGTTCGAATTCATTGGTCCTTTGATCGAGTGTGTTGGGAGACTCCCATGTGTTGTGTAATTAGTGTTAGAAATTTTTAGAGCTAATTACTTGTTTAAGTGTTAGTTGATGGGCTCTAGTGCAAAAAGTTATAACATGCAAGTATTAGGTAATAATTTAGAGACTTGAGGGGGGAAGGGTGTAATTCTTTTACACCTTAAATTCATTTGGCCGAGAGAACTTTGATCTCTGTTTCTTTTTCTTTTTCCATTCCACTGCCGTGCACTCTCTCTCTCTCTCTCTCTCTCTCTCTCACACACACACACACACACACACACACACTCTGCCAAATCATCTTGCACCATCTTTTGCTTGGGTATTTTATGTCCACATCAAGAACTTGGAGGGATCTAGGGATTTCAAGCTTGTGGGCCTTCCTTCATTACCATCTCACTCATCTCTCTTGTGTGCTAGCATTTGAAGTCGGGTTTTCTACTAGATACCTTAAAAATGCAAGTTTTGTGTTTGGGAATTGATTATTTTCATGTATTTAAGTAGTAAGTTGATCTATGGAAGAAAAGCCCTAATTTGAGTGGTTGTGTAAATTTCATATTTTTAGTTGGATATTGAAATTGATGGATCTAGTGTTTGATTGGGTGTGGAGAGAATATTATGCCTAGGGAATTTGTTGTAACGACCCTGATTTTTGGTGAATAAAAATTTCGTTAAATATTTAAATTTTATTTTAATTACTTGGTATAACTTTTAAAAATCCTTTTTAATTTCTAATAAACCGTCATAATTAGATTTAAGCCCTTTAAGATTTATTTCTTGACTAGAAATCCTATATGGCAAGTAAAATTAGTTTTCAACCGATTAGTTGGAGGAACCGAACTACCAATTCACCTAGTTACAATTTCCTAACCCTAGATAAATCTTTTGGACCATTTTTGAGCCTTGTAAACCCCTCCTAACCCTAATTGAACCATTAGGCCATTAGAGGTAATCATTATACCCCATGACTAGTCATTCAAGCCCATGCCTACTTTCTTTATTTCCTTGTCCATTGGTTAATAAATGCTAGGGAAATTATCATCCCTTGGATAATGGACATTTGACTTACGAATGTGTGTATAAACTTGACTAGACAAGTCATAGCCATCATTTTGCTTCCAAAAGAAGCAACCTTAGCTTTGTCATGCATGCAAACCTAGGGTTATAGCCTTAAGCCTAATTATTCTAGGGTTACTTTCCTAGATACTTATATATATATATATATATATATATATATATATATATATATATATATGTGTGTGTGTGTGTGTGTGTGTGTGTATACATAGTACTAGAGAGAGAGAGAAAAAAAAAAGCCGAAAGAGAGAGAGAGAGGGGAGGCCGAATGGGAGAGAGAGGGAGGAGTGAAGTGTGTGCTTGTGTTTTGGGCACTTTTACAAGCTACCCTTTTAGCCCATCTTCACACTCAAGCTTCAGTACTATGTGACAACCCATTTCTAGTCTTTTTCAAGCACACTACCTAGCCTTTAATCATCCTAGAAAATGACTACAACCTAGAGTAGGATTGACTACACATGGGAAGACTACTCTCTAGCCTAGATATCATTTTATCCTTTCTTGCAAGCAAGCTTTCTTAGGACAAGACAAGACCATACCTATCATAATTGCCTATTTACCTATTGGACAATAATTGCTAGAAAAATATTATTCCATGGGTAATAGCCAAGACTTTTGCTATAAATAGCACCTCATCCTTGCCATTTAACTCACACCTTCCAACCATTCAACTTCTCTATCTAGAATCCTTGAGTTCTTACTTTGTTCTTAGTGTTCTTGAGTTTTTTTTTTTTGAAGTTCTTTAAGAAACTTATCCATAGCCGCCACTAAACCACCACTCGACCATCCTCTCGATCCAAAAGTTTTAGTGGTATTAGTCAAGATTCAGTTTTGAGAGAAACCCTTCTCTTTCGAACCTACCGGAAGCTTACCGTAGGAAGTTACTCTGTCCGATGGCTAACTTACTTTCCGTAGTCGACACTACCGCCAAGAAGAAAGGTAGAGTCCCCTGTCCACTAACCCCATGTATAGCATAGAACCGTATGTTGGAAAGTAGAATACCTCTACTTACTTACTCTACGTATATTGTATGTTATTTGTATATCGAAATGCATTGAAGTATTCGTATTTTGATCTTAGGATGGTTATGAGCATGTATACATGAATTATTTGTATTACTTGTTGAGTGACAAAGCATAAGTGATTTTCACTCCAAAGGCGTCCATACATGTGGCGTTATGCTTTAAGTTGTGATTTAAGCATGATTAGTATTATAGAGTTGGATGAACTTGCTAGTTTAGTTTCAAGATTACAATGAATGATTTATATGTACGTACGTGAAAAGTCCTACCGCGGAGTCTATACATGCAACGTGACACAAAAATCGAGAAAAATAGAGACATGACACCTAGGGTGTGTTAAAGGCAAGAAACGGTTTGAAAACCACAATGTGGCCGGACATGGTAGCCCATTGTGTGGTGGGTGTGTTTTTTTAAAACCCAATGGGAACCCGGAGCGGCGGAACAACTATGGTATACTCGGGAACCTGGAGCGGCGGAACCGAGGGATGAATTGTGGTTTGGTTATCCGCGGAGAGGAGCCAACACAATTGTTTTAATGATTTTCGAAAACCCAAATGGGAACCCGGAGCGGCAGAACCATTGTGGGATACTCGGGAACCCGGACGGCGGAACCGAGGGTTTTGAATTGTGGATTGGTTATCCGTGGAGAGGAGCCAAAGCCAAATTCAATGTTTTTGTGTGCCAATGGGAACTTGGCGCGGCGAAACCATTGTGAGTATACTCGGGAGACCGGCGCGGTGGAACCGAGGTTGGATGTGTTAAAACGATTTTGGAAATGTTGATTTGGTAAATGAAAGGTGAAACCAGTGACACGGTCTACGAAATGACGCGTAGGAGAAACTCAGAAATCATGGACACCAACGATAGTTGAATAATGAATGTGGATGTGTCATTGTTAACTGTTTCAGTTAGATATGCATGTACTATGTGGAAATCGTTAATTTTGTGATTTACTGCATGTAAGTTAAGGGTTAGTGGGTATGGGTTATTCTATTGAGCTTTTGTAGCTCGCGGTGTTACCTTTGGTGACCCTGACATATTATATCAGTGGCGACACTGGTATAATGTGTCAGACTTGGTAGATGAACATGGTGAGCTGTACACCTTGGAGGCTTTTGGAGCCGAAGAGCTGGCTAGGATGGAAGAGTAGGCGGAGTTGTAGTTAGGAACCTTAGTTTCCCTTTCCTTGTATAATAAAAGTACTCCCATGGGAGTTATGATGTAACAATGAGCCAGACTCTATTTTGAAGTTCCAATAAAATTGTCTACTTAATGTACCCAAAATTCGGGGCGTTATAACTTGGTATCAAAGCATTAGTTTCAAAACCTCGGCCATGGGTAGAATGGGTAGAACCATAAGATAGTTTGACCATTGCATAAACATGAATTGAGTTTAAGTTTACCGTCCCAAATTGGGTGGAATTCTGACAAAACAATCTTCGGATTGAAGCATGGTGTAGAAAATTGGCAGTACCACCGAGCTGGGAATTCCCGAACAATTGGATGATGACTTAAATCAAGGATTGAATGTGGAACTAAGAAACTCGAAAGTTTTCCTTAGGAGTTAGTTAATCCCTGTCTTAAAACATTTCTAATTGAGGTTAAAGTATTTCTTGTAGATGAACCACCTAGTCAACCTGTTAGCCAGAGCTCGCCAACTAAAAAATGCCATAAAAGCCATGACAACTCAACTAGTAGAGGACCCCGACTTTGTTGCCGCTATACTCGCAGAAAAGCGAGATTTCGTGAGAGTACAGCAAAATACCCCTATCCCAGTCGAAGAAGACCCCTGGTTTCCTGAAATGTTTCCAATCCTGAATGCCTTCTATGGGTTCTTCGGTGTCCTACCCCCGATGCAAAACTTTGAGGTTGGAGATGAAGAGGGAGAAGTCAATGGCGATAAGGACACCAATGAGGTGACTACTTAGGAAAACCTTGCAAATGAAGGGAATCTTGAAGAAGACGAGACTCCAAAGGACCCGAGAAAACCAAGGATACCATTTAGGCGTACTCGAATAAACCTAGTGAGCATTATAATCCTTTTGGATGTAGGATCGTATCGTCATAACTTGTATTAGGAAGAATCTTATCCTAAGATCTCTGCTTGCCGTTGTAGTAGAATTCTATGCTTGTATTGTATCTTTCTTTTATCTATGAAAAACTTGCTTTATTTTAAGAGTACTATTGCATACTACGTGATAAATTGCTTTTAACTTTTAGGAAGATACACCATTTGCAAAAGGAAAATTGTTTAGGTATACTAAAACTTCCCCTTTAAATTTTACTCGTAGATGGTGAATCGACGTAACGGAATAGGACACGATAACGGAGAACCATCTCACGCAAACCCCGACTTAGCCCAAATCATGTAAGCGTTCATAACAGCCTTGAACGCCAACCGCCCAAACCAAAACCACGACGACGGACCTATGACCCAAACCCGAGCAATGAACGAGTTTTGCAAACATCGACCCCCGACCTTTCACGGAGATACCAATCCCGTCGTGTCCGAGACATGGCTTAATGAAGTCAAAATGATCCTCAGAAACTTAGGGATCACCCAAGACGGAGATTGTGTGGCCTTGGCCACCTACTAGCTGAAGGGAGAAGCCCGCTACTGGTGGGATCTGATGGAGGCAACCTATGCCATAGCCATCATGACCTTTGCCGAGTTCGAGACCCTGTTTCTCGACAAGTACTTCCCTACACCCCTTCGTCTGGCCAAGGAACAAGAGTTCCTAAACCTGAAACAAGGAACAATGGCTGTCACCCAGCACGCAGCCAAGTACGAGGAGCTATCTCGCTATGCTCTAAACTCCATACCTACTGAAGACAAGAAGGCAAGAAGGTTTGAGTGGGGGCTGATGACTGCTCGGAGGGCAGTGGTAGCATAAGCCTTTACCACTTATGCTCAAGTTGTGAAGTGTGCTCTCCGGCTAGAGAATGAAGAGACTGACTTCAAAACCCGATGGAGAAAGACGACAAGCAACACCGGTGGTCCGATCCGAACACAACCACCCAACAACAATCGTGGACCCTACCCTACTAAACCCTTCACCCTATCACAGAACAACCAACCCTGGAAGACTGGTATCCCTGGAAGTGGCGAACCAAAGAGAGGTGGTTGAGACATAGCGACAGTTCAGTGTTTCAACTGCCAGGCTATAGGTCACTATAAGTGCGACTGCCCCCAACTTCAAAGAGAAAGGAATGAGAACTTTGGAAATCAAAAAGCTCAACAACCTGGATCGGTCGATTTTGTGAGACAAAACCTTGGAGGTCCATTGCAGCAGCAGAACAGGCAAAATAAGGGAAAACAACCCATGGGAGCCGAGCAAGGCACTAGAGGGCGTATATTTGCGCTGCAGACTGAAGAACAGGAGCAGGATCCCTCTGTGATCCAAGGTACGCTATTATTGTACAGTACCTACATGCAAACATTGTTTGACTCTGGAGCATCACATTCGTTTATATCTTCTACTTGCGTAACTGCCCTAGCACTAGATATAGAACCCCTAAGTACGAGTACGAAAGTCACATCGCCGTTAGGGGGGAGTATAGCTGTTAATCTAGTGTGTAGAGGGTGTGAGATAGAAATAGCCAACCTACGTCTGACCTACGACCTCAGAGTGATCGACATAGTGGATTTCGACGTAATCTTTGGGATGGACTGGCTATCTGCTCACCGAGCGGTCATAGACTGCCACCAAAAGACGATGACGGCTCATACTTCTAAAGGGACTCATTTTCGATTTAAGGGGGATAGACAAACGGCAAGTTCAACGACGAAGAGATCCAGGTGGCAGAATCATCTGTTTGGATGGCTAGCTAGTCTCCAAATGGAAGAAACCGACTGAATGGAATTGGGATTACTGCACATCGTTTGCAAGTATGCTGATGTTTTCCCTGAAGAACTTCCAGGTTTACCACCTCTAAGAGAGATAGACTTCTCTATAGAACTCCAACCGGGAACATCACCAATCTCGATGGCACCATACCGAATGGCCCCTGCAGAACTAAAGGAGCTCAAGACCCAATTGCAGGAGCTGTTGGATAAAGGATTCATCAGACCAAGTACATCACCGCGGGGAGCGCCCGCATTGTTCGTGAAGAAGAAAGAAGGAACACTTCGACTGTGTATTGACTATAGGAAGTTAAACCAAGTCACAGTCAAGAACCGATATCCCCTGCCTAGGATTGACAACCTATTTGACCAATTGAGAGGAGCAACCTGTTCCTCCAAAATTGATCTCCGATCAGGTTACCATCAGTTAAGAATCAGGGACGAGGACATCGCCAAGACAGCCTTCCGCACCCGATACGGACACTACGAGTTTGTAGTGATGCCGTTCGGACTGAAAAATGCTCCGGCAGTATTCATGTGTCTCATGAACAAGGTCTTTCAGCCCTACCTAGACAAATTTGTAGTGGTGTTTATTGACGACATCTTGATATACTCCGCCAACAAGGAGGAGCACGAGGAACACCTCCGGATAGTGTTACAAGTACTCCGAGATAGCCAACTCTATGCCAAGGTGAGTAAATGCGAGTTTTGGCTAGAAGTGGTTAAGTTCTTGGGGCACGTAGTATCCAAAGACGGAATTGCAGTGGACGAAAGTAAGGTTGAAGTAGTACTTAATTGGAAACAGCCGACCTCGGTATTCGAAATCAGAAGTTTGCTAGGATTGGCTGGATATTACCGAAGATTCATACAGGACTTCTCAACCCTAGCCAAACCAATGACCAGGCTAACTCAGAAAGGAGTGAAGCTGGATTGGAATGAAGCCTGCGAAAGGTCTTTCCAGGAGCTGAAAAGAAGACTGACCAGTGCACCGATACTCATCATTCCCGAGCGGGGTGTAGATTATACGGTTTACTGTGATGCATCAAGAGATGGCTTGGGATGCGTGTTGATGCAGAATAGAAAAGTCGTAGCCTACGGATCACGACAACTCTGACCGCACGAGAAGAATTACCCCACACACGACCTAGAATTGGCTGTAGTGGTATTCGCCCTCAAATCTTGGCGTTACTATTTGTGGGGAGAACAATTCGAGGTCTTCACTGACCACAAGAGCCTCAAATACCTTTTCACTCAGAAGGAGTTGAACCTGAGGCAGCGTCGATGGATGGAATACTTGGAGGACTACAAGTTTACACTTCAGTATCACCCTGGCAAGGCCAATGTGGTAGTTGACGCTCTAAGCCGAAAGGATAGGGTACAGAAGGTCAAGACAGCTATTAAGGAATGGGAAATGGTGGATACTGTGGAGGCTTCGGTTATGGCCTCGGTAACTCTGGCGTACCTCCGTTAACCGAGATCTCATGTTGGTGCGATCCATAGGACAGTACAGGCGGGCCACAGCTTATATCCTCTGGTTATTCGCTCAGTATCAAGTCTCCTGTTAATACTTCGGTAGATTACCGAAGCAAGCATTCCGTTAAGGCCTCCTGAAAGAATGTAGCATAACAAGAGGGGACCAAGAGCGATACATGGCAGATAGGATCATCTGGGCCAGGTCTGGCCATGTGCTCCGTAACCGCCTTACCTAGTGCGTCATCTATGATGTCATCCGAGACGGTTACCTGAGCGTATCCTTCACGCGCTAACTTGGAGAACAAGGAAACCTAGGTCTATAAATACAAAGGGATTCTAACCTAAAGAGGTATGCGATCTTTCCCTAACCCTAGATCTATATCTTCCTCTGAGATCTAACTTGATCGTCGGAGGGTCACTGGGCTATTCAAGCCCTAGTGACTTGTTGCAGGTTCAGAGGCGGGTGAACGGAGTAACAGAAGAGGAAAACTAACTCAGGACTAGGTCCCTCCAAATCGAACCCCTACAATTGGCGACTCTGCTGGGGACCTAGCCACTCTTTCAACATCCACTTCCCCCTTTCTGCTCCGTTCAGCGTTCCTGAATCAAACATGGTTGAGATCGACGACGCGCATCACGGTGGCACCGCCCAAGGGCTCGGTTCCCTCGTGGACCATAGCCTAGCTTCCGGCGGAGCAACCGCCCTAGGAAAGACCCATGTATCCGTCAGAAATGGCGCCGGATCGTCAGTTCCAGACGCAGGCCCATCCTCCGAGCTCCACTCCTACATCCGCCATCTTGAGCGGAAAATTGACGATCTCACGACGGTGATGGAGTGCGACAGACACGTCCGAGATGAGTTGGCGGAGATCAAACACCTCCTCCAAGTCTCCCCGTCTCATTCCTCTGGGAGTCGCGGCGGAAGGAAGGACCATCACACCCCCCCTCGCAGTCACGAAGTCGGTCACCTGCTAGAACAAAGACCCTGCCCCTCAGTCAAGGATCGTCTCGAGTCACCAAGAGCAGCGGACACTCGAGCCCCAAAAGACACGTCGCATAGGGACCGCTCCCGCTCCCCTGTGCAACTTCGAAGGAGACCATCGGCCTTCGAAAGGCTCGGTGCTGGGAGCGTCTTTGCCTCCTCAACTCACTTGGTCCAAGTGGGCAAGACAGGCCGAGAATCTACCCCTAGCCTCACAAGGGCAGCTAGGGGAGATGACGGCCTTGTGGAGATCCAGACCAGGGGATACCGCGAGCGCCTGAGGGGCCCTGGAGCCAGAAGCCCCATCGTCACGAACCTCGGCGGCGCACACAGCAGGAGCCCGATCACTGAGCGCCTCGAGCCTTCCGCTTGGGACAGCTACCGCCATCACCGCCAAGAGCGCTTTCCCAGGAAATCGGTTAGTATTGATCCAAAGAGAAAGGAATATGAACAATTGGACAAACTCGTCCCCAAAAAGCGTACAGCGACCGAGCGTCCAGACGGTCTCGACCGTTCGATCCGACCTCATCGCGACGCACGACTTACACGATTCACGACCTCCCCCTTTACGAGAGAGATCGACTCGGTTACCCCCCCAAGGGATTCACCCAACCCAAGTTTGCCAAATACGATGGCAAGACCGAGGCGGACACTCATTTGGTTCAGTACAAGCTTGTCATGTCCTTGTTTCTTCGGAACGAACCCTCGGACGATGCCTTCTTGTGCAAAGTGTTTCCTGCAAGCCTCGGCAACCTAGGCCTCACCTGGTTTAATCAACTCCTGGCTCGGTCAATTTCCTCGTTCGATTCCCTCTGTGATGCCTTCATGGCCCGGTTCGTAACAAGCAATAAGCACGAGAAGGAGATCGATTCCCTCTTGGCCCTTCGCAAGAGGAACGACGAAACGCTCCGGCAGTACGCTGGCCGTTACTGGGAACTATTCAATGAGATAGAGGGTTGCGATGGCGTCATCTCAGCCCGAGGATTCAAGCTCGGTCTTACCTCCCAGGACGAGCAAGTCTATGACGACCTTGCTCGCCATAAGCCAAACTCTATAAAGGACCTTATGACTCGTATTGAAGGTTGGTGTCAGCTCATCGAGTCCAAGGCGGAGAGAGGCATCGGGAAATCTACGAGTTCAAAGACGTTAAACACCTCGGTATCCACACCGGTCTCGACACCTGTCCTAACGCCAAAAAAACAAGTCAGCACCATCAAGTAGTCGCAGAAGAGGGGACCGAAGCCAAATGATTTCAACGCCGAGAAAACCGTCTTCACCATTCCTATCTACCGGATCATCGATCAAGTGAAGGATCAGCCTTTCTTCTCCTTCCCAAATCAAAAGCTAGGGACCGAAAATGGGAAAATAAAAAATCCCATCGTCCGATGCAGTTACCACAACGAGCAGGGTCACTTCACCACAGCATGCAAGCCCTTCAAGGCCTACTTGGAGCAGCTTGTTGCGGGTGGCCACCTCGGCAACTTCATTGATCACGAGAACACAACGGCTCGGGCACAATGGACAGAAACAAACACCGAGAAAGAGGTCCGGACGATCCATGTCATACACGGTCCTCTAAACTCTGAGGACGCTCGAATAATCCGGGACGAGCTGAGCAAGGCCTCCTCCTCCAAACAGGTCATGTTGGTCGGTCTCGAACCGAAACGCCCTAGAACCGATGACGGTTCCAAATGGACAATAACATTCACCGAGAAGGATCTCGACTGCATCCAGCTTCCCCACAACGACGCCCTCGTAGTCACGCTACGCATCGGAACTTTCAACGTCCGTCGCATCCTTGTGGACCAGGGCAGCTCGGCTGAAGTCATGTACTACTCTCTGTTCAAAGATCTGAAGATTTTCGACACCGACCTCCGTCCCTCTGAAGTTCCTCTTATCATCTTCAACGGAGCACCGGTCTGGCCCATCGGCATAATCACTCTTTCAGTCCGCGCCGGCTCGGTGACCCTTGCAACGAAATTTGTGATAGTCGACGTCCCTAGCCCTTACAACGCAATTGTCGGGCGCACCTGGCTGCATAAGCTTAAGGCGATTGCCTCCACCTATCACCAAGTGGTCCGTTTCATTGGTATTCATGGGCACCAGGAAGACTTGTACGGAGATCAAACTGCGGCAAAGAAGTGCTATGTTAATGCCGTCCGAAGTTATAAACAGACCTCCCGGGTTAATCTCATTGAAGTTCCCGAGGTCCCAGTTTTGGAAGACGTCGGTAGACCCCCCGACGACAAGACCATAGAAGACGTGGCCACCATCCCAATAACCGAAGACGGCTCCCGTTTCTTCCTTGTCAGTTCCTCACTTAGTGATACTGATCGGAATGAGACGGTAGCTTTTCTCAATCGAAACATCGAAGTGTTCGCTTGGACCCCATATGAGATGCCCGGGCTCGACCCCTCTTTCATCTATCACGAGCTCAACATCGACCGAGCCAAACGACCGGTCGTACAGAAGGCACGATGGTCCTCTCATATTCACTCCGAGGCCGTCATTGAAGAAGTCAACCGACTCCTGAACGCAGAGGCAATCAGAGAAGTCCAGTACCCCAAGTGGCTGGCCAATACCGTCGTAGTCAAAAAAAAGAATGGCAAATGGCGAGTTTGCGTCGATTACTCAAACCTCAACGACGCCTGCCCAAAGGATTTCTTTCCCCTTCCTCGTATTGACCAGCTCGTCAATGCCACTTTCGGGCACGAGCGACTCAGCTTCTTGGATGCCTACCGGGGCTATCACCAGATTGCCATGAGCCAAGGCGATGTAGAGAACATAGCCTTCATCACCCCCCACGGCATCTTCGGGTACCTTGTTATGCCGTTCGGTTTAAAGAATGCCAGGGCCACTTTTCAGCGAATGATAACCAAGATGTTCAAGCGGTTACTAGGCGACATTATGCTGGCTTACATCGACGACATGGTGGTCAAAAGTCTGCGCGCCGGTGATCATCTAGCTCACCTCTCCGAAGTCTTTGAGATACTCAAGAACGACAAACTCCGCCTCAATGCCGAGAAGTGCGTCTTCGGTGTCAGCTCCGGCAAATTTCTTGGCCACCTCGTCTCCCGACGCGGTATTGAGGCCGACCCTTCCCAGATTCTCGCTATTAACCAACTCTCGGCTCTCCATAACAAGCGCGATGTTCAACGTTTAACAGGCATGGCCGCAGCCCTAAATTGGTTTATAAGCCGTTCTTCAGACAAATGTCAACCATTCTTCGCACTTTTAAAAGGTAGCCGTCGGAACTTTAATTGGACAGAAGACTGTGACCAAGCCCTCCAACGACTAAAGGAGTATCTTTCCATGGCTCCACTCCTCGTCACCCCTCAGAACCAGGAGGACTTGTTCCTCTACCTAGCTGTCTCTCCGCACGCTGTAAGCTCGGTGCTCGTCCGCCAGGAGGGCCGAGAGCACCAGCCAATCTATTACTCCAGCAAAACAATGACTCCCGCCGAGACGTGTTATCTACCATTAGAAAAGCTCGTCCTTGCCCTCGTCTCAGCTCCCAGGAAGCTCGCTCCCTACTTCCAGTCACACCGTATCATCGTCCTCACCGAATACCCTCTCAAGTCTCTCATCCGGAAGGCCGACCTTTCCAACCGAATCTCACAGTGGGCCATTGAGCTTGCCAATTTTGAAATCTATTTTCAGCCTCGGACAGCAATAAAAGCCCAGGTGCTCACCGACTTTGTTGCCGAGCTTACGCCGCCCAACACCCCCGCTTCGGCTCCCACCCCGAACACCGAGGCAGTACTCCAGGCCAACCCTAGCACAGCCTAGCAGCTTTTTCACGGCGATGTTTGGAAAATGTACGTCGATGGCGCCTCCAACAGCCGAGGCGCAGGAGCATGTGTCGTTCTCCTCCCGCCCTCCGATGTCCTGCACGAAAGCTCACTATCCATCAACTTTTCAGCCTCTAACAACGAGGCCGAATATGAAGCACTAATCTTCGGACTCAAGACTGCCGAAGCCATTGGCATCGAAGAACTCGTGGTTTACAGCGACTCCCAATTGGTGGTTAACCAACTCTCCGAGGAATATGAAGCTCGGGATGACCACATGCGTACCTACCTCAGCGCCACAGTCCAGCTCATTAAACGCTTCAAAGCAATCAGAGTCGAGCATATCTCCAGGGAACAAAACGCCCACGCCCTTGCAGGACTCGCTTCGGCATGCTAGTCTACTGGACACCGTTCCATCTCCTTCAATTCCATTGACAAGCCCAGTTTTGAGCTTGAAGTGCTAGATAAGGAGGTACTCAACATAGAGCTTGGCCCGAGCTGGATGGATGAAATTGTCCTTTACCTGCGAGACGATTCCCTTCCCACTGACAAAAAGGAGGCTCACTGACTCCGAAACAAGGCCACTCTCTTCTGGCTCAATCCAAACGGGAAGCTCTACCGAAGATCATTTACTGGTCCATATCTACTGGTTGCACACCCACACCAAGTACAGGGCATCATTGAAGAGCTCCACTCCGACGACAGCGGCTGCCACTCCGGCGGTCAGTCCCTCGCTCACCGAGCCATTTCCCAAGGATATTGGTGGCCGACAATGAAGAAGGATTCTGAAGAGTTCGTCAAACGCTGCAAGAAATGTCAAATGTTCGCCCCGATCATCCACCAGCCAGCTCGAGATCTTAGTCCCCTCACAAGCCCTTGGCCTTTCTCCCAATGGGGCATGGATATCGTCGGTAAGCTCCCCGTTGCCCCAGGAGGATTTAAGTTCCTCCTAACCGCCACAGACTATTTCTCAAAGTGGGTCGAGGCCGAACCTTTGGTAACTATTGAAGAAACAGACATCATTCGTTTCATTTAGCGAAATATCATTTCACGCTTCGGTGTCCCTTTCGCCATTATTACAGACAACGAAAGGCAGTTTATTGGACAGAAATACCGAGCCCTATTAGATGAGTACGACATCAAATGGGACACATCCACTCCGGTTTACCCCCAGGGTAACGGACAGGCCGAGGCTGCAAACAAGGCAATTTCATCTGGACTTAAGTGACGACTCGAGTCACGCCGAGGAAAGTGGGCCGAAGAGCTACCCAGGGTACTCTGGGGCTACCGTACTACGCCTCGGCGATCCACTGGTCGCACTCCTTTCTCCTTGGCATTCGGAATGGAGGCGGTCATCCCTCTCCAAGTCAGACTCCCAACAATGCGTACAGAAAACTTTGATGAATCGGTCAACAACAATGGCATTGCTTCGGACCTCGACCTAGCCGAGGAGGAACGTGACAACGCAAGGATCAAGCTCGCGTCATACCAACAGGAGGTTGCAAAAGGTTACAACCGAAGCGTCCGCCTTAGGTCGTTCAAGCCTGACGATCTCGTCTGGAAAAAAGTGGTGGAGAAATCCAAAAAGCGAAAGCTAATGTACCGAGTTCTCAAACACCTCGGTTCAGGAAACTACAAATTGGAGAAGCTGGATGGTTTACCCATTGCTAAAACATGGAATGCAAACAACCTGAAGAAGTTCTACGAATAAGCACTCGGTTACCGAAGCCCAATTCATCTCTTTTATGTTACATTTTCTCTTATATCGCATTTCCTATTTAGTTTCAAGGGCAACTTGCTTATGTAATGACAGCACTCCAAGTTTGAATGAAAATTTTCTCTTCTTAACACTACGTGTACCCTTCGCTGTTCAAATTACTTACACTCGGTCCGTTCTTGCCCGGACCGTTTTACACCGACTTCAGGGATATTGTCCTCCCATAGGTGATACCCTCGGATGAAATTCCCACAAAGTTGCCCAGGCCTCTTCGGTCGTTGGATTTCTGGTCACTCGCTTTAAGGATACTCGGCTTCCTCTCGAGCCCCTTATACCGACCAACCAAGAGTCTCTCACTGCTCGGACTCGCTGCATCCCGAACCTATGGCAGAAGCCATATCCCTTCGCGACTCCAGCCTATGTCCCCAAGTAGTACTACCATCTCGCGTCCACTCACTAGGTTAATTTCCATTAACAAGCAGGGGCGTAAAAACCCAAAATTCATTAAATACTTGCTTCTGATTCGGTCCCTACCGACCCTCCTAAAAGCAGGGGCCTCGGATCAGGTCACTTTTCCCTGATTAAACATCTTTTTTATGCTTGGTAAAAAAAAATCGGTTAATGCTTCGATTAAACTTGTTTTACAACTCTTCAAGCCTTACCGAAGCAGGGGCATCGAAACCCAAGCAGCAAACCAGTCATACAAGCATTTCAAAGATAACATTCAGGAAAAGAAAGCATTCATTCACAAAGCATTATGGGTTTTAATGTCAAACCACAAAACAAAAAGATACAGCTTCAGTATCAAACATTTACAAACCCTGGAACGGCAAACTCCAAATGTCCGGAGCCGTCCAGTTAACTGACTATTCAAATAAAAGATTAAAGTATTTTCAAAGTTGAGGGATAAAGTTCCTATGCATCATCAGGAGCAGGGGCGCTGGGGTCAACTTGCTTCTCGGACGCTTAAAGCTCTGGGTTCGGCACCTGCTCACTTTCTTCCTCGGGTAGCACGAGCTCTTCGGGAGGGGGCTCAGGCACGGTTCGAAGCTCGGAATCCTCTGGCAGATTAAGCTTGTTTATCAAGGCTTCGTGGCCGTACCGAAGCCCGTCCAAGAATCGATCTCTGAAGAGCTCGGCTTCTATCTCCCGGACTTGTTTCTTATATTCCACTCCGGCTGCATCCCAGCCTTCATCGTAGCCTTTATTCTTCGCAAATTCAACCTCCCGGGCTCTAGCAACCTTCAATGTGTTAGCGTCCTCCTAGGCTTTTGTGGCCCTCCCCTCAGCAGCTGCCCTTTCCCGGTCGCACCTCTGAAAGTCGGCCAGGTAAAGGTCACAAGTCTCCCTCGCCACCTTCAGATCATCCTCTCCTTGAGCAAGGGTTTTCTTCAGCAGCTCTATTTCCTGCTCTTGTGCCTTGCATCGGTCATTCACCACGAGCGCCCGAGCGCCGGCCTACCAACACAATTAAAAATGATCAAATTCCAACATTCAATCAAGGGGGTAAGAAAAGTAACTTACTTTCAAAAGTGCCTACACTATCTCTCCTGTCAGATCCTCGGTGCAACCCTCGACAGCTTGGGCGTCCTTCGGAAGAATACACTACCGAAGCAGCCCAAACGTCGTCCCGATGTTGGAGGATGCACTATCGGCGTGATGAATTAGGCGCCCCGAGTAGTGACGAACCTCCGGGGCCCACGGGATCTCCATCGCCGGAACAAGAGTCCCCGTGTCGGTTCCCCCCTGCTCTCCACATCTCCCTCATCTCCTCTGACTCCTATCTCTTCTATCAAGATCGGCTCCCCGCTCCTCCCTTGTTCGAAGACTTCTTCCTCGGTCCGAGCCCTCTTTTCTGGAGGCTCTTGAGGAGAAACAGGGACTACCCTCGAGGTTTCGGCCCCCAGCAAGCCAATCGTGATGCCTGCGCCCCGTCTTCGTGGCCTCTGGCGCCGTAGGTTAAGCACTTCCCTTCCGTGATCGCTAATCTCGTCGCTAAGTCCCGTCCTCTCCGGGGTCTCCCTGTCGATTTCTTCTCGGATTGTGCCTCGGGGACCAGTGTCACTCACTCCGTCTTCTGGCGCCCCAGCTCCTCCGTTTCCCCTCCCTTCTCCTCTTCCTCGGCTTCTCCCTCGGCCACGTCCTCGTCCCGCTCGAGGAACACCTTGCTGCCTCGGCCTCTTTTTCAAATAGCCGGTGTAAGTCGGTTTTTATCCGAGCAGGTCAGGTGCATACCGACTCGTGATAGGAATGGCATAAGCAGCTGTTATCTGTGCTCGGATAGCCCTTTCCCGAAGCTCTGCAACAACGCCCTTGGCTGAAAGAGAGACAATGGAAGAATCAGTATATGATGAGGTTGAAAGAAAAAATATGCTAACATGTACTAAAGGTAAAAAGAGATTTCTACCGACCAGGAGCCCCGGTTTCAAACTGAACCGTAGTGGCAGTGTCCGCGCTTTCCCCGGGCCCAAACATAAAATTCTCAGTAACTGATACGTAAATGCTCGCCCGTTCTTCCAAGTCGGAAAGATGGTCAATAAGGAATGTGTCATATCCCGTCCTACAGGAAAGGTAATATCGATCACTCTCTCGATTAACTCCAACCAGGTACACACCGAAGAGTTCCTCGAGTCCAAACGTAAGGTTGTATTGCCTCCTCAGCTCTATAATGCTTGTGATGATCCGGTAGGAGTTCACCGTGAGCTGAGAAGACGTGAGAGAGAGGGCTCGGAAAACCCTTCGGACGAACTGATGAAGGGGGAATCTAACACCCCCCGCGGTGATAGCCATCAAGGGGAAGATCTGTGGTCCCTCCCAGTAGGAAGGTCCTTGGGGTCACTGTTCGGTAAAATCCGAACGTCAACGTCATGAGGAACGCTGTACACCCTCTTGAATTCATCATAAGAAGCCGAGGAGCCATCAAAATATTGGTTTTGATATGGGCATGGCCTCATCGCCCTCCTGCGTCCCCGAACCTCCTCGGGGGCATCCGCGAATGGACCCGGACCTTGATTCGAGGTACTTGGGGCTTCCATCTCTTGGGGGTCAAACGTCGTCACCTCACGAGGAGCTCTCGAGGTGTCGAGTGGTTCAATGCAATCGATTGGAGTCCGAAAAAATGCTAGAGCCCGAAGTGTCTGGCGAATATCCTCGGGAATTTCGATGGGAGAAGAGCCTGAACTACTGGAACTGTCCGAAGAGAGCTCGATGACCATTCGCCTCTACCTAACCAAGGAAAAGAATGCAAAAACCCGTTAGCTATATGCTCAGGGAAAAATCAAGGTTTAACGCTCGGGACGGAATGGTCATCACTCCTCGGAATCTTCGGGTACCGGTTCCTACGAAAGCATTTCCCTTTCGGGAAGAATCTTTGAGGTTCAGAAATCTATTCCTATGGCATCAGGATGAATTTAAGTCTCGGATGAATTTAGGTCTCGGGATGAGTTTAGGCCTCGGGAAAAACATGAGCAACGCCGGAGAAGCCCAGCGCCGCCCTATACCAGACGGTGGCGAGCGGTTGCTCAGCCGGAATATACACAGAAAATGACGAGAAACTCAAAAAAAAATGGTCAAAACATGAAGATTAGAGCAAGAAGATCGACATACCTCAAATTCGTACAAGATCTCCCAACCAAAGCACTCAAAATCTCGATCAAAAGGCGGAAGGCGACGGCGGCAGTTCGATTTCAAAATCTAGGGAACTTTATCGACTTTTCTTTCCTTTCTCTCTCATATACTCGGGCAATTTGAGGGGGCGCGCGGGAGCGTCGTATACCGAGCCGTTGGATCTCTGACGCGTCGCACCATCTGACGGATAGGGATGAAAAGTTCTGCACCGAGGTCAGATTGCCAAATCACCGAGCCATTGGGTTATTGACGCGTGTCACCGAAAGGACGGCCCGTACCAATCAACTAGTGTTGCACGTGCCAAGACAGCTATTGACTTATGAACCTCGGCGATGAGCAACACGTGGCATCGAAAGTTGGGAATGACGTTCTGATAATCTCCGATGTCGTTTTTCTCTTCGGTGATTTGTGTACTGGAGGTCGAAAGTACTATGGATCACAAAAAGGATTTAACTCCCTGAAGCAAAGAACCGATGCACCAGGAAGTTAAGGGGCTATTGTGGAGGCTTCGGTTATAGCCTCGGTAACTCTGGCGTACCTTCGTTAACCGAGGTCTCATGTTGGTGCGATCCATAGGACAGTACATGAGGGCCACAACTTATATCCTCCGGTTATTCGCTCAGTATCAAGTCTCCTGTTAATACTTCGGTAGATTACCGAAGCAAGCATTCCGTTAAGGCCTCCTGAAAGAATGTAGCATAACAAGAGGGGACCAAGAGCGATACGTGGCAGATAGGATCATCTGGGCCAGGTCTGGCCATGTGCTCCATAACCGCCTTACCCAGTGCATCATTTATGATGTCATTCGAGACGGTTACCTGAGCGTATCCTTCACGCGCTAACTTGGAGGACAAGTAAACCTAGGTCTATAAATACAAAGGGATTCTAACCTAAAGAGGTATGCGATCTTTCCCTAACCCTAGATCTATATCTTCCTCTGAGATCTAACTTTATCGTCGGAGGGTCACTGGGCTATTCAAGCCCTAGTGACTTGTTACAGGTTCAGAGGCGGGTGAACGGAGCAACAGAAGAGGAAAACTAACTCAGGACTAGGTCCCTCCAAATCGAACCCCTCCAGATACCCTCAACGAGTTCAACTTGCAACCATCATTAGAGAACGGGAACGCTCAGTTATACGCTCTAGTTGCAGAACCGGCCCTTCACCGAGAAATCTTATTGGCCCAAACCTTTGAGCAGGATTGTGAATTCATTCGGTACCAAATCCGAGAAGGAAATGCGCTACCAGGATGGACAATCGAGAAGGATAACAGCCTGAGATTCAAGGGAAAGGTGTTTGTACCTAATATTGGGACCCTTCGAGAAGCTGTACTCCGAGAAGCTCACCATTCGAACTTCGCAGTTCACCCTGGCGGTACAAAGATGTATCATGACCTGCAGAGAACGTACTGGTGGGAAGGAATGAAGAAGGATGTAGCTCAATTTGTATCAACCTACCTAGTGTGTCAGCAAGTCAAGGTTGAACATCAAAAACCAGGAGGAGATCTCTAACCCTTACCGATACCAACTTGGAAGTGGGAGCACATTTCAATGGATTTCGTGACTGGACTGCCAAAATCCGCCAAGTCAAACACTGCCATTTGGGTAGTCGTGGATCGACTCACCAAATCTGCGCATTTTTTGCTTGTTAAGATGACAGAGAATGTAGAACAGCTGAGTCTGTTGTACATTAGAGAGATTGTACCCCTACATGGAGTACCTATCTCGATAGTATCTGACAGAGACCCACATTTCGTATCACACTTTTGGAAAGGATTGCAGAAGGCATTGGGGACAGATGTAAGGCTTAGTACAGCCTTCCACCCTCAAACAGACGGACAAACGGAGAGGACTATACAGACATTGGAAGATATGCTGAGAGCCCGTGCCTTGGATTTTTTTGAAAATTGGGAGCAACACTTACCGTTAGTAGAGTTTGCCTATAACAATAGCTATCAAGCGAGTATTGAGATGGCACCGTACAAAGCTCTATACGGTCGACCATGCCGATCACCAGTCTGCTGGACCGATGCTGGAGAAACGGGATTGATTGGACCTAACATAGTACGGGATACCACGGAGAAGGTCAAAACCATCAGGCAAAGGATCCAAACCGCTCAAAGCCGACAGAAGAGTTATGCGGATAAAAGGAACCGACCATTGACCTTCACAGTAGGAGACCATGAATTCCTGAAGATCAGACCGAAGAAAGGAGTCATCAGATTTGGGAAAAAGGGAAAGTTGTCCCCACGCTACATTGAACCATTTGACATCGTGGAGAAAATCGGGAAGGTTGCGTATCGTCTAGCGCTGCCACCACAGCCAGATAGAGTACATAACGTGTTCCACGTTTCAATGCTCCGCAAGTATCTTGCATTGCCCACGCATGTCCTCAATTGGTAAGATCTCACCATCGAAGAAGATACGACGTACGAGGAAGAACCAATAGAGATTCAGGACCGAAGTGAGAAGACAATCCAAAACAAGACCGTCAAATTGGTAAGAGTTTTGTGGAAGCACCGCGGTTTTCAAGAAACCACATGGGAAAGAGAAGAAACTATGAAGATGAATTACCCTCACCTATTCGAATCCAAACGTGCACCTAATTTCGAGGACGGAATTATTTTAAGGGCGATAGTTTGTAACGACCCTGATTTTTGGTGAATACAAATTTCGTTAAATATTTAAATTTTATTTTAATTACTTGGTATTACTTTTAAAAATCCTTTTTAATTTCTAATAAACCGTCATAATTAGATTTAAGCTCTTTAAGATTTATTTCTTGACTAGAAATCCTATATGGCAAGTAAAGTTAGTTTTCAACCGATTAGTTGGAGGAACCGAACTACCAATTCACCTAGTTACAATTTCCTAACCTTAGATAAATCTTTTGGACCATTTTTGAGCCTTGTGAACCCCTCCTAACCCTAATTGAACCATTAGGCCATTAGAGGTAATCATTATACCCCATGACTAGTCATTCAAGCCCATGCCTACCTTCTTTATTTCCTTGTCCATTGGTTAATAAATGCTAGGGAAATTATTATCCCTTGGATAATGGACATTTGACTTACCAATGTGTGTATAAACTTGACTAGACAAGTCATAGCCATCATTTTGCTTCCAAAAGAAGCAACCTTAGCCTTGCCATGCATGCAAACCTAGGGTTATAGCCTTAAGCCTAATTATTCTAGGGTTACTTTCCTAGATACTTATATATATATACTTATGTATATACTTATATATATATATATATATGTGTGTGTGTGTGTGTGTGTGTGTACATAGTACTAGAAAGAGAGAGAGAGAGAGAGAGAGAGAGAGAGAGAGAGAGAGAGAGAGAGAGAGAGAGAGAGAAAAGCCGAAAGAGAGAGAGATAGGGGAGGCCAAATGGGAGAGAGAGGGAGGAGTGAAGTGTGTGCTTGTGTTTTGGGCACTTTTACAAGCTACCCTTTTAGCCCATCTTTACACTCAAGCTTAAGTACAATGTGACAACCCATTTCTAGTCTTTTTCAAGCACACTACCTAGCCTTTAATCATCCTAGAAAATGACTACAACCTAGCCTAGGATTGACTACACATGGGAAGACTACTCTCTAGCCTATATATTATTTTATCCTTTCTTGCAAGCAAGCTTTCTTAGGACAAGACAAGACCATACCTATCATAATTGCCTATTTACCCATTGGACAATAATTGCTAGGAAAATATTACTCCTTGGGTAATAGCCAAGACTTTTGCTATAAATAGCACCCCATCCTTGCCATTAAACTCGCACCTTCCAACCATTCAACTTCTTTCTCTAGAATCCTTGAGTTCTTACTTTGTTCTTAGTGTTCTTGAGTTTTTTTTTTGAAGTTCTTCAAGAAACTCATCCATAGCCGCCACTAAACCACCACTCGACCACCCTCTCGATCCAAAAGTTTTAGTGGTATTAGTCAAGATTTAGTTTCGAGAGAAACCTTTCTCTTTCGAAGCTACCGGAAGCTTACTGTAGGAAGTTACTCCGTCCGATAGCTAACTCACTTTCCGTAGTCGACACTACCGCCAATAAGAAAGGTAGAGTCCCTTGTCCACTAACCCCACGTATAGCATAGAACCGTATGTTGGAAAGTAGAATACCTCTATTTACTTACTCTACGTATATTGTATGTTATTTATATATCGAAATGCATTGAAGTATTCGTATTTTGATCTTAGGATGGTTATGAGCATGTATACATGAATTATTTGCATTACTTGTTGGGTGACAAAGCATAAGTGATTTTCACTCCAAAGGCGTCCGTACATGTGGTGTTATGCTTTAAGTTGTGATTTGAGCATGATTAGTATTATAGAGTTGGATGAACTTGCTAGTTTAGTTTCAAGATTACAATGAATAATTTATATGTACGTACGTGAAAAGTCCTACCGCGGAGTCTATACATGCAACGTGACACAAAAATTGAGAAAAATAGAGACATAACACCTAGGGTGTGTTAAAGGCAAGAAACTGTTTGAAAACCACAATGTGGCCGGACATGGTAGCCCATTGTGTGGTGGGTGTGTTTTTCGAAAACCCAATGGGAATCTGGAGCGGCGGAACCATTGTGGTATACTCGGGAACACGGAGCGGCGGAACCAAGGGATGAATTGTGGTTTGGTTATCCGTGGAGAGGAGCCAACATAATTGTTTTAATGATTTTTGAAAACCCAAATGGGAACCCAGAGCGGCAGAACCATTGTGGGATACTCGAGAACCCGGAGCGGCAGAACCGAGGGTTTTGAATTGTGGATTGGTTATCCGTGGAGAGGAGCCAAAGCTAAATTCAATGTTTTTGTGTGCCAATGGGAACCCGGCGCGGCGGAACCATTATGAGGATACTCGGGAGACTGGCGCGGCGAAACCGAGGTTGGGTGTGTTAAAATGATTTTGGAAATGTTGATTTGGTAAATGAAAGGTGAAACCAGTGACACGGTCTACGAAATGACGCGTAGGAGAAACTCAGAAATCATGGACACCAACGATAGTTGAATAATGAATGTGAATGTGTCATTGTTAACTGTTTCAGTTAGATATGCATGTACTATGTGAAAATCGTTAATTTTGTGATCTACTGCTTGTAAGTTAAGGGTTAGTGGGTATGTGTTATTCTATTGAGCTTTTGTAGCTCACGGTGTTACCTTTGGTGACCCTGACATATTATATCGGTGGCAACGCTGGTATAATGTGTCAGACTTGGTAGATGAACATGGTGAGCTATACACCTTGGAGGCTTTTGGAGCCGAAGAGCTGGCTAGGATGGAAGAGTAGGCGGAGCTGTAGTTAGGAACCTTAGTTTCCCTTTCCTTGTGTAATAAAAGTACTCTCATGGGAGTTATGATGTAAAAATGAGCCAGACTCTATTTTGAAGTTCCAATAAAATTGTCTACTTAACATACCCAAAATTTGTGGTGTTACATTTGTGGTGTCTAATATTCGCTCATGTTATTTGGATTGATAATGGATATACTAGAATAGGGTACTTGGATTAGTTGTTTGCATTTTGTGAAGAACACATTATTTTTTGTATTTGATATGGATTACCTCTTATTGATAGAATTGATGAACTTTTTGAGGGGTGGAGTTTAAAAAGTATTGACACTTGTATATCTATGTTTAGTGCTTCTTGGATTTGAAAGTAAAGATTAAGATTTGTGTTGACACAAGTTGTCTTTACTTATTGGAATTTATTTGGGGTTGATACTTGTTATTTGGACTAGTAAGCCATGTATTGGAGGTTGACTTGGTCATTTTATGCTCGTTGTGTAGTCGGAAACATATGGATAATGAGTTATCCGTCGGTGTATAGTCCGTAAACCCGTGCGGGAGAAGGTGCCCCATAGGCCTTTGGGTTAGTAGCCCATAAATTTGGATGATTTAGGGACCTGATCAGTCGCCTAGGATTGGTACACAACTGTGATAACTTGGACCTTGGTTTTATGTGCTCTTATTTTCTTGTACTTAGTTTAATGTGTTGACTTATTTTACGTTTGAAGAATTTTGGTTTCATCTTTTCAAGCTTAATTCTTTTCATTAAGAATTGTGTCTAGCTAGCATGAAATTGAAGTTAAAAAATAGGGGATTTGGGCATGAAAGTTCATATTTTTAAACTCGTTACTTGCATCTTCTAGCTTCTTGTCATGCTCCGATCTCGCACGACCCGACCACGTGAGTTTTGAGGAAGAAAAAAATTTTTTTTGAGAGGGTATGCTTGTTTTAAGGGTTTTCAAAATTGTTAACACCAAATAAAAAAAAAACCTGGAAATTTTACCATAAAGACCAATGAGGCTTCCCACCTCTCCAACAATAGAAAAATTACCTATAAACGTATTCATGTTTCAAGTTTTTGAGAGAGTCAAAATATGTGATTAAATTTATTACAACCCAAGAGAATACCAAGTCACAGGACTTCCAAAATCTTACTATCAAATTAATGGAATACAAGTATATCAACTAAGCTCATAAAAATATAACAAACCAAACACTATCATGTCTTCGGATCCACCGCCTTACCTGAAAAAGGTTGGATTATACAACGTGAGTCGACACTCAATAGGAAACGTGCTAAAGGCGAAGATAAGAGAACGCAAGCAAAATGCACAATACACGAAATAATTTGTTCTTGTCTACTTCTTTTCGAATACATCAATTTGCGAGTATACACAATATCCTAAGAAAATGTGCATTTTTACGATCCCAAAAAAAATATTGAATGTAATACTAACATTTCCTTCTCAAATATCAAACCGAAGTAAATAAATAAATAAATAAATAAAACAATCCGATATGGTATGGTACGGTACGATACGATGAAAATATAATTTCCAAATACCAAGTTATAATCAAATCACATAAACTCATCCCATCTCATATATCCAATATCCTTCAAACACAAAACAGGTTAAATTAATTAGTCAAGTAGGAGAAAATAAGAGCACATAAGACCAATGGTCCAAACTAACAAGTTGTGTACCAATCCTAGGCGACTGATCAGGTCCCTAAATCATCCAAAATTTATGGGCTATTAACCCAAAGGCCTATGGAACACCTTATCCCGCGCGGGTTTACGAACTATACACCGACGGATAAACTCATTATCCACATGCTTCCGGCTACACAACAAGTACAAAATTGTCAAGTCAACCTCCAATACGTGGCTCACTAGCCCAAATAACAAGTACCAATTCCGAATCATCCAAAACTACGAGAAAGATCGTACAATCTAGTCATAATCTCGAATCCGATTAGAAATTAGTGAAAACTGTCATCGTCGCAATATATATAATGAAGCAAGGGAGCAAATATAAGTTCAATCATTATTAAGTTTATGTCCAATTACAAGAATTGTTTTTAATTAATTTTTTTTTGTCATTATACCGTACCCTTCGTAAGCATGTAAAATTGAACAACATACTACATGATCATATACTCCAGCACAAGTAAAAATCGCATATCTAGTAACAACTATCAAAATCATGAAAACCTTATACCCAAGATATATCTATATATGAGGTACATATAGCATATACACTTAGAGCTCTCTAAAATTTTGGAAAAAAAACACACAATATCATGAATTTAAAGCACATCTTACTATACGTTCCCATATTTAAGCATTTAGCAAGAATCCTACCTCAAAAATGAAAACCTCCGAATTTGCTAGGAACTCCAAAGTTGGCCGATCGAGATTTTGTTCGGATAGATGCGTAGCCCTCCGTCCGTAGATCACGTTTTCTTCTTGACTTGTTGCGAGACTCTCGAGTCTTGACCTTCAATTTTGCATTTGAACCACGAGGGTTTGTGTTGTTCAGAGAATGGGAGAGAGAGAATGGGAAAGAGGAAAAAAAAAAGGAAAACAGAGAACTCCAGAGAGTTCTCGGCTGACTTCAGCCCTTTTAAAGTGCAAAATTGCACTATGGCCTCTCCAAGAATCAATCTATGGCTCCATCTCTAAAATGTTTTAAATCAATACACTAATGCCCCTAAAGCTAACAAATCTATAATAATTAGTAACTCTCTTAAGTTTTTATTTTGCAAAAAAGTCCACAACATGTGGATCCCAACAACTCGTCCTTGGCGCACAAAATTGAATCCGATCAATCACGCATACTGTACATTCACACATATATACATAAAAAAAAATCCATGGTTCACAAAATTATTAAAATAGTTACACATATTCACATTATTAAATTAAATAAATTCAAATTTTAGGACAGGTCTCTACAATCTTCCCACCTTAAGGAATTTCGTCCCCGAAATTCACCACACCCTTCACGAAGAAAACAAGCTTGACTATCAAAATGGAATTCGAACTCACTCTCCCATGGCTTCTTTGAATCTGCAGCGATGCCACAAGACTTAAAGCCCGGCAAGACTTGCTCTTTAGTGTCAAGAATCTCCACCAGTCGCTCCTCGTAAGAAGGGTCATCCTCAATCTCAAGTTTGGTCTAATCAAGTAGTCAGGAAGGATTAGGTTCATATTTTCACTCTAGCCAAACGCCACCAAACCTTTTTATGTTTTAACTTTTAACAAAACACGATCGCTGGCGTAAAATGGCAATTGTCGTCTTCTTTGATCAACACAACTCTTCTGGTGACCTTGGGTGGTAAGTAACCGTTGCCGGATGGAAACAATCTTCTTGGTGGTCTTCCATAAGTCTGATCATTAACTGTCATCTTCCCGATCGGTCCAATAAATTGGCGATCTTCGCGATAGCTCCCAATGTTGCCATGCCAATACTTGGTTGATAAAAATTATTATAGCCAAACTCTACAAATTGTAAGTGGTCCTCCCAAGAATAAAAAAAAGACACAAGCTCATAGCACATAATTCATATATTAAACGCCACAATTCCAATGAAGGGTTCAATGTGATCGGTGGTATGACACTCAAACAACGTGAAAGTTCCAGTTCAAAAAGATTTGCATGGGTAAGGCTGGACCATCAAAATCAAAAGATCAAACCAAGACAAGGAATGCGATGAGAACTAAACTAGATGATGAACTTGAAATCGTGCCGGCCGGACACACCTCAAACTAAACATCCAAGCTCAATAACCCAACAAGGCTGATCATGAATTCAAAGAGGAGATAATGAGATACTCAACAATTGGATGAACAAGTCAAAGCTCAATGGAGGCTAAACAATGAACTTGGTATACCAACTCTTAAGAATTCAGACACATCATCAAAATATGGAGGATTAACCATGACCTTTCTACAACTTCACAAGTCAAAAAAAAAAATGATATATTTTTTTTTTTAGCGAATGAAATGCTCTAGTATAGGAGACGAGTACAAGGTAAAATAAATGTTTGAGCCAACGATAGATAACAAGATGAGATAGAGCCAAAGCAAACAAAAGATACAAGGCCAAAACTAGGCGAGTACTAGAAATCGCCAAGACTCCTCCAAGTTGCGTATGAACATAGGACACACAATTTGCCTCAAAAGCAGAGAAACAACAATAGATTTTTGACATCAAGGAACGCAACAATAGCAACAAGAACTCAATAGGGTAGCAGTAGCACCAACAATTAACATCATTGACTATGATACCATCAAGTTTGACTCCAATAGGTAGCAGCATTAAAACTACAACTCTAGTGAAATAGCAACCCGGAGCAGTAAACACCAACAACAGTAATAGAGGAACCAAAATCTGGCCAGCAAAACAGATACCAAAGTGCAATAAGATAACTAAATTGAAGAAGCAAGAAGCATTCACGAGTACTAGAGCCATCAACAACAGTAACAAATGTACCATAGAACACTGAGATAGCAAAAATCTAAATAACCCTGGATATAGGAATGGCATATGTGGTAGCCAATAGATTAGCAAAAACCCAAGACAGGATAAAAGATACAAAATACCTTAGACCAAGGTGATTAAGACACAAGATGAAACAAGAATCAGCTGTACCAAGAAAAAGGAGTATTACAATGAGAATGATGGAAAACTTATCAAACATGTCCCTCGACATATAAACACATAGCATCCAAACATGTAATCTCTTCTAGCACATAATTAACTTACACGTGTTAGTCACGTAGCACATAAGCACATAAACACACAAGTTACCAATAAGCACGTATCGCATCTAGGATAATAAAAGAAAGGTGCCCAAGTGAGACTAAGTCTCCTCCCACGGTCCTAAGGTATTCAAACCTAAAGCTCTGATACCATTCTGTCATGCCCCGATCTCGCACGACCCGACCACGTGAGTTCTGAGGAAGAAAAAAAAAATTTTGAAAGGGTATGCTTGTTTTAAGGGCTTTTCAAAATTGTTAACACCAAATAAAAAAAAAACCTGGAAATTTTACCATAAAGACCAATGAGGCTTCCCACCTCTCCAACAATAGAAAAATTACCTATAAACGTATTCATGTTTCAAGTTTTTGAGAGAGTCAAAATATGTGATTAAATTTATTACAACCCAAGAGAATACCAAGTCACAGAACTTCCAAAATCTTACTATCAAATTAATGGAATACAAGTATATCAACTAAGCTCATAAAAATATAACAAACCAAACACTATCATGTCTTCGGATCCACCGCCTTACCTGAAAATGGTTGGATTATACAACGTGAGTCGACACTCAATAGGAAACGTGCTAAAGGCGAAGATAAGAGAACGCAAGCAAAATGCACAATACACGAAATAATTTGTTCTTGTCTACTTCTTTTCGAATACATCAATTTGCGAGTATACACAATATCCTAAGAGAATGTGCATTTTTACGATCCCAAAAAAAAATATTGAATGTAATACTAACATTTCCTTCTCAAATATCAAACCGAAGTAAATAAATAAATAAAACAATCCGATATGGTATGGTACGGTACGGTACGATGAAAATATAATTTCCAAATACCAAGTTATAATCAAATCACGTAAACTCATCCCATCTCATATATCCAATATCCTTCAAACACAAAACAGGTTAAATTAATTAGTCAAGTAGGAGAAAATAAGAGCACATAAGACCAATGGTCCAAACTAACAAGTTGTGTACCAATCCTAGGCGATTGATCAGGTCCCTAAATCATCCAAATTTATGGGCTATTAACCCAAAGGCCTATGGAACACCTTATCCCGTGCGGGTTTACGGACTATACACCGACGGATAAACTCATTATCCACATGCTTCCGGCTACACAACAAGTACAAAATGGTCAAGTCAACTTCCAATACATGGCTCACTAGCCCAAATAACAAGTACCAATTCTGAATCATCCAAAACTACGAGAAAGATCGTACAATCTAGTCATAATCTCGAATCCGATTAGAAATTAGTGAAAACTGTCATCGTCGCAATATATATAATGAAGCAAGGGAGCAAATATAAGTTCAATCATTATTAAGTTTGTGTCTAATCACAAGAATTGTTTTTAATTAATTTTTTTTTTGTCATTATACCGTACCCTTCGTAAGCATGTAAAATTGAACAACATACTACATGATCATATACTCCAGCACAAGGAAAAATCGCATATCTGGTAACAACTATCAAAATCATGAAAACCTTATACCCAAGATATATCTATATATGAGGTACATATAGCATATACACTTAGAGCTCTCTAAAATTTTGGAAAAAAAACACACAATATCACGAATTTAAAGTACATCTTACTATACGTTCCCATATTTAAGCATTTAGCCAGAATCCTACCTCAAAAATGAAAACCTCCGAATTTGCTAGGAACTCCAAAGTTGGCCGATCGAGATTTTGTTCGGATAGATGCGTAGCCCTCCGTCCGTAGATCACGTTTTCTTCTTGACTTGTTGCGAGATTCTCGAGTCTTGACCTTCAATTTTGCATTTGAACCATGAGGGTTTGTGTTGTTCAGAGAATGGGAGAGAGAGAACGGGAAAGAGTAAAAAAAAAAAAGGAAAACAGAGAACTCCAGAGAGTTCTCGGCTGACTTCAGCCCTTTTAAAGTGCAAAATTGCACTATGGCCTCTCCAAGAATCAATCTATTGCTCCATCTCTAAAATGTTTTAAATCAATACACTAATGCCCCTAAAGCTAACAAATCTATAATAATTAGTAACTCTCTTAAGTTTTTATTTTGCAAAAAAGTCCACAACATGTGGATCCCAACAACTCGTCCTTGGCGCACAAAATTGAATCCGATCAATCACGCATACTGTACATTCACACATATATACATAAAAAAAAAATCCATGGTTCACAAAATTATTAAAATAGTTACACATATTCACATTATTAAATTAAATAAATTTATATTAGGACAGGTCTCTACACTTCTAGTAGATTATGTGTGGGCAGTCGTGCTCACCCCTACCTTACAGGTTCGAAAGGCAAGGATACACTCTGATGGACACGATGATTGAGATATCTTTTGTGCTTTGGTGAGTCGATCTACATGATATTTTGTTGGGTCTCGCAGGCTATCTTTTGACTACATGTATATGTTTTTGACTTAATTTGGGAATGTGATGATAAATGTTAAACTCTCCTCTAGAAATGCTTTGTTATGTCTTTTAGGCAAAGAAAAAGGAAAACGTGTACCTCCTTTTGTAATTGGAGTTGTATGGTTTAAGTGGTGTTTTGGTGCCTTGGTGGCTAATAAAAAAAAATTAAAATATTCGAAAGTGGATAGCTTGTCATGCTTCTTTTAATTTAGTTAGACTTATAATTCATTGCATGATAGAGTGAAAAGAAAGTTGTTTTTAGTTATTGGGCAAAATTATTTCTTTATTGAGGTAGTAATCACGTTGCCGAATTATTATAAAGCGGGGCGTGACATGACCACAACGGTGACACCGAACCGTTGGCCTAGAATGAGCTCCTCGAACCCCAGAAGAAAAGCTCGATGCCCTAACACTCGGTTGGCTTTGAGTTGCTGAAGACAGCTCCCATTGGCCTTTTCCTCCCATGGTTCCCAAAAGTCCCTGAAGAACTAATGGTAACGGCCAGTTGCCTTAGTTCCCAAACTCCCCTATTTCTCTGAGACTCCTTCGGTATTTTGACACTCCTCGCACACTAAACAACCTCAAAATATCTCATCTTGTGCTGAGCCACTACCAACCTCTTTACGGAAGAATGCAAACCCCTCTCGAAGCATTGACATTTCCTATCCTCGGTTGTTACTAGCTTGGGAGCAAATTGTGACAAGGACTGAAACCTCAACGCATACTCAGAAACGGTCATATTACCCTGCTCAAGCTTCTCAAGTTGATCCCTCAATTGGTTGCGAGATGAGTCCGAAAAATACTGATTCGCAAATGGATCCTCAAACTCGGCCCACGTCAAATTTTCAACATCGGGCTCATTTGCCTGAGCCACGGTCCTAGCTGCCCTCCTCGCGTCCTTCCTACCCTCCAAAATAGACTCCCACCACTCACTAGCCTCTCCGACAAGTTGAACGGCCACGATACTCACCCGTAGGTCATCTTCGGTAATCTTAAGAGTGGTAAAGTTCTTACGGATTTGCGCCAACCATTGGTCCGTCACGAGGGGTCACTACTTGCCCCATCAAACGAAGGTAGATTTAGACGACAGAATTCTCACATGGCTACTAAGGCCCGACTGTCCGCATTATCCTGAGGATGAGGTTGCAAAAGGTTAGTGGCTGCAAGTTCTGCTACAATATCCCTAGCAAGAGGGTTTTGAACATTCCACGCCTTCGGACCCGGTCCGGCCCTCGATTCTGCATCCCTATCAGGGTTTTCCCCTTGATGACTAACCTCATCCTCTAACGGTTCCGCACGGCCACGACCCTGACCACGGCCTCGGCCACCCCGATTTCTAGACCTACCTCGCCTTTCACGTAGTCTCGATGGCATCTTACTACAAGGATTAAGTGAGAAAACTATCAACCGCAATATATTAACTATGAGGTCAAACCCCAACTTCCCAACATGGGTTAACAACTCTATGCCACTCTACGATAGGGTAAATGTAATGCCACATAATTCTATGAATGTCAATCACACAAGCACACACATGTCATGTAAAAAGATGCAATGCTTTTTGAACCCATGAGACCAAGTCTCCCCATGGTCTTGAGGTATTCTAAACCTATGCTCTGATACCAAGTTGTCACGTCCACGATTCTCATAATAAAAATAATAACATTTCTAAATGAAAATCCATCGCGAATATATACATTTTCATACCCAAAAGGTTTCCCCTAAACCATTCACAAGAGTACTATCATGTTCAAACGATTACAACATTGACACTCCGGCCCCAAATTCCAAATATTTGTCAAAAGAAAGAGAGTTTAGAGGTTTACATATTTTCCCTAAGTCAAAAGAATAAATATGAAATTACAATTACATCTTCAAAAGAAATTTTACAAAAGATGCCATGCTAATTCCTCCGTGTTAGCTTTCAAAAGTATGGTCAAATGCACAGCAAGCACCCCATGTCAATGCCCTTGAGGTGTACCTGAAAATAATGATAGGTTGAGTTACACTAGCCCAGTAGAGAGTTCTATGCACAAACTATGTATTGATGAATAATCATTGCACTAGAAAGAACATAATCAACAATGAAGTTTCACAAATGAACAGAAACATGCGACTGAATGACCAAAACAATCCATAAGCACGTCACTCAATATTTTCCAAGGTTCTCTATTTTCATTATGTTAAGTGTTCTCGATTTTATTTCCGGGCATTAAGGACCCCGAGCGTCCCGTGTTCATTCCGACATCACATCGTACAGTGGATTCGTGGCTTTCTTGTGCATTTCCAGGCATTTGGAACCCCGTGCTTCCCTGTGGGCTCCCCACCATGCGTGATCAAAGAGTCCCCACTCGAATTTTTGAGATGGATAATCCGAGAAACCGAGAGTTTGTTTGAGAGAAAAAAAAGGTTTTGATCTAGCGAAAACGTCGAGATTTTGGATCCGAGGGCCACGTTATGAGCGGGGAAGATTTTGTTGAAAGACACCCTGCTTGCCTGGTAAAAACTGGTCTCTACTAAGCATTTTAAATGGGGGATTTAATATCATTTGAAAAACTTAACTTTAAAACATGTACGAGAAAGGGACACGGGATTAAATATAACACATTAGCGTGCTTGTGGTGCGAACTGTACAGTATGAAAATGGATGAGCAATGTACAGAAAATGAAATAACAGCATTACAGCAGTCTGCCAATATCATGTGAAACACCGCACGACGACTCGGATACGTCGCATGGTGTAACTAAAATACAGTGCGGTGCACCTGTCTACACATTCCAGCATCAGTTCGCTTTTACATGAAAAAACAAACCATAGGTCCTCAAAATAGTTTTTAGATTTCCCGAATCTCTGAAAAATGATTTACGAGACCATTTTATTCATCTCCTCATGTAAAGCGATGTTAAAAGCTTTTCGAAATATTAAAAGATTTAATAAAATAAAAAAATGACTTTGAACATGAAACTTGACTATGGAATGTACGTGCACAAAAAAGCAATAAACAGATTGAACAGAATAACATAAGAAGGAGTATGTACAAGAAACACAATAATGCACGGCATAATACACTATGTCGTGCGGTATTGTAAAACGCCGCACGATATAGCGTATCCAGTGCAAAAATTATTTTTTGTGCTTTTTGAATATGAAGCTCGTTTGAGACCCAAACTCAGTATAGAAAGACTGAGAAGGGCCTCGATCGGCTCCCCTCAAAGCTAAACGTGGTTTAGCCCAAGGAATTTGTTTAGACCTTTTGATTGAAGCTTGGATGTGCTTGAAGATGGAGGAATGGAAGTTGATTTGGACTTGAAATGCTTGAATGGGGATTGAAGGATGTGAGGTTATTTGGATGCTTTGAGGTGGAGCTCCTCCGAAGTTAATAGTTTACTGAACTTAAGAGGCGAAGAAGAATGGGGGTATTTTCAGAGAGAGAGAGAGAGAGAGTGAGTGAGAGTCTAGAAAATGGCAGAGTAACTTTATTTGGAGTTGGAGGGGTACTTTTCAACTAGAGTGTGGTGTATTTATAGGCAAGAGAGCCAAGGATGAACACTACAAAGAGGAGAGGTGGCTTCTGGGCCGAATAAAATTTATTCTCTGCACCTGCAGCGTGGTCGACAACTTTCTGCAACAGTCAGAAATTTTTCCCTAAACGCCGCGCGACATGAAGAGAAATGCCGTGCTATATATTGAAATCTCGTGTGGCGGAGTGATTTTTTTGAAATTTTCTGAAATGCCACGCCACGTTTTTGAAATGCCGCGCGATGCTTTAAAACGCCGCGAGGTATTGTGTGTTAGCACAGCACACCAAACTTCGCAGGGGCGCCCCGGGCACTCCCGAACTCGGATTTGAGCACGGTTCGAAGCGTTGGAAAGCTTGTCAAGTCCTCTTTCTAACCCAATTGGTTTCACTCAAAGACGTTTTATACATTGAAATGTTTTCCCATTTTACCATCAGTGTGTCATGGAAAAAGTTATTTTTTACCAAGCAAACGCATTTTTCTCTTTACAATTGAACCGGGGGCCACCCTACATGTTTAGAAAATGAATTTTCTTGAGGTTTAGAGAAGGAGTAACAAATGAGAAATAATTCAAGCCTTGAAGGTATATTTTTTCTTATTTCATCATCGGGGAACTTAAAGATTATTCGGAGGCCCAGATTGGGATATCTACAGTAATCCCTCTTTGACGGAACTTAGGTACCATTGCTTGGTATAAGTGACGTTAAAGATTAGACATCCCAATCCATCACTCCAAAGTCTTTAAGTTAAATGCAAGAATGCAATAAATGTGGTCACACTCATGGAGCTGCCTACGTTCCCCGTTGTAGGGATCAGACCAATGTAGTTCAATTCGAACAATGCACGTAAAACGAGTCCCGGAGGACAAATTGCAAAAGCAAATAAACTTGAGAAGATTGTGTGCCTGTAGTGTCGAGTGTCATGAAATTTCTTGATACGAGTCCCGGGGGGCTAAAGCTAGGCGAGTCCTTAGGGACTAAAAATTGAGACGAGCCCTCTACAATAAATCATAAAGATCACAGCTATTGGCCGTGATTGTAAGTTTTTCATCACGCTCTTGCTACTGTGATGGATCTGGGTGTGATTGTAAGTCACTCTCTTTTATCACAGTTTATAACCGTGATTGAAAGACGCCAAAAGGCGTGATCGTTTCTCTTTTATCACGGTTATAAGCCATGATTGTTTCTTTTGGGCATGATCATTTCTCTTTTCTGGGTGTGATTGTATGTCACTTTAGATCACGGTCTATAACCGTAATTGAAAGTTCAAAATGATCACACCACCATAAACTGAGATGGAAAACCATTGCGCGTGATCTTTTCTTTGTATCAACTAGACCATCTTTCTTGTCATTGCCAAGTTTCGAACCCACACACCATTAGTTGATCTCCCAAGCCCTTACCACTAAGTTAGCCAAGAACTTCTGTTACATTAGGAAAACAAAAATATTTATATTTACTTCCTAAAGTGAGAACTTTTTTTTTTTCCTTAAAATTTGCTGAATTTTTTGGAATGCAATTAACATGATATTAAAATATATAAAAATACATATATGAACATTGTTCAAAAAAATTTTAAAATATGAAAATAGATCTTTTGCCAATCAAAATTAGTTGTTGGTCACCAAAAGATTTTCTTGGACCAAAAATTTAGTTTTAGCTAGTAAATTTAGTAGTGTGCGCTTTGTATTTCTATAAAAATTATCACAACCTGCAGATTGTAACATTATAGACAAACTTTAGATTTTTATTTTTATTTTATAAACTAACCATTTCACATGGATTTTGTGTTTATATTGAATTTCAATTTCAATGGTAGCTTCTCGATTGGATTTTAATCCTTTTCAGATAAGGCTAAGCCATAATAATATAATTGCTACCTAATGTGTCAAACGTATACTTGGAAGACATCCGAAATAACTAAATTTCACTACTACATTAAACCATAAAGATCACGGCTCGCCCACGTGAAAATTGGGCACTAGTGAAACAGTCCGCCCGTCGTCAAAGAAACAACTAGGCACTAGTGGAACCCAGTTGTAGTATTTGCCTTCTCTCTCTCTCTCTCTCTCTCTCTCTCTCGATCTCAATCTCTTTGGGCGTGAAGATGAAGATGAAACGTAAAGATTTTTTGGAATGGGTGTAATTAGGGCTTATCTTCTTACCTTTTCTAAAATAGAAAAAAAAGAACTTTTCAAAGTTCTTAAACGACGTCATTTTTCTCACATAACTTTTCAAAGTCTACCTAAATGAGTACCAGCCCGTCCATGTGAAAATTCAGACTGCGCGCCTAAATAGGTAGGCTTTTTATCTCACTACAAGAGTGAGATCATTTATCTCACTTTTTTTCGCGCTAAAGTTTGTTATCACTCTACAAGGTTGAGTTAATTTCTCTTTTATATCGCCACAAGAGCGAGATCTTTTATCTCATTCTTTTCTGCCCTAAAACCACACCACAAGGGTGAGGTCTTTTCTCTTTTTTATCACGCCACAAGGGTGAGGTCTTTTCTCTTTTATCTTGCCACAAGAGCGAGATCTTTTATCTCTTTTTTTTTCGCCCTAAAATCTTTTATCACGTCGCAAGGGTGAAGTTATTTTTCTTTTATCTCGCCACAAGAGCGAGGTCTTTTATTTCGCGCCAAAACCCATTTTTTATCTCAGCTTTGGACTTAAACTGAGATAAAAAAATTTAAGCATCACTTTTTATCACACTTTCACTGAAAACTGTGATCTTTGTTAATCTCCTTAGTGTGACGCATATCTATTATTGTAGTAGTATCAGGTGACCAAAATTGAGACTAGTCCTCAGGGAACTAAAATTGAGACGAGTCCTTGGGGGACTAAAGTTGAGACGAGTACTCGGGGGACTAAAATTGAATCGAGTCCTTGGCGGGACTAAAATTGAATTGAGTACTCAGGAGACTAAAATTTGAGTCGAGTCCTCAAGGGACTAAAATTGAGACGAGTCCTTAGGAGACTAAAATTGAATTGAGTCCTAGAGGACGAATATGCGAGGAGTACTGGAGGACGAGATGCTCGAACGGCGAAGTGACTTGATTTTCTTTTCTTTTTTTTTTTTGAAAAGCTTGAATTTTGGAAGAGATTAGAATTTTGAATAGCTTGAATTTTGAAGACTTTGAATTTTGAAAGAAGCTTGAATTTGAATTTTGAAAGAGACTTGAGTTCGAATAACTTGACTTTGAATATTTTGAATTTTGAGGGGGGGGGGGGGGGGGGGGGGGGGGGGGGCGCTTGAATTTTGGACGAGACTTGAAATTGAATAATTTGAATTTTGAAGAGCTTGAATTTTTGAAAGAGACTTGAAGTTGAAGAGCTTGAATTTGACGTTCGATTGAGACAATACATGAATGATGATGCAAGTTGATATGTCATGGAATGTCATATGAGCATGTAAAATCAATGCAAGTATGACAAAAGTGAGTCATGGAGGATGAAGTGCAGATAGAGTGTGAGTCCCAAAGGACGAAGTGCTAGACAGAGTATAGTCCCAAAGGACGAAGTGTGAGACAAAGTGTAGTTCCAGAGGACAAAGTGCAGATAGAGTGTGAGTCCCAGAGGATGAAGTGCTAGACAGAGTGTAGTCCCAGAGGACGAACCACAGCTCGAGAGACTAAAAGGCTTCTAGGTTGGTTAGACCATAGCCCGAGAAACTAAGAGGCTTTGAGGTTAGTAAGACCGTGGCCTGAGAGACGAAAAGGCTTTAGGTCGATAAGACTGTGGCTCGAGAGACGAAGAGGCTTTAGGTCGGTTAGATCATAGCCCGAGAAACTAAGAGACTTTAGAACCATAGCTCGAGAAACTAAGAGGCTTTTAGGTCGGTTAGATAGGCTTTTAGGTCGGTTAGATGGTAGCCCGAGAGACGAGGAGACTTTAGGTTGGTTAGACCGTAGCTCGAGAAACTAAGAGGCTTTTAGGTCAGTTAGACCGTAGCCCAAGAAACTAATAGGCTTTTAGGTTGGTTAGACCGTAGCCTGAGAAACAAAGGGACTTTAGGTTAGTTAGACCGTAGCTCGAGAAACTAAGAGGCTTTTAGGTCGGTTAGACCATAGCCCGAGAGACGAAGAGACTTTGTCTCGGTTAGACCGTAGCTCGAGAGATGAAGAGACTTTAGGTCGGTTAGACCGTAGCCCGAGAAACTAAAAGGCTTTTAGGTCGGTTAGACCGTAGCCTGAGAGACGAGGATACTTTAGGTCAGTTAGACCATAGCTCGAGAAACTAAGAGGCTTTTAGGTCGGTTAGACCGTAGCCTGGGAGACGAGGAGACTTTAGGTCGATTAGATCGTAGCTCGAGAAACTAAGAGGCTTTTAGGTTGGTTAGATCGTAGCCTGGTTGATTGAGAAGCTTAGGTCTTTTGGAGCGTTGCTCGATAGACAAAGAAGCTTAGGTCATTTTGACCGTCGCTCAATAGACAAAGAAGCTTAGGTCATTTTGACCGTCGCTCGATAAACATAGAAACTTAGGTCATTTTGACCATCGCCTGAGAGACTAAGAAGCATCAGGTCAGTTAGACCATAGATTGGGAGACTAAGAAGCGTTAGGTCTTTTGGACCGTAGCTCGAGAGACTAAGAAGCATTAGGTCAGTTAGACCACAGCTTGGGGACAAAGAAGTGTTAGGTCTTTTGGACCGTAGCTTGGGAGACTAAGAAGCGTTAGATCTTTTGGACCGTAGCATGGGAGACTAAGAAGCATTAAGTCTTTTTGGACCGTAGCTTGAGAGACTAAGAAGCGTTAGGTCTTTTGGACCGTCGCTCGAGAGACTAAGAAGCATTAGGTCAGTTAGACCGTAGCTTGGTTGAATGACTTTTGAACAACATTCGAGATTCGCGAGTTGGCACTCGACGATGATGTGTACAACATTCCTTTTTGTTTTTTTGAAAAAAATAGGGGACACATCTAAGTTCCCTTTTTGCTTTACTATCTTTGACCAATGGACTGGTATCTTAGATTTTGGGCTGGAATTTGCCTACGGTGAGGGCTTGAATTTGAGTTAGAGTTTGCTTAGGTCAGGGTATGAATTCTGAACCGGATTTTGCCTTTGGTTAAGGCTCGAGCCTTGGGCTGAAGTTTGTGCTCGAGTCTTGAAGTTGGGCATATGCTTGCCTCGATAGATGACATCGAGCTGTTGTGCCCCAATGAGCGACGAACCCCAGTTCTGATGGTTTTGGCAACCAATTAACCATGTACGCAACTCGGGCTATGGTTTCTCTCGGGTATTAACACTCTCCTTTTGCGCTCTAAATTTTGCCTAGTACCGCGCTTTTGGGTTTTTGTTCTAGCGAGCCCTTTTGATTAACTGCCTTAACTTTTGCCTAGGCCGCCCTTGCGAGTTTTCGTCCTAGCAGGCTTTTGCTTTAATTTTTGCTCGGGTTTGCCCGCCTTGCGGTTTCAGCCCAACGAGCTTCTCTCAGGGGTGGTACTCTTCCATGTGTTGAAATGGCTTCCACGAGTCGAGAATTGATAAAACCGAGATGACTCTTTTGACTTGGCAAAAGGGATGGATTTGGACAAGACTACTTTGACGCAAATGAGGAGGGAAAGACAAAGCGACTTTCGAATGGTGCCCCTAATTGGGCGAAGGGTTTGACTATTTGAAATGGCAGACATGCTTAGATTCTTGGAAATTCTCATTTCAGAATTTCAAAAATTATTTTACTACATCAATTGATTTTCATTCAAATCTTTTAATTTTATTTTGTCAAAACATGAGAGTTTTTATCATAAACCATGCCCAAGGTTGCTGATGATGGCCCGTGGATCGAAAATGCCCCGGTTTGGATTTTTGCTTTGAGTAATACTTTGACTTTTCTCCATGTATTGATTTTTGATCATGCCTTTTAACGCCTAGGATTCTTGCTATCAAGTTGCGCTTTCCAATCTGAAAGGACTTTTTGGGTTGTAATGTGGGCCATGGTTTGGGCTTGACAAATAAAGGATAATAGGCTCAAAAATTTCACTTTCTTTTGGGTTTTCAAAGCTAGCAGCTATCTTTGAATTGTAGGTGCCTTCGTTTCATTTTTCATTTGCTTTCTCATGCCTTCAATGCCTTTTAGTGTGTTTGGCACTTTCATCCTGTTGATGCTTTGAATCTCGATGTGTTTGGCACTTTTACCCTTTTGATGCTTTGAATCTCAATGTTTCTTCCGGTACTTTTATTTTTCATTTCACCCTGATGCGAGGGATAACTGGCTAGCTGGGTTCTTTTTTCAAAGAATTTGATTGTGGCTCAAAGAGGCTATCAAATGATATATCTTTATGCGTAGGATGAAAGAAACGATGACCTTTCTTCATTTTAGATTGCACAACCTAACAACTGAATCCTAGATGCTCATTGAGAGGCTTTTGCTTGCTCTAACTTTTTCCTAAGTCGGGTTATGAGATCTTGACCTAGTAAGCTTCTTTTTTTTTTTCCTTTTTAAGGCATTGTTCATTGGAATGGCGTCAGGAAGCAGTCCCTTAAAATTTTCCTTCATGCATGGGGTGAGGGTTCAATAAAAAATCATCTCATGTTTTAAAGTGATTATTCTCAAGTTATGGCGGAAAACAATTCCGAGTTGGGCCGAGGATAATCATAAAAACCTGAGTTTATTATGATGATTTTGACACAAATACGCGATACTTGAAAGACAGAGGCCGAACCAGCAGGGATTGACTCGAAAGACTATGACCGAAATTTGGGATCGACTCGAATGCCCGTGACCGGGCCCCAGGGTGAGGCTGCCTACGTATCCCGTAAAGGAATCAGGTCACAATGTAGTTCAAGATTACGAAACTGACACATTTTTTTTCTTTTATTTGACTTTTACAAACTTACAGACACAACAGTGAAAGAATGAAAGACTCGAGGTACAAAGTGACTTAAACACAAAAATGGTCATTTAGAGGACAATGACTCGATGCATGAAAACTCCCAGACTCGTGGAAGGTCGGACCGTTGCATGGCTCTTGATGGTTTACCTTTCTCTGCTGAAAAAGGCAGAGTTGATACAAGGATTGCGCTTGGGCTTGATGCCTGGCTGTGGTGGAGAGATGATTCTGTCATCAATGAGGTCTCGAATCTTGTGGCGGAGATGATTGCATTCATCGGTAACATGACCGGGTATTTGATGGAAGGTGCAGAAGGCATTTGGGTCGTGATTTGCTAAAGGCTTTTGAGGTAAAGGAGTTTGGGGGAATGGCTTGATGAGGCCATTTTTGAGGAGCTTTTCATAAACCATGGATTGAGATTTAGAGAAATGGGAGAAGGCCCTTGGTTTGGTTCCCCGATTGAATTGAGGGTTCACGGTGGTGCCCGTGGTGCCTCTAACGGAAGCTTTACTTGCCTTGCAACTGCATAGCCTTTTGCTATCAACAGGAAAAACCCTTTTGCCTTTGGGATTGATCTCATGTATTTCCCTTGAGACAATATGCATGTCAATACTGGTTCCGGACAAGGGTCCAGTATCTTCCTTCGAATGAGCCCTAGCATCATGAATTTCAGCTAGGTTCTCAAGCATTTTTGAGAGCTTCACTTTTGAGCAAAGTTTGTCAGCCTTGTCAGCCCCTGGGTCCCCATCATCATTCAGTCCCAGATTTGTGTTTAGGATTACGGAGGTGAGAAGGTTGACCAACCCTTGGACTAAAGTTAGCATCTTGTCCATTTTCTAACTCATTTCCTCCACAGTCTTTTTCAGCTCATTCAGTTCTGTTTGCCCTGCCATTGATGTGGTCAAAGAAGGTGGTGTGGTTTTGTGTAGGATAGGTGGCTCAGTACTGACAGTAAAGCAAAAGGTGAATTTTAGATGAGTCCCAGACGCATTTCTAAAAAAGAAAGGACATGCCATGTATGTGCCGTCGATCTCGATGTTGTCCGAAGGTCTAGCCCGACCTGGTCTTAGTTAAGACACTGCATAGATGGTTTCCAACAATCCTAGGTAAATCATGTACTCAACAAGGATAGACCTAACGCCATTATCATGACCATCCAAGACAAAGTAATAAGATTGCTGTAACCCAGATACTAGTGTTCTTAAGGCTAGCCCAGACCAGGGCCGTTAGGGCACGGTGAACGCTGCAGGTATCGCAAACTCCATGGATTTAAAGTCTCATAAACTGTCCTAAGGATCTACCTTGGTTCAAATCTCACTTAAGACATGGCACAGATGACTTCTGACGATCCGGTAGGTCGTGTTAGGTAGCTTAAATCCCATTTGTTCGGGATCAAAGCCAATCTCCTTATCTTGACCATCCAAGACAGAGCAATATGATTGCCAGAATCCAGATACCAATGTTCCTTAAGGCTAGACTAAACCAGGGGAGCCGTATGGGCACAGCAAACGCCGGAGGTATCGCAAACTCCATAGATTTAAAGTCTCCTAGACCGACAGTGCGATTCCTAAAGATTGCCTTGATCCTCAGCGTTTCTTTTAACAGATTATCCTTTGATTAGGAAGGACAAGACTTGGGAGATGGCAAAACAAATTAAGTCCCTAACATTTTTCATTCAGAGTTTCAATTTTAGTTTTAGAAACCGTTTTGGCGTAAATGACGTGATACCGTAACCAAGGCAACGTAAGCGACATGGTGCCATCAACTTGAGCGGTGTAAGTGACTTGGCACCGCAACCTGTGTGGTATGGGCATCATGGCATTGTAGCTTAATTATTTCCTTAATCTCTATTGAATTCTTGATTGAAAAATGTATTGACGACTTAACAAATTTTGACATCCCCAAGGCTTTATCGTTCCAATGATCAATTGATTTAGAAAACGTGCAGATGCACAGCTCTTCATCAGGTATTGGCAATCTTTTTGGACCACAGAGGGAAGGAGAGAAGGGCAGAGGATGAGGCGAGAGTGAGTGAGAGCCTCGGAAGACAAGTAAACGAGTGCCTAGTGGACGGACTGTACAAGTGCAGTGCAGTACGATGATATGATATGACGTGTGAGCACAAAAATGCATCAAGGAAGCAGGATATAATACATAGTTCAAACAGATGGGTCCATGTCTTAACCTTGGAAGGTTCTATGCTCACGTGTCATCGTTGTTGTCACCGTCCTAACTTTCCTACAGACCTACCGCAACTCCAAATCTTACTTAGGATATGACTGTACCAAGGGTTTCAAAAGCCACGGGTAAGTCATGTTAGGCAGGTTAAATTCTGAATGCTTCGAAATCAGAGCCAATCTTCTTATCTTGACCATCTGAGACAAAGCAATGAGGTTGCCAAAACCTAGATACAAGCACATCCTAAGGCTAGATCCAGATCAGAGGGGCTATTCGGGAACGGCGAACACCGGAGGTATCTCAAACTCCATAGATTTAAGGTCTCCTAGACCAACCGAGGGAAGGCGAAGAGTCCTAAAGGAATCCTATCCTCTAGTCTGCAGAATGCAATGATGTATGAATGATATGCATACATAGAAAAGAAATGCACATAAACAGGATATATCACATAAGTCCTAGCCGCGGGTTTCTATCTTAGTTGGGATGGTTCTATGGTTATGTACGAGTGCAAAGGCTGGTTTGGGTCTCAAGAGGGTTCCTCGGACTAGAGCCAAGATGTACTTCCCATTGTCAAGTGTATTGCAAGACAATGGTCGAGCAGTACGATGGCTCGTCATAGTCAAGGGTAGCAAGGCATCCAGGGAGAGCTTGTCACCGGTAAACCGGGCAAGATTGCCGAAACACACTGGCGAGGCTTGTGCAGTGCAAAGTGTAAAAAAAAAATTAAGATTTTCAAATGATTTTAAATCCCTCAAGAAAAATGCCTTTCAAGCTTGGCCCTCTTGATTATTCAATACTTTTTATTCTTTCTTGAAAGCACAAGTAAAGTATTGAATAAAAGTCCTCAGCAGATTCGCCACTGTGGGCTCCCCACCCGGCGCGATCGAAGAGTCGTCACCCGAATTTTTGAGATGGATAATCCGAGAAACCGAGAGTTTGTTAAGAGAAAAAAAAAGGTTTTGGTCTAGCGAAAACGTCAAGATTTTGGATCCGAGAGCCACATTACGAGCAAGGAAGATTTTGTTGAAAAAGCACCCCGCTTGCCCGGTAAAAACCGATCTCTACTAAGCATTTTAAATGGGGGATTTAATATCATTTGAAAAACTTAACTTTATAACATGTACGAGAAAGGGACATGAGATTAAATATAATACATTGGCGTGCTTGTGGTGCGAACTGTACAGTATGAAATGGATGAACAATGTACAGAAAATGAAATAACAGCATTACTGCAGTCCGCCAATATCATGTGAAACACCCCACGACGACTCGGATACGTCACATGGTGTAACTAAAATATCGTGCGGTGCACCTGTCTACACATTCCAGCATCAGTTCGCTTTTACATGAAAAAACAAACCATAGGTCCGCAAAATAATTTTTAGATTTCCCGAATCTTTGAAAAATGATTTACGAGACCATTTTGTTCATCTCCTCATGTAAAGCGATGTTAAAAGCTTTTTGAAATGTTAAAAAATTTAATAAAATAAAAAAATAAATTTTAACATGAAACTTGACTATGGAATGTACCCGCACAAAAAAGCAATTAACAAACTAAACAGAATAACATAAGAAGGAGTATGTACAAGAAACACAATAATGCACGGTATAATACACTATGTCGTGCGGTATTGTAAAATGCCGCACGATATAGCATATCCAGTGCAGAAATTATTTTTTTGTGCTTTTTGAATATAAAACTCGTTTGATACCCAAACTCAGTATAGAAAGACCGAGAAGGGCCTCGATCGGCTCCCCTTAAAACTAAACGTGGTTTAGCCCAAGGAATTTGTTTATACCTTTTGATCGAAGCTTGGATGTGCTTGAAGATGGAGGAATTGAAGTTGATTTGGACTTGAAATGCTTGAATGAGGATTGAAGGATGTGAGGTTGTTTGAATGCTTTGAGGTGGAGGTCCTCCTAAGTTAATAGTTTACTGAACTTAAGAGGAGAAGAAGAATGAGGGTATTTTTAGAGAGATAGCGAGAATCTAGAAAATGGCAGATTAACTTTATTTGGAGTTGAAGGGGTACTTCTCAACTAGAGGGTGGTGTATTTATAGGCAAGAGAGCCAAGGATGAACACTACAAAGAGGAGAGGTGGCTTTTGGGCCGAATAAAATTTATTCTCTGCACTTGCATGTGTGCCGGACAACTTTTTGCAACTGTCAGAACTTTTTCCCGAAACGCCGCGCGACATAAAGAGAAATGCCGTGCTGTATATTGAAATCTCGTGTGGCAGAGTGATTTTTTTAAAATTTTCTGAAATGCCGCGCGATGCTTTGAAACGCCGCGTGGTATTGTGTGTCAATACAACACACCAAACTTCGCGGGGGCGCCCTGGACACTCTTGAACTCGGATTTGAGCACGGTTCAAAGCGTTGGAAAGCTTGTCAAGTCCACTTTCTAACCCAATTGGTTTCACTCAAAGACATTATATATATTGAAATGTGTGCCCATTTTACCATCAGTGTGTCATGGAAAAAGTTATTTTTGACTAAGCAAACGCATTTTTCTCTTTACAATTGAACTGGGGGCCACCCTGCTTGTTTAGAAAAGGGGTTTTCTTGAGGTTTAGAGGAGTAGTAACAAAGGAGCAATAATCCAAGCCATGAAGGTATATTTTTCCTTATTTCATCATCGGGGAACTTAATGATTATTCGGAGGCCCAGATTGGGGTGTCTCCAGTCCCGTTTCCGGCATCAAACCTTATAGTGGATCCGTGGCTTTCTTCGTATCATTCTATTTCTTGTTTCTCATTTCACATTCCTTAATAATATCATGCTCAACATATAACCAATCAATATCATTCGTAAAACACGCCACAATATCCACATAAACCTTCAATTGGGTAGACGACAATGGGACACCTTACTCATAAGAATCGACACGTTTCATTTGTACCACAAGAGTTCAAGATGATAGATTGATCAATGAGTCATTTGAAGTACAAACAATCAAGTTTGGAAGTGATTTGGAGGTGATTAGAATGTGTTAGAAATGATCGGGAGTCAAAACAATCAATGGGGAAGCAGCAGGAGCAAAACTGGACTTAAGGTCCTGGTATCGATACACTTTAAAGTTGTATCGATACAGCATAAGCTGTCCAGAGAGATAACCTTGTAGTATCGATACAACACTTAATATTGTATCGATACAACAACGTTTCGAGCAGCGATTTTGCAGGTTTTCAGAGGCAAGCATGACAACAAAATCCAACAATCAAAGCACAATAATCACTCATAAATACATAGAATGAGCAAGAAATCCCTACCTTGAAGTTGGAGAACTAACACGCAAAAAGATCGGGCCACCCGAACCCTAGAGCTCAAACTTTGAATTTCGCCCAAACTACTCTGAGCCGAGCCGAACCGGACAAGCTATGAACTCAATAGCACGAGAGCAAGGTGGAATGAAGGTTGTTTTGTATGGGTTGTGAATTTTGGTGGGAGTTTTTCGGTGTGTGAGAGAGAGAAGAGGGAGACCGAGAGAGGTGAGAGAGGGAGGCGATATGCCTGGGAATTTTTTTGAGGGGGTGTGAATTAATCTCACACTCCTTCACTTATACACACACACACACACACAAAGTATATCACACTATTACCCCTCCACTTAACACATTGCCACACAAATTCTCAAATCATATATACACATAGCATTTCACATTAATCCCATTTCTCATATTTATAAACCTTTTAATAATTTTCAAAAAATACGGTTCCTCACACAGGTAATCATGGAGGGGGGTTTTAGTGCAGAGGAGTGAGTAGTAAGTTTCTTCTTTATGAATCCATAGCTCAAAAATTGATCCCGAAAACATCCCAAAATGAGAAGTTAGTGGTTCAGATTCACTTTGATGTAATTCGGATCACCGATTTTTTCCTTTTCAACACAATTTCGGGTTAATTTTTTAGGCTAACCATCAATTTTGTTTCCTTTATGTGGTGTGGTCTTAGTTCTTAGGAAGCTAGTGAATCAACAACTGGAGCTTCCAGAGGTAGTTTTATCGACTCTTTCTGTTCATGATACAATCTGCAAGCTTGGATGTTTTGATCGTTTCAATTTGCTAATGTTTCTATGTTTGTCTTCTGCAGGTTCCAGGGAACAGCAAAAGAGCCATTTCATATGAACTGAATGAAGCTTGAATATTGGATGATAGGTGTATATCTTTGTCTTAAATGTGTGGGCTCGGTTCTTTGTGGTAAAAACTCATGCAAATATGTGACGTTTTCTTTTGTTCAAAACAAGGAAAAGGTCGAGATGATGGTTGTTCTACTAGACCCAACAATGGCCCTCTCAATGTGTTGGGAAACGATTCCCAGAAACCAGTAATGTCGCGTACTGATTAGACAACAAGAAAAATCTCAAAAACCCTACAACGCGGAATTAGGGTTTCACCTCAACTCCCTACGATATGAACACTGGTTGAACTTGTTATAGCATGTCTTGCTATAAGCCATGTATATTGCTCGACTGCACCTTACGATCTTCTATTGTATTACCTGCACATCTAGAACACGAACTGAGTGTGGACTCTTTCGTGATCCGTTTGTTCTCTCTAAGCCTGCCTCTATTTCGTGAATAATAGAAAAAAACATCCTTCTGACCTTTAGGACTATAAAATAATCCACATTTCATTCCTCTAGGGTACTCTACAAACAGACAAACTTATGTCCTTGATTCCAATTTATCTGCATTCCTATTCAGCATATGTGCTGGACTACCCTAAAACTCGAACATGCTGCAGACTAGGTATGTGCCCGGTCCACATTTCTTTGGGTGTAGATGGTACTAACTTAGATGGTACCAAGTTCAGAATGTATGCTGTTGTTTCTAGTGCATGTCCCCAAAATGAAATTGGTAAATCTGAATAACTCATTATAGATCTTACCATATCTATAAGAGTCATATTCCTTATTTCTATTAAACCATTTTGACGTGGCATACCTATTGCTTATAACTAGGATGTAATCCCTTCAGCTAACAAGTACTCCCTAAACTCTCCCAAGAAGTATTCGCCACTACGATCAGATCGCAGTGTCTTAAGACATTTACCCAGACGCTTCTCTGTTTCTGTCCTATACTCCCTGAATTTCTCAAAGCATTCGGACTTACGGTGCATCATATAAATGTATCCAAACATTGAGTAATTATCAATCAAAGCAATGAAATACTCAAAACCACCTCTTGCTTGGACATTCATGGGTCCACACAAATCAGAATGAACCAATTTCAATGGCTCTTTGGCTCTGTAACCTTTTACTGATAAAAAAATCTCTTGGTCATCTTACCTTCTAAATAGGATTCACAGATTAGAAGTTCCTCAACTTCCAATGAATCTAAAGGTCCATCCCTAACCAGTTTAGAAATCCTATTCAGATTAATATGATCAAGGCATAAGTGCCAAAGATACATTTGGTTCAATTTAGAAGGCTCATTTTTCTTACATGACATATTATTAGTGTTATTCAATTCATGCAGTTGCACTACAGGAAATATAGGATTAATAAAGTAGAGATTATTCACCAATGAACCAGAATAGATAAAACGTTTATTTAACTTAATAACCACAAAGTTACTAAAATAAACCAAATATCTATCTTTAATCAACTTAGAAACTGAAACCAAGTTTCTTCTAAGTGTGAGAACATAAAGACAATCTCTCAAAATTAAACTCTTATTGTTACTAAAATTTAAAATAACATTTCCTACTACAACTGCTGCCACTCTCGTCGCATTACCCATGTGCAGATAAATCTCTCCATCATTAAGTCTTCCGGTTTCCTGAAACCCATGCAACAAATTGCAAACATGAGTAGTGGCTCCCGTATCTACACATGGTAGATAACACCACTAAATATGATTCAATGACTAGCGAAAAGATCTATCTTGATTATTCACTTTATTAAGATAGAATAGACATTCTTTCTTCCAGTGTTCTTGCTGCTTGCAGTGAAAACACTTGCCCACAGGCTTTTTCACTCCACCTTGAGGCACATGAACTGCCTCCACAACCCTTTTCTGAGACTTGTTATGTTTCTTCTTGCCTTTCGACTTAGAACTAGCCTTGTCTGCCACTAACACTGATGGTGGTTTTTTCATAACCAAAAGACCCTCAGCTGCTTGGAGTTCCTTAAGAAAATCCGCCAAAAATAAATGCATTTTGTTCATAGAATAAGTCAGGCGAAACTACTTAAAACTCTCAGACTGCAGTGAATTAAGAACGAAATTGATCTGGGTTTCCCCATCAATTTCAGTTCCAAGGATCTTTAGTTCATTAAGAAGAGTTATCATCTTCAGAACATGATCTCTAATCGGGGTTCCTTCAACATGGGTGATACTTACCAATTTTTATAAAGTTTTGCTTCCTGTTATGTGGCATTCTCATCAGGTCTAGGAGGGCACACCTCAGACAACACAAATTTGTGCCCCTCAGCAGTTAACACAATATCCAAGTTCCTTTTTCAGTCAATATAATTCAATCCAGTAAGTTTATTTTCTTTGAGAATAATAGCAAGTGGATTGAAAGAGCCCATTTTTGAATCTGAGAATCAAATAACATAACAACAATTATGAAAGGCAATAAAAACTTGAATTTCATTTTAATATTGGTTCCCTCAACCACATGTTAAAAGAAAAACATTGGCAACCCTACACACCATGAAGAGCATGCCTCGATGGGAAGTCCTCTACTCTTTATTATTTGTGTAGATAGGCACAACCTTTTAATTTTACTATCTAGACACTATACCATGCCAAGCAAAATTAAATAGCCAATATAGCTTTGGTCCTATAAATAATAATAGTGACTCAGATGGTGAGGATACTATTATTTACAGCTAAGTGTATACAATTACCTAGCCCCATGACCCATTGTTCCGTTATGAATTACTTCAGATGGTGAAGTAATTCACACAACATTTATCATAGACTTATCCTTTAAGGAAGTCTGTACCAATGAGGCCATAATTAATTTTGCCTGATGGGGGGGGGGGGGGGCGGAATGTTCTAAAATCATCACACATAATTAATTACATCATCTACATACTAGTAATGGAGACCGTGGGATTTATCAAAATAAACTCCCTCTCCCACTTAGTTATTTAAAAATTTGTGAGGGTTATCAAATTTTCGAGTTTGCAAAAAAGGTGATCTAGGTCAAAGGCCATATATTACCATGTTGTCTCAATATGGTAAACTATCACATATGCAAACAATATGGAAATACAAATAATAAGGAAACACAAGATAAAAGAATCCAGCTATTATGGTCAAAGATGCAATCCTTGCGCAATAAGAAATCCTTCGAAACTTGAAATCCTTAAGCAATAAGGAGTCCTTCCAAACTTGAAATCCTTAAGCAATCCTTCCAAACTTGAAATCCTTCGGCTATACTTGTGTGGAAGAGTAAGATACTTTAAATCAATTAAGGAAACCAAAATCCAACCATGCTTAGGCAAGAAAATTCGGATTTGACATATTCCCGCGTAAACTGCACAGTCTTCAGTATTTTGGCCATATCTTCCTCATCCAACCTCCAATTGAAGTGATTCAAATTGGGTTGAATTTGAAATTCAATTATCTACAACTTTCATGAAGAACAGAGTTTTCAATTCCAACGTTTACTGGGTCGAAATAGCCCTGCAATCAGACCCTACGAATCTGGAAAAAATCTGTTGCAAGCCGAACAACTTGTATCTTTTGTATCTACCATCTTCGATCTCCGAATAACCGTCGAAAAGCTATTACAATCGAAGAACACATACATACATCGATCTTATGCCTCCATTGGAGTTCACATGCTATGTTAATTATTACAACCACGAAAAATAATCGTGGTATCCAATAAATAACAATAACCACGAAAAAATTATCGTGAGATCGAATCACACAAAATCAATAAAAAATCATGTGACCATAATAGCTGGGTAAGAATGCTACAAAATAGTGGTTAGCACAGTTCTACGTTCTACTCTCTATAACCTACGGACAACATGACCTGTTTAATCCATACGTGTGATTACAGCCTGCTCTAATACCACTGTTAATATTGTCCGATAGGGAGGAAGGTTCTGAAACCAACACACAAAATTAATTATATCACCTACGAACTAGCAATGGAGGGCTCTAACTAGCTCCACAACCTTCTTCTAAGACTTGTTCTACTTCTTCTTGTCTTTCGACATAAAAGTAGAATCCTTTTCCGCCACTAATACAAATGGTTTTTTCACACCCATAAGACCCTCAACTGCATGGAGTTTCTTAAGAAATTTTGCCAAAATTAATTGCATTTTGTTCATAGAATAAGTTAGGCGAAACTGCTTAAAACTCTTAGACTGCAGTGAGTTAAGAACGAAATTGATTTGGGTTTTCTCATCAATTTCAGCTCCAAGGATCTCTAGTTCATTAAGAAGAGCAATTATCTTCAGAACATGATCCCTAATCGGGGTCCCTCTGCTCTCAATTTCTTTAGAACAATCTTGCTTCTGGGCTTGTGTTCTATTACATAGTCCTTTTCTAAGAACCGCGCATTAGGGCTAACAATGACCTTCTTATCTGTAGGACTATAAAACAGTCCACCTTTCGTTCCTCTAGGGTACCCCACAAACAAGCAAACTTTTGTCCTCGATTCCAATTTATTTGTGTTCCCATTCAGCACTTGTGCTAGACTATCCCAAACCCGAACATGCTGCAGATTAGGTTTGCGCCCAGTCCACGGTTCTATGGGTGTAGATGGTACTGACTTAGATGGTACCAAGTTAAGAATGTATGCTGTTGTTTCTAGTGCATGTCCCCAAAACAAAATCGCTAAATCTGAATAACTCATCAATGATCTGACCATATCCATAAGAGTCCTATTCCTTCTCTCCGCTACACCATTTTATTGTGGCATACCTGTAGCAGACAACTGGAATGTAATCCCTTCAGCTGACAAGTAGTCCTTAAACTCTCCCAAGAGGTATTCGCCTCCCCGATCAGATCGTAGTGTCTTGAGACATTTACGCAAACGCTTATATGTTTCCACCCTATACTCCCTGAATTTCTCAAAGCATTTGGACTTACGGCGCATCAAATAAATATATCCATACCTTGAGTAATCATCAATAAAAGTGATAAAGTACTCAAAACCACCTCTAGCTTGGACATTCATAGGCCCACACAAATCAGAGTGAACCAATTCCAACGGCTCTTTGGCTCGATATCCTTTTGCTGAAAAAGGCCTTTTAGTCATCTTACCTTCCAAACAGGATTCATAGACTGGAAAGTCCTTAACTTTAATGAACCTAAAGGTCCATCTCTAACCAGTCTAGAAATCCTATTCAGATTAATAGGACCAAGACGTAAGTGCCAAAGATATGTTTGGTTCAATTTAGAAGGCTCATTTCTCTGCACATGGGTAATGCTACGAGAGTGGCAGCAGTTGTAGTAGGAAATGTTATTTTAAATTTTAGTAACAATAAGAGTTTAATTTTGAGAGATTGTCTTTATGTTTTCACACTTAGAAGAAATTTGTTTTCAGTTTCTAAGTTGATTAAAGATGGATATTTGGTTTATTTTAGTAACTTTGTGGTTATTAAGTTAAATAAACGTTTTATCTATTCTGATTTATTGGTGGACAATCTCTACTTTATTAATCCTATATTTCCTACAGTGCAACTGCATGAATTAATGAATAACACTAACAATATGTCATGTAAGAGAACTCATCAATGCCCGATACTTAGTGGAGGACTATATAATAGACCATAAGCTCAGAAGCAAGATTGTTCTAAAGGAATTGAGAGGAGAGAGACCGACATAGACTTCCTTACCACCAATAGTACAAGAGTTTACACTGCAAGAAAGAGTTGTTGACACACCGGTACCTCATCGTAGTGGGAGGGTTGTTATCCCACCCAATAGGTATACGTTCTTAGGAGAATCTTATGATATGATCCCTAAAGAACAACATGCTGAACCCTGCAACTACAATGAGGAACTAGAAGGTAAAGATGCGGACCTTTGGCAAAAGGCTGTGAAATCTGCATCCACATAATGGAACCGGATGGATTCATAGCAAAGGGTCAAGAGCACATGTTGTGCAATCGTAAGGAGTCTATTCATGGACTCAAGCAAACATCTAGATCTTGGAGCATCTGTTTTGATCAAGTAATCAAGTTCTTTTGGTTTTAATCAATGTCCAGATGAGTCATGTGTGTACAAGAAGCGTAATAGAAAAGTGGTGGTGTTCCTGGTACTATATATAGATGATATTCTGCTAATTGAAAACGATGTGGGAATGTTGTCTTCGGTAAAGGTGTGACTATCTAGCCAGTTTGATATGAAAGACTTGAGAGAAGCCGGTCACATCCTTGAGATTAAGCTTATATGAGATCGCAAGTATAGGATGTTGGGCTTATCATAAGCTACTTATATCGATGAGATCCTTGCTCGTTTTAGCGTGCAGGATTCCAAGAAAAGGTTCCTCTCTTTTTAGACATGGAATCAACCTATCAAGGATCAGTGTCATAAGACACCTGAGGAGATGGAGAATATGAAGGCAGTTCCATATGCCTTGGCAGTAGGAAGCCTCATGTACGCTATGATGTGTACTAGACCTGATATTTGCTTTGCCGTTGGCATAGTTAGTAGATTTCAGTTTAATCTAGGGCAAGAGCATTGGACTGCAGTGAAACATATACTCAAGTATCTGAAAAGAATTAGAGATCATATGTTAGTATTCCAATCAGAGAGTCTGGTACCTTATGGGTACACAGACTTAGAATTTATGTCAGACAAGGATTCCAGAAAGTCTATCTCCACATGTGTGTTTACTTTAGGAGGTGGAGCTATAAGTTGGAGGAGTATCAAGCAATCGTGCATTGATTGATTCCACCATGGAGGCCAAGTATGTGGTAGCTTCTTAAGTAGCCAAAGAGGCCGTTTGGCTTAGAAACTTCTTGATGGATCTAGAAGTGATTCCTTTAGTACAATTAGCTATTACATCTATTGTGACAATAGTGGTGGAATT